>NC_133153.1:42709232-43037732 GCF_048418815.1 Hemitrygon akajei
TCCCCTGGCCATCTCTATTATAGAAACATAGAAAATTTACGCACAATACAGGCCCTTCAGCCCACAAAACTGTACTGAACATGTCCTTTCCTTAGAAATTACTTTGGGTTACCCATAGCCCTCTATTTTTCTGAGCTATTGTATCCGCCTCCACCACCATTGCCGGCAGCCCATTCCACGCACTCACCACTCTCTGAGTAAGAAACTTACCCCTGACATCTCCTCTGTACCTACTCCCCAGCACCTTAAAACTGTGCCCTGTCGTGTTAGCCATTTCAGCCCTGGGAAAAAGCCTCTGACTATCCACACGATCAATGCCTCTCATCTTATGTTATGTTTTGTAACTCCAGAAAGTAATCGAAAGAAAACACCGGAGCACTTTAGTCCCTTTTCTTTAGTGAGGCGCTCACATATAATGTGGTGGTGCAACGACACACACCATTCACATACTTCTTACATATAACCAGAATGAATAATTTAAACACACAAAGAACGCTTCATCAAGTACATACAATATTATTCAAATATTACTGAAATATTGAATACACAACATTCCTCCCTGCTTAGCTATAAACTCCAACTCAATAGAGAATGTATCTCAACTCAAGTATGTTATTTGCTGTATTCAATAAACACACACAATATACTTACTGTGTGTAATACAATCAATATATAGACATCTGCAGTATAGTAAATTTTAAATTGATCCTTTCAGGTCTAAAGATTTAATTGCTGTGGAGGATTTCTTACTCTTGTGGGATGATATCTTTCCTTACCGGGGTTGGGGGGGAGCAGGTGAGACTTCTGGCTGTGAAACTATCTCAGGTTCTGGGGCCTCTTGCAAGAGTTGACTCTGGGACTGCAGGAAGTGGTGCTGACAACTCTAGCCTCCTTACTTCTCTAATGATTGACTCTGATCTCCTCAACTGATTGATGTGTCGACTCCAGATAACATCAGACACAATCTCCACTGTGTAAGAGAGTGGTCCAGTTCTGTCTTTAATCTTTCCAAGATGCTCACTTTTGATCATCTCTGTAGTCCCTCACCAGGACTGCTTGCCCAAGAGTGAAACTAGAAAACTGTTTGTTTAATGAGTCATTAATTAGTCTCAGCTTTTTGTCCTGCGTGCTCCTTCTGAGATTGGGTTTGACTAGATCCAAGCACGAGTGCAAAGAATGACACAGGAACAACACAGCTGGTTGTGGAGTGTGTTGCATACTGATACGCAAGGAGGAAATTGGCAAACTTCTGATTCAGTGTTGGTGTAGTGTGTTCTGCTGACATTGCTCGCAGTGAGTTCTTTAGACTCTGGACAAACCTTTCCACCAAACGCTTCGTAGCCGAGTGGTACAGAGCAGATGTAGTATGTCTTATCCGTTCATTTTTAGGAATGACTGGAACTGTTCTACAGCAAACTGTGGTCCATTGTCACTGACTCAGTGTTCTGTACAATGGTCCTTAAGAAGAAGCTTCTCAACACATCAACAGAGGCTGTAGTGGAAGCTCTTGGGGACATTTCTGGCCACTTTGCAGCTGCATCCACTACTACCAAGAAATTTGTACCCATGAATGGTCCAGGAAAATCAACATGAATTCTCTGGCAGGGTAATGCAGACCATTCCCAGGGGTGCACAGGCATTGTTCTTGGCATCTTCTGGGTGTGTTGACATCTTGAAAAGGGCATGGCAAGCTGCTTGATCTGCTGATCGATTCCGGGACACGAGATAAAGCTTTGAGCCAACACTTTAATTTTGATCACATCTAGATGACCAGCTTGTAGCTCCTCCAACACTTTAGCTCTCAGCTTGGATGTTGCAACAACCCTCAATCCCCACATAAGGAAACCCCCATCAAGGGCAAGTTCATCCCGGCATTGGTAAAAATGAGGAAACTGCAATTTCTGCTGCACATTCTAGCCGTTTTGGGTTGCCATGTAGACCTGAGATAGCGTGGAGTCTTTCCAGTTTCCCTTTGGATCATCTCCGCCATAGTAGGGAGGCCTCTGATTTGCATTAGGGAGAATGTGTCAAGAGGAGTACACTTTTGTAAATTTTTCAGGTATTTCCTTTTCCAAGGGTAAATGGGACAATCCATCGGCATTTCCATGATTAGTCGTCCTCCAAGAAACAGAGCCCATCTCTTCATTTGTGTTGTTGAGGTTAGTGGAACACCCTTCTGGGGATTGAAAATGGACACTAGTGGTTGACGATCAGTAATGAGGATAAACTTCTTCCATACAACATAAGTTGCTAGAGGAACTCAGCAGGGGAGGCAGCATCTATGGAAAAGAGTGCTGTCGATGTTTTGGGCCAATACATTGACTATACTCTTTTCTGTAGATGCTACCTGGCCTGCTGAGTTCCTCCAGCATTTTGTGGCTGTTGCTTGGATTTCTAGCATCTGCAGATTTTCTCCTGTTTTCTCCCATACAAGCACAAGTTGAAACGTTTTACGCTCAAACCAGCCTCAAGGCTTCTCGGTCAATGTGTGCGTAGATTTTCTCTGCAGTAGTAAGGGAAAGTGAAGCAAAGGCAATGGGTGTTCCCTTCCATCACCTCTACCATGAGGCGAGGCATGACTGGAAAGCTTTACTGGACAATGTGCGTAATAATGTGAGTACAGTGTCTGGCATCACCATTTCCTTTACCTTTTGAAAACCACCTCACACTTTGTCAGTTGCCATTTCTTCCCGATCTGTAGTAATAAATTCAAGGGGTGGAGCACAAGTAGCCAGATTTAGCAGGAACCCATTATAGTAACTGACAAATCCCAAGAAAGACCACAAGTGTGACATGTCGTTTGGCCTTGGGGCATCTATCACTGCTTGAATTTTCTCAGCACACTTGTGTAATTCTTATGCATCAATGGTGTGACCACTGTTAGTGATGCTTGGTTTAAAGAATGTGTTGTGCTCTGAGTCCATAATCTTCTATTTTTTTTAATAATTTCTTGAGATTTTGGAGATGTCCTCCTCACTGGTAATAATGATGTCCTGAGTGACTGGGCAGCCTTATCCCCTTCTACCAGACTGCAGGTGTCGATGCTTCTCCAAAGATAAGCCTAATATGGTGATAAAGTGCTTTGTGAGTGTTTATAGTAAGAAACACTTTGGACTCTTCTTCCATCACCATCTATAGGTAGGCCTAAATCCACTTTGCTGGTGTTTTCCTCCGGAAAGGTTTGTAAATCTATCCTCTTTCCTGAGAAGAGGATATTGATCTATTTTCAGTAAAATAATTAAAATCACCAGAGTTCCTGACAGACCCATTCGTCATTGCTACTGGGACCACTGGTGTTGCCCATGGGCTCCGCTCAACCTTGGAAAGAATTCCTTCAACTTCCGTGTGATCTAGCTCACTGGCTACTTTATCATGGATGGAAATAGGAACAGTATAGGCTTTGTAACATGTGGGTGTGGCATTTTCATTTAACCCTATTTTACCCTGATATAATTGAGTTTTCAAATGCCGTCCTTGAACACTGCTGTGGCATCATCCAATACCTTTCTTAATTTGATTTAAGTTGACTCTTTTGCAGAGGATGTGGCATGCAAATGATGGATGAATCTCCAATCAACTTATAGTTGTCTCTGCCAGTCACAGCCCTACAATGCTGGCCTTCCTGTTTTTACCACATGCAAGGTCAATGTGACTTGCTGATTGTTGTATTTCACTGTTACCAATGTCATTCCCACAGGACTTACCTTTTCTCCAGTATAAGTCCTTAGTTGGATATCTGCAGGCTTCAGTTCACAGTCTTTAAATTGCTATTCAAATTCATTTATGGAATGACTGAAACAGCTGAGCCAGTATCCAATTCAATTTTAATTGATTTGCCATTCATTACAAGTGTAAGCCACATTGCTTCTCTATGTTTAGTTTACTCATTGTAAATCTCGAGACTACCCAGTTCTATCAAGACCTTTCACCATTGAAATCTATTGCATGGTGAAAGGCCTTGATAGAGTGGATGTGGAGAGGATGTTTCCTATGGTGGGAGAGTCTAAGACCAGAGGACACAGCCTCAGAATAGAGGGCTGCCTTTTTAGAATGGAGATGAGGAGGAATTTCTTTAGCTAAAGAGTGGTGAACCTATGGAATTCTTTGCAGGCCAAATCTTTACGTATATTTAAGACAGAGTTTGATAGATCATCGATTGGTCAGACATGAAGGGATACGGACAAAAGACAGGAGATTGGAGCTGAGAGGAAAATTGGATCAGCCATGATTAAATGGCAGAGCAGACTCCTCCATTTTGCTTTTATATCTTACCCCTAAACAAACCTCCCCTCACCCTCCCTCCCCGAACATACCATGGCAGCTAATGTATTTACAATACAACAATTCACAAATACAAGTACGGACATTTCACAACCATACCCCCACACTACTTCAAGACGAAGGCCCACACACATCCACAATATGTCAGATGGTCCAGAGTACACTCATCTTACAATTCATCAACCACCCTGTGGGGTAAACTATATGCATGTTAAAAGAGAGGCAACTTCTCAAGTACAATCAGATGCCCTCAACTAGTAGATAATTCCTTAAGACTCCCAAATTATGACAAGAAAGGTCCACATTTCTAATAGAACTTTTTCACAGACCCCCTCAAAGTGAATTTAATCTTTTCTAATTTCAGAAGAAACATTACGTCCTCTAACCCAGCACCAGCAGATGGGAGAGTGGCAGATTTCCAGACCAGCAAGATTCTCCTACAGGCCAAAAGCGATGTAAATGCAATGATATCCGACTGGTTTGCATTTAAACCCAAAGCATCATTCGCCACACCAAATACAGCTACAAGCGGGCAAGGTCTCAGTGTCACCCCCAAAACCTCACCAATAAGTTTAAAACCTAGTGCCCAATAGCCATCAAGCTGATGGTAAGACCAAAATACATGCACTAAACCAGCCGGAGAGAAGGAACACCTGTCACAGCCAGCGTCTGCCCTGGGATATATGTCAGCACGCCTGGCTTTACTTAAATGTACCCTGTGTAAAACTTTAAATTTTATGAGGCCCAGTCTAGCACATGATGATGAGGAATGGCGGAGCAGACTCAATGGGCCTAATGGCCTAATTCTGCTCCTATATCTTATGGTCTTATAGGCATGTGTCACTCATCATTACCTGATTTTTCATCAGCAGCACAAAGATTAGTGCATTTTTTGAAACTATAACTTGACTTTTTATGTTTGTCTTTTCCTTATGCGGTCTATTCATTCTTGTCTGTCCAACATGCTCTTTCTATGTGTCCTACTTTGTTGCATTTTCTGCAAGTTTCGCCTTTAAATCTGCATTGATCTGGTGTATGTGAGCTCCTGCGACAATGGTAACACAATTTGTTTGGCCAGGCCAGTTTCTGTTTCAATATTGCAGTTAAGTTCACACTCATTTTCATTCTAGACTGCAACTCAATTGCATCTCTAGCTGCTGTTTCCATTGATATTGTAATTTTAAATGCTCTTTTAAATGTGAGTTGTGCATCATTTAGGAGCCATTTCTGAATGTTTTCTTGTAAAATTTCATAAATGAAATGATCTCTCATTAAGCCCATCACTGAACTGAGAATGCTCAGACAGCTTCTTCAATTCAGCCACGTATGCTGAAGTGGACTCCCCTTCCTTTACATTACACTTATGAAACCTAAAGGGTCTGAATTAACGGTGTTTTGGTTCTAAATGGTCCTGCATTACTTTCATGATGTCAGCAAAGTTCATTTTGGCTGGTTTTGTTGGAGCAGTTAAATGTCTAAGCAAACTATATGCTTTTTAATCTATTGCACTCAATAACTCTGGTACTCACTTTGCATCACTTTGTTCAGTATAAATCATCAAGTTACCTGGCATGCAATGGAACGTGTCTGTCTTTCCATGCAGCCGGCCATTTCTCCTTTTTAAAAAAAAATTATTATCATCCGGTACTCACGGTTAATGAACCCGTAAATTTTGTCCGTTTTCTGACTTGTTTTTTAACTTGAATGTCTCTCTCCACTTCCTGCTGCACTTCAACAAGTAGGTAATTGTCTGGGGTTTGCTTTAGAACTTCCTCATCACCGCTGTTATGTTTTATAACTCCAGAAGCTAACCAGAAGAAAAGCACAGCAGTCAGAATACTTGTGTTCTTCAGTGAGATGCTCACTGATGATGCTGTTCATGTACTTCGTAAATGTAAGCATGATGAATTAGGTAAACAAAGAATGTATTTGCAATATTACTGAAGTATTGAATACACTACAACCTTGTGCTCCATCAGGTTCAGATTCATTTATTTATCACATGGATAGGCAGTGAAATGTGTTGTTTGCGTTAACAACCAACACAACCCAAGGATGTGCTGGGGGGGGGCCCCACAGGGGTCGCCACTCATTCTGATGCCAACATGGCATGTCTGCAGTGTTCAGCAGAACAAGACTAGCAACATGAACAACAAAACAACAGCAAAACAAACCAGAGAAAATCTGCAGATGCTGAACATCCAAGCCACACACACAATTCAAACCTCCTTCCCACACACACACGCACAACCCCCCCCCCCCCCCCCCCCCACCATTATCTGGTCCAGACATTGGATTTCAGCTATACGTCTATGCTGTGTTTAAGTGTGTTCTGTTTGTCTCCCCAGGAATTCGCTGTGATAATATCTGTCTACAGGGACGTTGGGGTCCAAACTGTTCCATTTCTTGTAACTGTGACAATGGGGGCTCCTGCTCTCCCGAGGACGGAACTTGTATGTGTGCACCTGGATATCGTGGAGCCACGTGCCAGAGGAGTAAGTACAAAGCCTAATCCTGATCACAGTGTTTATGGGTCTCTAGTCTGTTTCCCTTTCACTCACTTTACCCTTAGCAGAGGGAAGGACATCATTCTAGCTCAAAGACCAACACACTAGAAAATGCTGGAGCATCTCAGCTGGTCAGGCAGCTTCTATGGAGGGGAATAAACTGCTGACATTTCAGGCCAAAGCCCTTCATCAGGATTGGAAAGGAAACCAGAATAAGGTGGGGGGAGAGGAGCAGAGCAACCTGGCAAGTGATAGGGGAAACCAGGTGAAGGGGAAGGTGGGTGGGATTGGGAGGGGTTTAAAGTAAGAAGCTAGGAGGTGATTGGTGGAAAAGGTAAGGGGCTGAAGAAGGAGGAATCTGAGAGGAAAGGACAACAGACTGTGGAAGAAAGGGAAGGAGAAAGGGAATGAGAGGGAGGTGATGGGCAGGAGAGGGGAATCAGAATGGGGAATGGAAAAGCAGAAAGTACAGGAAGTTAGAAAAATCAATGTATCTCAAAGATAGTTAACAAATTTCGTGACACATGCCGGTGATAATAAACCTGATTCTGAGATACCTTTATGTGGAGGTAATTTTGGCCTCTGGTACATCACTGAATCTCAACACTCATCGGCTGGTGGTTTTGAGCACCTGAGCTCTGGATTTCCTTTCAGTGTTTGATAATCTGTTGATCAGTATTTTATAAAGAAGCTGAATAATTGTTTACTCTGGGAGCTTTTTGCTTTTCCTTCAGTCTGTTCTCCTGGATTTTATGGACATCACTGCAGCCAAGCCTGTCCCCAGTGCGTGCACAGTAATGGACCCTGTCATCATGTCACTGGCCACTGTGAGTGCTTGCCGGGCTTCACTGGTCCCCTCTGCGACCAAGGTAAGGAGCATGTCAGGCTCAGAAATATTCAGTGGGAACTACTGAAGCAAGTCTCTCCATGAACACAAAACAGAACTGGCTCTCTGTGAAGTCTCTGAACTGTAGAACGTCTCAGGCCTGGTGGTCCAGTGGGTGAGGGTGGCAGCACACCAATCCCCTCTCCCCACTTCCTGACTCAGCGGGTACTTTGTGGCACGTAGAATTCAGTCAGGACTGTAAATTGCTTTTCTCCATTATGTTCAAAATTTCTAAAATTTATTATTTTATCAGAATCAGATAGAATCATTGAATCTTACAGCACAAAACCAGGTCATCTGGCTAGCTCTTTGAAGAAACAGATAATTAGTCCGTTCGCCTACTCTTTTTATAATTTACCCGAATGGAAGTGATTAGAATGCTGGCTGTAAGCTTAATAAAGGACAGAATATGACATTAAAGCTTCGTTTATGTGTAGGATACAGTTTGAAACACATTTCAATCTCTGATAATACTGCTCACCAGCCTTCCTTCAAGATTAAACAGTACTGACCAGGAGGTCAGCCCCTCAGCTTTAGACCACCATCTGTACACAAGGTTTATCAAATGCAATACCGTTTTAGCTAACAGACTCCTTGGCGAGGGAAGGCAAAAATAAGAAATTCTCAGCAAACAATGTAGTCAGGCAATTTAGTGGCAGGTTTAGTGTGTATGAAACGCAGAGAACCTCTCTTGATCAGAGCTTTGACAGTGGATATCTCCAGACCTGCATTCACAGTGCTTCTGAAAGCTGTAATAGCAAATGTAATTAATGATTTTGTTTTGTGTAATGCTAAGAGTTGTGAGTATAGTGTAACCAACCAATTGCTACTTGTTCTGAACTTTTAGATAAACCTTCTATTATTATTTCCATTGACCAGTACAAACAGATATTGATTATGAATTAACTCCAGTCACGTTTATTATCTGTGCACAGGTATGGAGAGGTATGGTACAATCAGAAGCTTGTTTGCAGCCAGAATCTCAGGTACATAGGTACAGACAACATTCAGAATATAAGTAATACATAAACAATATATAGAATCATACCACACAGTGAAAAAATAGACTGATATATAACAGTCCATAAATTCTCATTGTCTCTTACACAGCTTTTCTTCTGATATCGTCTATATGTAGCACAAACCTCTCCCTTCTCCCATAACTGTTCTCTGTCTATTCCTTCTGTCACTTACGTATATATCGCACTGTTATTTTTGGTGCATTTCTTTTATATATGCCAGTCTTAACCTTTATCTATCCCATTGTTCACTATTTAAAATTCTTTATTGATTCCACACCACCTCAGTGTGAATCCTCTCTGTACTCCGTGACCTTAATGCTTATTCACCACATGTCCCACCTTTCTCAATGTGAATTCCGTATCAATCTCTGCCAGTAATTCCTCTGCATATCCCACTGTATAATCCTGTGTGCATTCCTCAGGTCTATAGTGGTACCAGCCTATCAGATGCTCTGTTTTTCCTGTGAATTTCCCAACATCATTTCAAATCAGTTTGTTCTAGGCATTATGCAGTACTGTAACACATTTCCCAGAAATCCTGCTGTGTTTGATGGGTGGGTGGGAACAATATTCCCTTGAAGGCATGAGTGTGTGCGCGTGCACGCATCTTTTGCTACTAGTGCACAAAAGAATTTAAACTGCGCACAAAAAAATGTCACCCTCTACCTCGTTGGCGTGTGAAATATATTTCACAATTACATTCCCTTTTCCGTTTTCTGATGCGGACGGTGTTGACAACGTGGGATTTGCAATGATTTGTCCACAGATTTTAGAACTGGCTTATTTATACTGTTGGTAAACTTGACTTTTTAAAGCATCATTTAGCATGCAAATCACATTTGGAAGGCATACAAAAGCTCTAGTGAGAAAATCCTTCGTTATCCACTGCAGGCCTGCTATGTATTGTGAGAGTGCAGATGAACGAGAGCAAAAACGATCAAACCCAGAGATCAAAGTTCTTATTGACAGTGTTTTGCTAGCTGTTAAAATGAATACCTCTCTATGTAAAATTCATTGTGCATATGTTGTTGTCACTGGGCAAAAAACTGCACAGCACAAGATTTTTGTGCATACTGGTCATTACAAATTGGAGGGAACATTGGTTGGGAGAAAGGGTTCGGGGGGAGGGATGGTGGGAAGGAGGGAGGTTGGGCCCTGAGGGGGATGGAGGGAGAGAGGGAGGGGATTGAGGCCCTGGGGTTTGGAAGGAGGGAAGGAGGTGCACAGAAGGTTGGAAGGAGGAAAGGACGTGGGTCCCTGGAGGTCTGAAGGGAGGGAGGGAGATGGGGCTCTAGGAGAGTTTGGTGGGAGGAAGGGAGGTGGAACTCGGGGGGGGGGGTTTGGAGGGAGGGAGATGGGGCTCTAGGAGAGTTTGGTGGGAGGAAGGGAGGTGGAACTCGGGGGGGGGTTTGGAGGGAGGGAGATGGGGCTCTAGGAGAGTTTGGTGGGAGGAAGGGAGGTGGAACTCGGGGGGGGGGGTTTGGAGGGAGAGAGGTGGGGCTCTGGTGGTGGAGGGAGGGACATGAGGTCCTGGAGGGAATTCAGAGGGATGGAGGGAGTTGGGACTCTGGAGGGATTTGGAGGGAGGGGGAGGGAGGTGTGGCCCTGGGGGCGGAGACCATAAGAATTATGAGCAGAATTAGCCCATTCAGTTCATCAAATCTGCTCCGCCATTCCATCATGGGTGATCTTGGATCGCACTCAACCCCATGGCCTTCTTGCCATATCTTTTGATGCCCTGACCAATTAAGAAACTATCAACTCCCGTCTGAAATATTCCCACGGACTTGGCCTCCACCACAGTCTGTGGCAAAGCATTCCACAGATTCACTACTCTCTGGTTAAAAAAATTCCTCCTTACCTCTGTTCTAAAAGGTCGCCCCTCAATTTTGAGGCTGTGCCCTCTAGTTCTGGATACCCCCTCCACAGGAAACATCCTCTCCACATCAACCCTATCTAGTCCTTTTAACATTCGGTAGGTTCAATGCAATCCCCCTACTTTCTTCTAAATTCCAGTGAGTACAGGCCCAAAGCTGCCAAACGCTCCTCATATTGTTAACCCCTTCATTCCCAGAATCATCCTCATGGACCTCCTTTGGACTCTCTCCAATGACAACACATCCTTTCTAAGATATGGGGCCTAAAACTGTTGACAATACTCCAAGTGCAACCTGACCAGTGCCTTATAAAAGCTCAGCATTATCTCCTTGTTTTTATGTTCTATTCCCCTTGAAATAAATGCCAACATTACATTTGCCTTCTTTACCACAGACGCAACCTGTAAATTAATCTTCTGGGAGTCTTGCACAAGGACTCCTAAGTCCCTTTGTGCCTCTGATATTTGAACCTTCTCCCCATTTAGATAGTAGTCTGCACTATTGTTCCTTTTACCAAAATGCATTATCATACATCTCCCAACACTGTATTCATCTGCCACTTTCCCCCCATTCTTTCAATTTGCCTAAGTCCTGCTGCAGTTGCATTGCTATCTCAGCACTACCTACCCCTGTACCTCTGGGGGGCTGTGGGGTGTGGATGGAGCTGGGGTCTGGGTGGTTTGGAGGGAGGGGAGAGATGAGGGTTTGGAAGGAGTGAGGAAGGTGGGGCACTGGGGGGTTTGGAGGGAGAGAGGGAGGTGGGGCCCTGGTGAGTTTGGAGGGAGGGCAGCTGACATCACCTGGTGATACAGATGTGGAACCACTGGGATTTTGGACTAGTCACACAACAGATTAATGGAGTTTTACTGTATATTCTACATACTATCTTGGATAATATACATCGTACTGTATAAATATATAGATATATAGCTAGAGTGACATTATTGTATTGGCAGTAATGCAACAGTGTGGATGCCAACTGCCGTAAAAACTCAAGGAAGAAGAAGACATTACTGTATATTGATTAAAATAGGAAAGTGGTTGAGAAACAGAAATAAAAATGAGTACTTAGCTTTGTATAAGTTCATTTGTATTAAGTGTTATTTTTTAACTGGAAAGACATAAGATACTGTGCCATGCAAAAATCCTACACACCCTGGCTATATATTTATGTGCCGAATACATTTGTACAGAACTGTCTTCTCCATAACCATATGTGTTTTGACTAAATATGCAAGAGTGTCCTCTGTGTATTTAGTTTCTCCATGGTCCCAATTATATCCCATCTTGTAACTTATCCATTGCTTTTTTAAGATTGAAAATGTTCAAATGGAATTCCTTTGGGTTTAGGGTCTTTTAACATAAAATGGTGCATGACGACTGATTATTCAGTTGCTTCACAACGTTATCTGCACTCTTAACATCGACATTCTCCAGACATGTCCTCCCTGGTACCAGTGTTTTTGCAGGGTGTACTTGAGAAGGCTTTTCATATCTCTAAGCTGTCTGTGATAGAGTAAGGAAAGGAAGGGGACGATATGGTAGAGTAGCCGTTAGCATAACACGTTACAGTGCAGTGGTAAGATCAGGTTCAGTTCCCACTGCTGCCTGTAAGCAATTTGTACAATTTCTGTGTGCATGTGTGGGTTTCCTCCAATATGGGTTCGGGCGTGCGAGGGTGGCATCGGAAGCATGGTGACACGTGCAGGCTGCCCCACAGCAGACCCTCAAAAGAGATGATGCATTTTCCCGTCAGTTTTAATGTACATGTGACAAATAAAGTTAATCTTTAAAAGGGTATGACACAGGAAAGATAGCAGAGTCCTGCTGAACATGTGTAAAACCATTCCTAATAGAGTGGATTTCCTTAAAGTGTAGTTGAAGAACATGTCCTGGTTATCCTTCCTGTCAGCTGTGTGCCTGCTTCATCAGTCCCTAGACCCAACAGATATCTTGCAGAGTATTGCTGCAGTACCAGCGGGGTTTGAGAATTTGCTGAGATCCTCAAACCTGATGCCTTCCTTCATTTCATTTTATCTTACTTATTTAGAAATACAGTGGGGACTAGACCGTCCTGACTCTTTGAGCCGTATCACCCAGCGATCCCCCATTTAACCCAAGCCTAACCACAGGACAATTTTACAATGGCCAATTAACCTACTAACCAGTCCATCTTTAGACTGTGGGAGGAAACTGGAGCACCTGGAGAAAACCCATGTATTCTACAGGGAGTACATACAGACTCCGCAAAGAAGATGCCAAAATTTAGCTCCAACTTCGACACCCTGATTTATAATAATGTTGCACTGACTGCTTTTGTGGTGCCCATGGTGTGTCCCTGCTCCACTCAAGCACAGGCAGTTTGTTTCATCGTGATGAGGCGTCTCAGTGTGGTGGCATTGCTTGGAATCACCAGTTATCAGTAGCCCTGGAGCTGCCGGAGGACTATGTTATAAAGCATCCCATCTGTGGGGCTCCTGAAGGAATGCTGAGACACAGCAGTTTGTGCCATGATGATTTGGTTGCAGTTCTTTGTAGGTTCCATAATTTTCTTGTGTTGGTAACCATTGACAAGGTTATTAGTTCGATTTGACTGTGTCAACCCAATCCTCAGTTTAAGTAAGCCTGATTAATACGTAGGCATTGTGACTCTACTCGGAAGTGGGTATAATGTGCATCTGGCCAGCTGCTTATTGATGGAGTCAGCTGTCATTTGTTCACACAGACCGCCGTGCCTGTGGAGCTGAGCAAACCAGCCCCAGTACGGTGGCAGACCCTGCCGTGTGGTAAGCTTAGGGTACATTGCAATGCTGCGTTGCACTTCAGCAGTACTTCAGATCCCATCAAACAGTGTCAATTATCTCATGGGACAATTTGCAGAGGCTGGGTTCCTTCATTATTGCTAGGTGCCTGGGCAATACAACAGGATCTTCCAAGTACAAACTAAACGTGTCACTGGTTCATCACTTGCTGCAACCTATAAGCTGCTGTTACATAAACTCTGCCTTCTCTTGATTCTCTACACTCCAACGGGTTCTTATAAAATGGAAACAAGGCCACTGTTTATAAGTTGGAGGATGGTGGTAATGATGTAACCCTGTTCCTAACTAATGAGATGTTGCACTGGCACCATGCAGGCTTATCCCTTTGATTTTCCTCTGAAAGAGTCTTCGTAATCCCATGGCACTTTACCTGAAATAAGTGCTGAGCTTGTTAGCAACTTTAATTTTAAGTTTCTAATGAATGCCCAACTTTTTGTCCAAATAGTTTATTTGCCCAACTTCATAAAGTTTTTATGCACAGTAATTAAATATTGATTGAGTATAGATTAATATGATAAATTCCCAGTACATTAAGAAGCCGCAGTATACCATCAAAGAGATCATCTAAAGGAAGATTTGGTTTGCTGAATGTCAGTCATGTGCAACTTAAAACGAGTAGAGTCTCTAATTGACTGAAAGCTTACTCTGCCAAATGAGTGGTCTGAGGTCGATATCATTGTTTGATCAAAAGGATTAGAAGGGTTATGTGTGGCCCCAAGGCTGGAACCTGATTAACTAAAATTAAGTTTGGGGGGAAAAAGTTATTTGCAAGTTGTAAAATATTTGTGATAGTAAGTATGAAATAACCTACAAAAGTGGTTTTATTTCCTTAAAATTTGCATGGTGATGATCAGTGAGTAATCCACATGGTGAGAGCTTTGGAAATGTTATTCCTGTGTGCGTGGCAGAGGCGGGGGGGGGGGGGATATTTTAGTTAAACGAGAAGATTGTATATTTCAGGAATTCAGTTTATATGAATAGATTACCTAACTCATGAACACAAGTTGAAACAAAAGATTCACCTGAGAATTGTCTAATTTTTTTCAATTTTTTCTTCATTTTCCCTTCTCCTGAAACAAGACTCAAAAACAGTTACTTTCCCCAAGCAGCAAGGCTGATCAACACCTTCACCCACAAACCCATCCCCACTACTTTATCATTTCCTGTCAGAGTCGCCTCATGTATAGACACTCCTGTGCCTAGTGTCACTCTTTGACCCTGAAATCTATATTACATCTGTATTCATATGTATTCTTTTTATTATTATGTTCTTTATCTTCTGTGTTTTACTTTGTGCTGCATTGGAGCTGGAATAGCAATGATTTTGTTCTCCTTTACACTTATATACTGGAAATAACATTAAACCATCTTGAATCCTGCAGGCATCAACTCCTCCACTGGGGTACAGTTCCAGAAACATTAGGTACCCAAGTATATGCCATGCAAGTAATTGCCAGCAAGATGCCAGCTGTGCAAGACATTGCTGGTGAGACAGATGCTGAATTTTCTGAGTATTCACACACACTGACTGCGGGAAAGGATTCCTGCATACGAACGGGATCAGGAGCTCTGGCTGATCCACAAACAGTCCATAGACCAGGAAGATGTCAGACAAGTTCACTGAACTAGAGGGAAGAGTTGAGGGCAGATATGTTTGTCATCACTGCTACCCTACACATTCTGATAGTCAAATTTCAAAGTAATTTTATTATCAAAGTACATATATGTCAATATGTATAACCCTGAGATTCATTTTCTTGTGGGCATTCACAGTAAGTACAAGAAACACAATAGAATCAATGAAAGACCACACCCAACAGTATGGACAAACAGCCTGTGTGCAAAAGACAACAAACTGTGCAAATACAAAAAGAAAAACAAAAGAAAGAAATAATATTGATAAATAAATCAACAATAAATATCAAGAACAAGAGATGAAGAGTCCTTGAAATTAAATCCATAGGTTGTTGAAACAATTCAGTAATAAGCAAGTTAAGTGGAGAGAAATTATCCTCTCTGATTCAAGAACTAATGGTTGAGGAGTAATAACTGTTCTTGAACCTGATGGTGTGAGTCTTGAGGCTCCTGTACCTTCTTCCTAAAGACAGCAATGAGAAGAGAGCATTGTCCAGTTGCACAAGGAGGTATTGAGGCCAAGATCTTGAAGCTTATTGATTAGTATTGAATGCTGAGCTATAGACAATGAAGAGCATTCTGATGCATGCATCTTTGCTGTCCAGATGTTCCAGGGTTGAGTGAAGAGCCAATGAAATGACATCTGCTGTTGACCTCACAGATTCAGGCACAGTTCCAGATTCTGAGCAGTAGTGTAGATTTTCCTTTATAATCTTTTAACTGTGAAAGTACAGTTATATGATTACTCCTTTCACTTACAAAGAGTAGTGGATATGGCCCAGTCCATCATGGGTAAAGCCCTCCCCACCATTGATCACATCTACACAGAGCCCTGTTGCAGGAAAGCAGCATCATTAAGAACCCCCACCATACAGGCATTGCTCTCTTCTCACTGCTGCCATCAGGAAGAGGGTACAGAAGGCTCAGGACTCATATCACCAGGTTCAGGAACAGTTACTACCCCTCAACCATCAGGCTCTTGAATGAGTGGGGATGACTTCACTCGCCCCATCACTGAACTAGACTCACTTTCAAGGACTCTTCTTCTCATATTCTCAGTATTTATTCCTTATTTATTATTATTATTATTATTATTACCGGTACTACTATTATATTTTTTCTTTCTTTTTTGCATTTGCATAGTTATTTTTTCTTTATACATTGATTGGTCATCCTGTTGGATACAGTCTTTCATTGATCCTATTGTGTTTCTTGTATTTACTGGGAATGCCCACAAGGAAATGAATCTCAGGGTTGTATATGGTGACATATATGTAGTTTGATAATAAATTTACTCTGAACTTTTAAGTTAGAACTTCTAACCTTCAGCCAACCTTATCCTTTCAAATAGATCGGCCTGCCCCTCTCCCCTTCTCACCTTTACACAGATGAAGACTGACAACACAGCTCCTCCAAAGGTCACAATGGAGAAACACAGTCAGATAGTCCAGAATCTGTCAGCAAAGTACACACGGGAGCCCGTTGACAACTGTGTCCTCGTTGGACAAAATGGCCTCTGGTCTAATGCCTCTGCCAGCTCTTTATGTACACTCCTGCTGGTTCTGACACTCACTGTAAGTGGCCAAGTATGTTTTCAGTCTCCTGCAGCACCTTTTGGCAGCAGATTCCTGTCCCCATGCTATGCTCTGTATCAACTCCTTTCTGACCCTTCTACAAATGGATTTAAAACAACGTTCTCTCGGTACTGACCTCTGTACTAGGATGCTTGCTTCTCCTTTTTCATCAAAGTCAGGTTTATTATCACTGACATACCTGTAAGTTGTGAAATTTGTTGTTTTGTTGTGGCAGAACCAGGCAATACATAAAATACACTATAAATTACAAGATCAAAATTCAAGTTTATTTGCTATATAATGCAAAATATATATACTACATAAAAACAGACCTCACTGTCTTGACAATCATTCAGAGTCAGATTTATTTATCATGTGTACACGGAATAAAACTGTGAAATGCTTTGTGTGCATTAACAACCAACACAACATAAGGATATTCTGGAGGCAGCCCGCAAGCATTGCCACACATTCCATCAACAACATAGCATACCCACTATGTTCAGCAGATCAACACCCAACATAGCCATCTTTGAT
Organism: Hemitrygon akajei; assembly: GCF_048418815.1. Taxonomy (NCBI): domain Eukaryota; kingdom Metazoa; phylum Chordata; class Chondrichthyes; order Myliobatiformes; family Dasyatidae; genus Hemitrygon; species Hemitrygon akajei. The sequence goes on from NC_133153.1 coordinate 42,726,374, forward strand.
TAGTGCTGTAATCTTCAAAGCCTGGCAAGATCTTCGTAAATTTTCCTTGAATACTCTGCAGTGCAGTCACATTCTTTCTGCAGTGTGGAACTGCATCAGAATCCTCACTATAGCCCAACTAAGGTTTCTTTAGTATGACTTACATACATTTGCATTCAATACCTTGGCCAATAAAGGCTCACAACCTATGTATCATTTTAACCACCTTATCCAACCTGCCAAATCCCATTCAATGTGTAGACGCACTCTCCAATATCCCTCCTTGCTTGGTATCCTACTGTTTATACTCTTGTCATATCTGTCCTCACAATTCTTGGGCCTGAATTCCACTTGCCACTTCTTTGCCCACCTAACCAGCCCTTCAACACCTTCTCTTTGCCTAATACTCCTTTCCTCACTTGCATTTGTTGTTAACTCTGATGGTGTGGCCCAGCCTTTAATCCCTAGACCAAGGAGGAATCCTGTGGAACCTAAAGACTAAAAGTGTGCTGATCACTATCCTCTGTTTCCTCTCACTCAGACAATTTTTATCCCAACTTGCCACTTCCCCTTGGATCCCATGGGCTTTACTATTCCCTTTCAATTTGCCATGTGTCAAACATGTCACTAAAACTTGCAGAGTCCATCAGCTGTTCTATCCTCAGCAAAGATAATCATTTGCCCTCCTTGTCTCTCTTTAAACCACAGAACCACACCAGCAACACTCCATTCTTTCACCACTATGCTTTTAACCAAAAAGGGTTGGAAATTATTGTCAAAGCCTGTGCTGTTTCCTCCCTTGCTGTTTGTGGTACGATTTATCCTGACAGGGTGATTTATCTGTATTTTAAGATGCTAAACCTCTTACAGCATCATCTCTTCCTCTGCGTTTATCAGTTCTGTATTTCACCTCCTTAACACCAATACATGCATCATCTCCCTCAACCATTAACACAGATGCAAAGTCACCTCATCCATCTCCACACTCGGGCTCTAACATGACCCACTCATTCCTTCCGAGTTCTCGTTCCTTCACAAAATTACTGATCTTGGTGGTTTTTCTTGATTTTACCCTGCTGTTCTCTTTCCAAGCACCATCTTTCTCTTCCTAATATCAGCTCAGCACCTTAAACTCTGAGAGTCCAGGACCGAGGACTGGTGGCCTGGGGGTGGGGGGGGGGGGGGTGTGTGATAGAGAGAGAGGTGGAGGGAGGGGGTGGGCGAGAAAGAAGTTTGTTTTGCTGCTGTTGTTTTGGTTCGGTTCCATTATTGTTGCTTGTGTTGTTCTGCTGAACATTGTGGGCTTGCTATGTTGGCACCAGAATGTGCATTGGCACTTGTGGGCTGCCCCCAGCACGTCCTTAGGTCGTGTTGGTTGTTCACACAAACAAAGCATTTCACTGCATGTTTCGATGTACCTGTGATAAATAAATAAATCTGAATCAGGCTTACAGCTGTGCCTGCTGAAGCTCCCAGATGTGTGCTCCAACTGCCGTTACAACGATGCAGAGCGTCCAGTTAAGACCCACCTCTGAGTAAATGCAAATGAACACTGAAGAAGTGAAAGCTCCTTATAGCAGTGAGACAATTAACGAGATTGGGTTGGAGTGGATGAAACAAATTCTTTCAAGTGCTGCTAAATTTTAATCTGCTCTCTGGTGGAATCGGTAAGCTGTGGGGAAGCCACAATTAGAAGTCATGGGATAAATTGAAGTAAAGTCATCTAGCAGACAGTACTGTACAAAGGTTTTAGGCGACCTGTTTACGTATACAACATGTTCACAGTACTGTGTAACATTTAGCACTCTGGTCGCCTCTATAGGAAGGATGTGGAAGTTATGGAGATTTTCCAGAATGCTGCCTGAATTAGAGAGCATGTCTTATGAGGATGGGTTAAGCAAGTAAGGGCTATTGTCTTTGGAGATAAGGAGGATGAGACGTGACTTGACAGAGGTGTACAAGACGATAAGAGGCATAGATAGAGTAGACAGCCAGCACCTCTTACCCAGGGTGGAAATGGCAAATACAAGGGGACAACATTTTGAGGTGATTGGGGGAAGTATAGGGGGGATGTTAGAGGTAGGTCTTTTGTACACAGAGAGTTGTGAGAGTGTGGAATGTGCTGCAGGGATGATGATGGAGGCAGATACATTGGGGACATTTAAGAAACTCTTTTCCCAGTCTTTTCCAGGGTAGTAGAATCTAAAAGCGGAGGGCAAATGTTTCAGATGAGAGGGGAACAATCTAAAATGGATCTGTGAGGTAGCTTTTTCACACAGTTGATGGTCATTATATCAAAATCAGGTTAAATATCTCTGTCATATGTAAAGAAATTTGTCAATTTTGCACCAGCAGTTCAATGCAATACATAATATATTAAAGAAAACTGAATTACAGTTATCTTAAAAAGCTAAGTTAAAGTAAGTCATGAAAAAACAGAAATTTTAAAACAAGTATTAAGGTAGTGTTCATGGGTTCAATGTCCATTTAGGAATTGGATGACAGAGGGGAAGCAGCTGTTTCTGAATTGCTGAGTGTGTACCTTCAGGCTCCTGTACCTCCTACCTGATGGTAACAGTGAGAAAAGGGCATGCCCCGGGTACTGGAGGTCCTTAATGATGGACAGCGCCTTGCTGAGGCACCGCTCCTTGAAGATATCTTGGATACTACAGAGGGCTAGTACCCATGATAGAGCTGACTAATTTTCCAACTTTCTGCAACTTACTTTGACCCAATGCAGTGGGCCCCTCACTCCCCTTACCAGAGAGTGATGCAGCCAGTCAGAATGCTCTCCATGGTACATCTGTAGAAGTGTTCAAGTATTTTAGGTGACAAACCAAATTTCCTCAATCTCCTAATAAAACATAACCACTGTCTTGCCCTCTTTATAGCTGCATTAATATGTTGGTTAGGATAGGTCCCCAGAGATATTGACACCCATGAACTTGAAATTGCTCACTCTCTCCACTTCTGATCCCTCTTTGAGGATTGGTTTGTGTTTCCTTGTCTCACCCTTCCTGAAGCCCGCTATCAGCCCTTTAGTCTTACTGATGTCGAGTGCAATGTTGTTGCTATGACACCACTCAACTAGTTGGTATATCTCACTCATGTACGCCCACTCATCACCATCTGAGGTTCTGCCAACAATAGTTGTAACACCGGTAAACTTACAGATGGCATTTGAGCTTTACCTAGCCACACAGGCCAAGCACGCATCCTTGTATATGGTACAAACTGTTTGAGGAAGTGGTAAAGGCGGATTATAAGATTAGCTTTTTATTTGTCACATGTATATCAAAACATTGAAACATTCAGTGAAATACGTCATTTTTGTCAACGTCACATACAGTCTGAGGATGTACTAGGGTAACCTGCAAGTGTCACCGATGCCTGGTGTCAGCATAGCATGCTCACAACTTACTGACCTGTGGTGAACTACATATACCTGTCTGGACACGCCCCCTGATGACTGCTCCTGTGGCTCCTCCCATAGACCCCTGTATAAAGGTGATGGAGGTCTGAGCCCAGCCTCTCAGTCTCCAGGATGTAATATGGTGGTCACTCACGGCTCGTTCCTTCTTCCAGTCAATAAAAGCCGATACCTCGCTTTTACGTCTCAGAGTGAGTTATTGATGGTGCATCATGACCATAACCCACGTCTTTGAAATGTGGAAGGAAATCGAGCACCCAAAGGAAACACACATGATCACAGGGAGAATGTACAAACTCCTTATAGACGGCAGCAAGAATTGAACACCGATTGCTGATCGTTGTCACTTTTAAAGCATTACTCTAATCACTGTGCTGCTCTGCCACCACACAGTACATATGAATAGGTACATGGATAGGAAAGGGATACAGGACAAATGCAGTCACACGGTACTAGTTCAGGAAGGCACCTTGGTCAGCATGGACAAGTTGGCCAAATGGCCTATTTTTGTGCTGTGTACTGTATGTACAGTATAAGACGTTTATATGTTTGAACAAAATCACTTCTCATTCTTCTACGCTCAAGAAATTCTAGTCTTAGACTTTGAATACCCTGACAGAGCACCCAGGCCCTCTGAACATTAATGCTTTTCAGTCTCACACTGTATAAAATATATTTTGCCTTTCTATTTCTGCTTCCAAGGTGGATGTGTTCAGATCTATCCACAGTGTGCTGTATTCCATCTGCCATTTCCTAAACCACTTGTCTATATTCCCCAAAGCCCTCTGCATCCTCTTCAAATCCAGTTTGGTAATATCAGCACATTTGAATGTATTGCCCTTGATCCCCTCAGCCAAACCATTAATGTGGGCTGTGACACTCAGAGGTTTGTGATTGTAATGCACCCAGGTTGCTGCATTAGAATGGGGTTCCCAACCTCTTTTATGCCATGGACCCCTACCATTAACCAAGGGGTCTATGGACCCCAGGCTGGAACCCCTGCACATCCCTGCAGATGGGTGAGCCCCACACACCTCATGCTGTTGTAATGTCAGAAAGTTTTCAGCAAATTGTATGTCCAAAAGGGCTGAGCACAGAAATAAGATTCAGCAGGAGATGTAGGTCTAATCATTTAAGTGGAGGTTATGGGGTGTGTGTCCAGTGTGGAGATAGTAGTAACATCTAACAATGAGTTAGAGAGAAGGGAAGAAAATTGCCAGCTGGATACTTGGAGTGAGAAGGCAGCTGAAGGGTTAAAACACAGACTGAACCAAAGCCCAGTGTCGTCGTTTCAGGTAACGCAACATACTGAGGCTACTGCAATCACTCATTTCTCTCTGTTCTCACTGAGGCTGTTCCTCGCTACTGGATGGCAGCTGCTGAGGCTGCAGAACTTGTATGATTGCATTTGTTGAATTTCTCAGACAGACTGCCCTCACTTGCCCCTTGTCCATTTTATTGTGCTGTGTTTCCTCAGGGATTCATGAGCTGGCTGATCAGTCCTGTGGTGTGCTCTGAAATGCCTTTATTACACCTACAGATGTCCTTGACGGTCAAAGGCAGAGGCTCACGTGGATGTAGTTTTCCATAATACACAATGGCATGGCGTTCCCCATGCTGCTTTGTATTGTAGAGTCAATAGGTTGCCAGTGCTAAAGACATGAAATTTGTATCCTTATCCTCACAGTGATGGCTTGGCACATTTTAACCCCTCACTCTTTGCCAGTCTCATGAACAAGAGATAAAGATAAAGCTTATTTTTATTTGTCATATGTGCATCGAAACATCAAGACATAGACAATAGGGTCTTTTAAGAGACTTTTGGATAGGTACATGGAGCTTAGTAAAATAGAGGGCTATGGGTAAGCCTAGTAATTTCTGAGGTAGGGACATGTTCGGCACAACTTTGTGGGCCGAAGGGCCTGTATTGTGCTGTAAGTTTTCTATGTTTCTATACAGTGTTGTTTGCATCAACGACCAGCTGTGCAGTCCACAAGTGTTACCACACTTCTGATGCCGACATAGCATGTCCACAGCTTATTAACCCAGAGGAAACCTGCACACTCACAGAAAGAATATACAAACTCTTTCCGGACAACAGAGGGAATTTATCCCTGGTTGCTGGCACTGTGAAACATTATGCTAACTGTCTACTCCTATGCTACCACACTGCCTGTGTACAACAAGGGTACGTTAGAATGCATTACTCTAGATTCTGTAGGCAGAGCAGAGTAGCAGTGACCAGGGCTGGAAAGCTTTGGTTAGATGGTCTTTGCTGCAGAGAAATGAGAAAGACCATAAGACATAGGAGCAGAATTATGCCATTCTGCCCAGTGAGTCTGCTCCACCATTCCATTATGGCTAACTTATTATCCCTCTCAACCCCATTCTCCTGCCTTCTCCCCAAGAACTTCACACCCTGACTAACCAAGAACCACTTTAAATATACTCAATGACCTGACCTCCATAGCCACCCCTGGCAAACAATTCCACAGATCCTCCACCCTCTGGTGAAAGAGACCCTTTCTCATCTTTGTCCTGAATTGATATGTTGTGTACTTAATGTTTCAGTAATATTATATACAAGTATGCAAATGGCAAACGTGTGCCTCGCTTGAAGTAAAACCAAAGTTAGACTCACATTCCCAGCTCCCTTGTTTTCCTATCAATTAGTTTTTATGTTTTAGAGTTACAAACCATAATAGTGGTGAAGAGGACGTTGTAAACAAACCCCAGCAACCTCCTACCTGTTGAAGCACAGTGAGACCTTCGAGTTTAAAAAAAAGTGCAGCAAGAAACAGTCGAGTTTTTTAAAAAGCAATGCACGGCTTTTTTCCCCTTTGAAGCAGCAAAAGGAAAGATGGATGAGTTTTTTTAAAAAGGCAGAAAACAGAAGAATTCTCAGTTTATAGACAGTGAGTACCAGGTGATAATAGTCTTTAAAAAAGCAGAAAAGGTTGGTTACATCAGAAAGATTGACATGTTTGATTGCACAAGAGGTAACTGTACTGAATAGATTGAGTAGTATTTTAAAGCAAATGGAGTAGCCAATGAGAAGTGGGTACCAGTTTTGCTGAGTGTGTTGGGTTTAAAGGTATACAGTTTGCTTAGGTGTTTGACAGCTCCTACCAAACTAGCTGAAATGAGCTTTTCTGATATTGTGAAAGTGATGCAGGAGCAGTTAGAACTAAAACCATTGTTAATTGCAGAATGCTTTAGGTTTCATAAGTTGGATCAAAAGGGACTGGAGTCCATTTTAGCATAGTGCCTGAATTGAAGAAGTTGTCTGAACATTGTTAGTTCAATAATGGGCTTAATGATGCTCTGAGGGATTGTTTAGTTTGTAGGATCTTACAAGAAAGCATGCAAAAACAGCTCCTAACCAAAGCATAAATTACATTTAAAAGAGCAGTTGAAATAGCTACGTCAATGGAAACTGCAGAGAGAGATGCAATTGAGTTATAGTCAGGAATTAAAGTGGATCACATGGAGGCTAAAAGAATTCTTTCCAAGATTGAGTGGAGCCCGTGGGCAATGCCAGTGGTCCCAATAGCAAAGAAGAATGGATCTATCAGGATCTGTGGTGATTTTAAAGTCACCATCAACCCAGTACTGAAAGTAGATCAATACCTTCTGCCCAGCATAGAGGATAGTTTGGCAAACCTTTCTGTGGGAAAACACTTAAGCTAAATGAACTTAACTGAGGCCTACTGCAGATGGAGATGGAAGAAGAATCCAAAGTGCTTCTCACTATAAATGCTCACTATAATAGGATTATTTTTGAAGTGGCATCTGCACCTGCACTCTGGCAGGAAGTTATGGACCAGGTGCTGCAAAGCTGCCGGAACACTCAGCGTTACCTGGATGACATCATTGTTACTGGTGAGGATGACACGGAACATCTTCAAAATCTCAAGACAGTGTTAAAAGGATTAGGAGATTATGGACTCAGACAATGGCCAACCAAGCATCACTTACTGTGGTCACGCCATTGATGCACAAGAATTACACGAGTGTGCTGAGAAAATGCAAGCAATGGTAGATGCTGCAAGGCCGATGTGCGTGGCACAGTTGTGGTTCTTTTTAGGGCTTATCAATTACCGTAACAGGTTACTGCCAAACCTGGCAAATATGTTCCGTCCCTTGAACTGACCACTGAAGAAATGGCAATGGACAAAGTAGTACGAGGTGAGGTTCCAAAAAGTAAAGGAAATGGTGAGGTCTGGCACTGTACTCACACATTATGATCAACATTGTCCAGTGAAGCTTGTGTGTGACACCTCACCTTACGGGATAGGTGCAGTCATATCAAATGTTATGAGTGATTGTGTACAGTTCTGGTCACCGAATTATAGGAAAGATATCAATAAATTAGAGAGAGTGCAGAGACGATTTACTAGGATGTTACCTGGGTTTCAGCACTTAAGTTACAGAGAAAGGTTGAACAAGTTAGGTCTCTATTCATTGGAGCGTAGAAGGTTGAGGGGGGATTTGATCGAGGTATTTAAAATGTTGAGAGGGATAGATAGAGTTGACGTGAATAGGCTGTTTCCATTGAGAGTAGGGGAGATTCAAAAGAGAGGACATGATTTGAGAGTTAGGGGGCAAAAGTTTAAGGGAAACACGAGGGGGTATTTCTTTACTCAGAGAGTGATAGCTGTGTGGAATGAGCTTCCTGTAGAAGTAGTAGAGGCCAGTTCAGTTGTGTCATTTAAGGTAAAATTGGATAGGTATATGGACAGGAAAGGAGTGGAGGGTTATGGGCTGAGTGCGGGTAGGTGGGACTAGGTGAGATTAAGAGTTCGGCACGGACTAGGAGGGCCAGAATGGCCTGTTTCCGTGGTTATATGGTGATGGATGGGACACCCCATAGCCTTTGCAACACATTCCCTTACCGCTGCAGAGAAAAGTTACGCACAGATGGATGGAGCGGCCTTGAGTCTGGTTTGGCTGTAAAATGTTACAACCAGTACTTGTATGGGAGGGAGTTTACCCTCAATACTCATCATCAACCATTAGTTCCATTTTCAATCAACAGAAGGCTGTTCCACTGACTGCAGCAGCACGAATGCAGAGATGGGCTCTGTTTCTTGGAGGACAGAATTACAAGATCAAATTCAAGAGGATGACTAATCATGGAAACCCATCTACCCTTGGAAAAAGAAATACTGGAAAACTTTACAAAAGAGGATACTCCTCGGCGTATTCTCCCTAATACGAATCAAAATTCTCCTTATTACAGCAGTAAGGAAACCAGAGAAGACCCCACACTGTCTCAGGTCTACATGGCCACACAAAATGGCTGAAATGAGTATCAGAAACTCCAGTTCACCCATTTTTACCAGCGCCAGGATGAACCTGCCCTTGACGGAGTTTGCCTTCAGGGGGATTGAGAATTGTTGTACCATCCAAGCTGAGAGCTAAGTGTTGGAGAAACTACATGCCAGAAATATATCTACATATGGTCAAAATGTTAGTGTTGGCCCAAAGCTTAGTCTGGTGTCCTGGGATAGATCAACAGATCAGCAACTCTCTTCAAGATGCCAAGAGAAGTGCCTGTCCACCCCTGGGAATGGCCTGCATTACCTTGGCAGAGGATTCATTTGGATTTTCCTGGACCATTCATGCACACAGATTTCTTGGTAGTGGTGGATGCAGCTACAAAGGGGCCAGAAGTTTTCCCAAGAGCCTCCACTACAGCCTCACACACTGTTGATGCGTTGAGAAGCCTCTTCCCAAGGACTGGTTTCCAGAACACTCAGCTAGTGACAATGGACCACAGTTCGTTGCAGAACAGTTTCAGTCATTCCTGAAAATGAATGGAATAAGACATATTGCATATGCACCGTGCCACCCAAATGACTTGGTGGAAAAATTTGGCCAGTGTCTTAAAGAATTCACCGTAAGTAATGTCAGCAGAGTACACTACACTTACACTGAATCAGAAGCTTGATAATTTCCTCCTTCCGCACTGCAATGTAGCACACTCCACAGCCAATAACTCACTAGCTATCCTGTTCCTGGTCATCCTTTGTGTTCAAGCTTGGATCTCCTCAAACCCAATCTCGGAAGGAGTTTGTGGAACAAACAGCTGAGACAAATAGAAGGCTCTTCAAGCAAGGAGGTTCTGTGTTTCACTCCTGGACAAGCAGTCCAGGTGAGAGACTGTAAAGGTGATCAAAAGTGGGTACTCAGAACTGGACCACTTTCCTGCACATTGTGTCTGATGTCATCTGGAGATGACATCGATCAGCCGGAGGAGACCAGAGTCAATTGTTAGAGAAGAAAGGTGGCCAGTGCTGTCAGAACCACTTTTTGCAGTCCCAGAGTCAACTCCTACAACTACCATGGAAGAGGCCCTAGAACCTGAGATTGTTTCACTGCCACAAGGCTCACTTGCCAAGCAGAGTGATCCCCCTTGTTAGGAAAGACTTTATCCTACAAGAGAAAGAAAGCCTCCACAGTTATTAAATCTTTAGATCTGAATGGGACAATTTAAAATTTACTATGCTGTGGATGTCATTTTCAACCTCTTGTTGCTATGGTCAGAAGTTCTCATCTGCTTCAAAATGGCAACAATTATACCAGTGTCCAAGAAGAGCAGGGTGAGCTGCCTTAATGACTATAGCCCAGTAGCACACAATCTACGGTGATGAAGTGCTTTGAGAGGTTGGTCATGGCTAGAATAAACTCCTGTCTCAGCAAGGACCTGGACCGACTGCAATTTGTCTTTTGCCACAATCGTGGATGCGATCTCATTGGCTCTTCACGCTGCCTTGGGCCACCTGGATGCTGTTTATTGACCACAGCTCAGCATTTAACACATTCATTCCTACAGTTCTGATAGAAAAGCTCCAGATGTGGGCTTCTGTACCTCCCTCTGCAAATGGATTCTCGACTTCTTAACCGAAGACCATAATCTGTGTGGATTGGAAATAACATCTTCACCTCACTGACAATCAACACTGGTGCACCTCAGGGGTGTGTGCTTAACCCACTGCTCTACTCTCCCTACACCCATGACTGGGTGGCTAGGCACAGCTCTTATACCATCTATAAATGTGCTGATGATACAACCATTTTGGCAGAATTTCAGATGGTGATGAGAAGGCATACGGAAGAAAGATATGTTAGTTAGTTGAGTGGTGTCACAGCAACAACCTTACACTCAACATCAGTAAGACCAAAGAACTGATTGTAGACTTCAGAAAGGCTAAGACGAGGGATGAGGGAACACACACTAGTCCTCATAGGAGGGATCAGAAATAGCAAGAGTGAGAAATTTGAAGTTCCTGAAGTTCTTGAAGTTTTTGAGGAGATTTGTTATGTCACAAAAGACACTCACTAGTTTCTACAGATGTATCATGGAGACTCTTCTAACTGGCTGCATCGCTGTTTGATATGGGGGGGGGGGGGGGGAGTCTACTGCACAGGATCATGATAAGTTGCAGATAGTTGTAAACTTAGCCAGCTCCATCATAGGCACTAACATCTGTAGTATCCAGGACATCTTCAAGGGGTGATGCCTCAAAAAGATGGCATCCATCATTAAGGACCCCCATCACCCAGGCCATGCCCTCTTCTCATTGCTGCCATAAGGAAAGAAGTACAGAAGCTTGAAGGTACGCACTCAATGATACAGGAACACTTCTTCCGCTCTGCCATCCAACTTCTGAATGGACATTGAACCCATGAACACTACCTCACTACTTTTAAAATAATCAGTGCAAAAATAGAAATAAAATTTAACTATGTTATATATAAATATATGTATTCTGTAATTCATGTTTTTTCTATTAATATGTATCACATTGTACTGCTGCTGTAAAGACAACAAATTTCACGACATATGTCAGTGATATTAAATCTATATGTAAAGCCCTGGTTAAGATTTCTACTGCTGTGCTGTAAATATTTCATATTTAGCTGTTTTCAACAAAAGTAGTGTGTCCCGCTGGTAGAATATTTTGGTTTCAATTAAAGGTAAGAAGCCATGTGTTAAACTTAGGAACGTTGTTTCAGCCAGTCAGGATGGTGGGATCGGGAGAATGTACTGGAGGGAGATTTGTGACAGAGTAGTCTGGTTTGGGGTCTTTTGGCGGGAGCTGCAGAGTGCAGTACAAGGGAAGATGCTGCAGAATGCTGTTGGAATAGAGTCCCTGTTGCAAGAAGTGCATTGTGCAGATGAATGGCTCCAAGGAGGAAGGGCCAATACTCTTGACAGAGTATATGGCATACGATCTGTTATTTCTTGATGACCGACAATTGTGTATGGGCCGTATTTACATGGCATTAACTCAAATCAAGGTTCCTTTAATCCGAACATCACGACGTTCCTGTTTGGTTGAACGCCAAATCATGCCGACCCTAGACATATATTGTTTATGAAAGGTGGCCTCCTCACCGCTGAGTCACGAGGCTGTTAGTGGAGTCAGCTAACAAGTCAAGTTTGTATACGAGCCCCAGTGAGAGGGTTACATACATAGTAGCATCTCGAGGAGACTTTTAATGTATGACTTTACCAAACAAAAGGTCCTGTGTGTCTACACCTCATTAATGAATATGGTCTGCGTTGTGTTTCTTTCTGCAGTCTGTTCAAGTGGGACGTTTGGCAAGAGCTGCTCTGGCACTTGCTACTGCTCTAATAATGGCACTTGCAACCCTATCGATGGCTCCTGCCAGTGTTACCCAGGCTGGATTGGTCGAGATTGTTCACAGAGTAAGTGATGGGAAGACGCTCATTTATCTAGCACCTCACAAGCTGTCCACTGTCTTTCTGCAAACAGTCAATTACTGATGATTTGCCACCAAATGTCACAATTGGATGAAAAAAAAGTGTTAGATTCATAATTATACTTTATATAATATACATAATATATATTTTATATATTCCATTCCATTAACCTTGCTAGTTTTCTTGAACTCCTCTTCTGATTAAAGCACATCCTGGTTAAAGTGCAGCACCAAGATTAGAATTAGGGTTATTATCACTGACAGATGCTGTGATGTGAAATTTGTTGTTTTATGACAGTGGTATGGTGCAAGCCATAAAAATTGCTGAATTTTAAATAAAATAAATAACATAAAAGAGGAATAGTGAGGGAGTGTTCATGGCCCATTCAGAAATCTGATGGTGAAGGGGAAAAACCTGTTTATGAAACATTGAGTGTGTCTTCAGGCTCCTGTACCTCCTCCCTGATGGTGATAGTGGGAAGAGGGCCTGGCCCAGATGGTGAGGATATGTAATGATGGATGCCACTTTCTTGAAGCGCTGCCTTTTAAAGATGTCCTCGACAGTGATTGATGGAGGTACCCCAATGCTGGTGAACTGAGACTAATGAGACTAACGAGATAACATTTTCAAAATTCAGCACGGACTTTGCAAGTTCAATGGAACAGGAGGGAAACAGAGGCAAGTTCCTGTTAGAATGTGCACAAAATACTGGAGGAAATCAGCTCAGCCAACATCTATGAAGATCCTGATGAAGAGTCTCAGATCAAAACGTTGACTATTTATTTCCCTCCATAGATGCTACCTGACCTGTTGAATTCCTCCAGCATTTCGTGTGAGTTACAAAATCTCTTGAGTCTTGGATTTTCCTGGTGTGTTTGAAAATGCTAACTCATCTGTCTTGTTACTCGCAGTCCCCAGAACCTGTAAGTTTATCTTTTTCACCTTTAAAAGTTGTTGTTGGATCTGCATCCACCTCCCATCACACCTGTACTTCAGGACGAGGAACCCTTGTATTAAACTCAACTCATCTCCCATCTGGAATTTTTCCCAATTATCCTGATCTTCCCTAAGGGTGAGGAAAAGAGTGAAATGAATGAAAACAATTTGAAGGTGAAATTCTCTGCTTTCTGAATTTCATAACTCTGTGGTGAATGTGAAGTATCGTCAGATCACGTTTTTTACTGAACCCACAAAGAATCGTTCAAGAATCCCTTGGCCAAGAGTTGCAGGGCATCACTGCATAACAATGTTAGGTATTCTGAGCTGGAACTGTCTTGGAAGAAGGCGTTAATGAGAGGTAGATCCCATATTTTGCCAAGTCAACTCTCAGAGATATTGGGGAATTTGCATGAAGGCATGTCTGGCACCAGCAATTTGTTTGTTGCTTGTGAGGATATATTTCATGTGAAGGGGCGCCATGGTAGCATAGCGATTAGTGTGACGCTATCACAGCTCAGTGTGTCAGAGTTCGGAGTTCAATTTTGATGCCATTTGTACCTCCTCTCTGTGAATGTGTTTGGTTTCCTCCCACAGTCCTAAGACTTACTAGTTAGTAGATTGATTGGTCATTGTAAATTGTCCTGTGATTAGACTAGTGATAAATCAGTGTTTCTGGGCTACGTGTCTTGTTGGCCTGAAAGAGCCTGTTCCGCACTGTGTCTCTAAATAACTACCGGTAAATAAACAAGTTAGGTGGGTGAACTTGTGCTAACTCTGGGTTACCTTGTAGAGTGAGATAGCTCTTTCAGAACACCCCTGTGGTCCAAATAAATGATAAACACACATGAAATTTGAGACTATGGAAGGAATTTTTAAAATTCTCTATTGATGCCTTATTGGATTATTTTGTGTTTTAAGTGCTGATATTTGAAGTTGTTACTTCTGTTTTTAATTAATGTCTATTTGAGATTTTCTTAAGGGACAACTCCTCTCTTTGTTAAAGCTGTCTTTTTTCTGCCATTCTTTTTAAGCTATTCATTAGGATATGCAGGGAACTGATTTATAGTTTGCCACAGCCACGCGAGGTTGATGCCTCCCTCCTGGCCATGTGCCTGATCAAAGAGTGCTGTTTTGACACGAGCGACCATGCGCACAGTCCCTTCCCCATACTGTGGCGGCTCGCAGACGCACATACTCATTATGCCATCCTTGTTTTGGTAACGGGCTTGGGAATGTCATATACAAATCATCGCATGGCAAGACATAACCTGGAGGAAATGCTTCACTTGGTGAAACTGAGAATTAAAATGTTCCACTTATCTTCCAGACATAGTTTTTATGCGTTTACCGCCACTGGGTCATGCTGGCTGGCTTCTGGACGCAATCTGTTATGTGATAGCAGTAAGACAAAGGGTTGGAATGATTGACAGAGAGTGATAGATGTCATCTGCTGAAAACATTGAGCCAACAGATAACTCCATGTTGGGATGATTAGCATTTACTGCACACATGGGGAAAAACGTGGGTGAAATTGGTCACCTTCATTCACTGCAGCTCCAGCATATCCCTGTGACCCAGCATTTCTTCTGCCAAAATTGAGCAATTCTGAACTTTTCTTTTATGGTGCATTGAGATTTTTCCCATAGAAGAGCTCAAAGCCACCCTTTCCCACTCAGGACGCCAGCTCCGGGAACCAGCAAGGATGATAGTAAGCCCAAGAATACCACAGTGTTAACCAAAATACTTCACACCACATGTTAGATTTGCACTATCACTCTTTCCTTTTTAAGTACATATTTGGGAGCCATCACTGAATTATGATATCCAAACCATTGTATTTTCCTTCAGTTTTCACTGCTGTATTTCACAACTTTGATTTGATTGTATTTTTTAGGAGATAATGAAGATGGTTGGTGAGGTTGAGGCAGTTGATGGTGTCAACATGGACTTTATTAAAGTATTTGACAGAGACCTTCGTGATCAGTTAGTCCAGGAGATTAGGTCACTTGGATGTACGTTGTAGAGTCTACAAACATTGGATTGACTTGGTCATAGATGACAGAGGGTAGTGGTGCAGTGGTGTTATTCTCACTGTAAGTCTGTGACCCCTGCTGTTTTACAAGGATCAGCACTGGTAATGCTTTGGATGAAAGTGTAGGTGGTCTAGTTAGTAGGTTTGTAAACAACATGAAAATCAGTATGATAATAGAGGGTAGGAATCTTGTTAGTTATAGATCAGTTGAAAATTTGGGTGAAGAAAAGGCAGATTAAACTAGACAAGTGGAAGGTAATGCATGTTGGTGCATCAAATGCAAGCAGGAAGTATGAAGTGGGTACAAGTCTGTAACTCCCTGACAGTGGTAAACAGGTGAAATGGGTAGTAGGGAAGGTATTCTGAAGGCTTGCCTCCATAGCTGAGACATTGAGTATAAACATTGCCGATTCATTATGTAGCTGTTTAAAACCTTGTTAGGCCACACTTCTCTGCAGCCCTAGTCACCATAATCAAGGTCAGGAGTTTCCAACCCGATATCCATGGACCCCTTGGTTAATGGTAGGGGTCCATGGCATAAAAAAAGGTTGCTCTACCAAGATGTGGAAGCTTTGAAGAAGGTGCAGATGAGATTCCCTGAGACGTTGCCTGGATTGGAGAGCATTTACTATAAGGAAATGTTGAGCAAACTTATATTGTTTTCCCTGAAGTGTCAGAGGCAGTGGAGATATGATAGAATTAAGTAAAATGATCAGAGGCTTAGTTAAGTTAGAGTGAGAGTCTTTCTCCCAGGGTAGAGATGTCAAATACTAGAGGGTAGAGGTTTAAGGAAGGGGAAAGTGATGTATGAAGAAGGAGATGAACAAGGTTTCTTCTACAGACAGTGTCTGGGATGCGCTGCTAGGGGAGGTGGTAGAAATAGATATGATAGCATTTGTAAGAGGCATTTAAACAGACTTGAAAAGGCAAGAGTGAGAGGGTTATGGACCATGTGCAGGTTGACGGAGATAGTTTAATCAGATCATGGTAAGCACACACAAATTCCTACACTGTAACATTCTGTGTTCTCACCAAAATATTTTCTAATCAAAATGATGATGAATTGAAATAAGAACTAATTCGAGATCAATCCGGTTCCATGTGTGCACTAAATGCTGAGGCCTAGGAAGACATAACTCATTTGCCAGTGTTTGCAATAACCATTCTGCTACTCTCATGCAAAGTTTTCTTTCTCTTCCTTTATCCATCGGTTTCTCATTCTATTCAGCTTGCCATTCAGGCTTCTGGGGTCCCAACTGCATCCACACATGTAACTGCCATAACGGAGCAGTGTGCAGTGTTTATGATGGAGAGTGTCGATGTGCACAGGGCTGGACTGGCATGTATTGCACGCAGAGTGAGTAACTGTTTCGGTTCCAACAATCTAGGGTGAGCCTGCCACCATGTGGGGGAACAGCACACTCTTCATTTACACAGTCATTAATCTTAATTCCTTTAGTTAAAAATAAATTGATCAGGTCATTGTTCTGTAATACACATTTTGCTGATGTTTTATTAACTTTTTAATGGCATTGAGACTTTGATCAATAAATCAAATTGTTACAACTAATTATGGGATCTCCAGATGCCAGGGGTCAATATTCTGAGAATGGGATTTAAAAAGAAATCAAAGCTTTCACAGACAGGGAAATCAGAAAAGTCTTCCCATGGGGTTCCTTCCTGCACTCTCTTACCTCCAGTGCTGTGCCTCATCTCCCCCCTCCTTCTCCAGTGTTCAGTTGGGTGCTTCTCGATGCTGCCTTTTTTCAGTCATCAGCTAGGTCATCCCCTTCCCATTTACCACCTTCCCATTTACCCCCTTCCTACACACCTCCCCACCTATTGGTTAATCTCAAGCCAGTGTGATGCAAACATAAAATGGAGACAATGTCAGATTTGATGAGGATGTTCCACCGATCTTCCCAGATGCTGAACTAAAGGCTTTAGAAAGGCTGGAAAAGAACCGGGTTGTGACTGCTGCTGTTGCTTGAACTCTTCTTGCAGTTGTCCCTGGGTAAAGATTGTACCTTTCGTCCTTGTACAGGGACAGAATCCACACTGTTATTCGTGCTGCTCTTCCATGATACAGTTGGTTCAAAGATCAAAGTAAATTTATTATCTAAGTACATACCTGTCACCATATACAACCCTGAGATTCATTTTCTTGTGGGCATACTCAATAAGTCCAATAACCGTAATAGAATCAGTGAAAGACCACACCGACAGGCTGGACAACCAGAATGCAAAAGACAACTAACTGTACAAATACAAAAAGAAACAAAAGAAATAATAATAATAAACAAGCAATAAATGTCGAGAACATGAGATGAAGAGTCTTCCTGATCCTGGTGGTGTGGGTCCTGAGGCCCCTGTACCTTCTTCCTGATGGCAGCAGCAGGAAGAGAGCGTGGCCTGGGTGGTGTGGGGTGGGATGGATGCTGCTTTCCTGCGACAATGCTTCATTGTTGCTTGAGTAGCAGCTGTTCAGGGGGCAGTTGTGAAGGGCTCTGGTAATGAGTTTCCATAAGGCAGGCTACAGTATTACCAGTCGGGTGTCTCTTTTCTTGAAGATGATCATGATTTCAGCATCTCTGAGGTGCCCCGATAAAATCTCCCTTCCCAAACATGGATGATAAAGTTGTGAATTTGTGACACCATGTTAACAGCACTTGTTGCTATCAATGTGGTTTTGTCAGCAGGGCAAAACCAGGGCAGTGGGTGAAACCTTCCAAATTCCTGCACCTGAGCCAGCAGTTAGCTGCAGCTTAATACTCCATCCCATTCCCACTCGAGACCTGTCCACTCCTCTTCCCAGTGGATACTTCACAGCCATTCACACACATCTACCACCCATTATAAAATTCTGCTATACCCATTTCTGACATATCCTGACCTGTCTTGTTTACAAGGAACAGTACATCAAAGATCAGGCCCTTCAGCCCACAGACCTCCTGTCAGAAAAAACATCCCTCTACTACCGCCCTCCATCATCAAAGTCCAACCCAGTCTTCATGGACCCCATGTGCCTACTACATTACGATGTATCTAACCTGCGTCCACCCCCTGCACAGAAACGTGCTGACTCTCCTTAATAAGCCTGTGTATCTCCAGAAGTGAGTAGATCCAGTCACGAAGAATCTTCTCCAATCGATTCCCTACCACTGATGTAAGACTGGCTGGTTTAAAGTTTTCTGGTTTGTCTCGACTGTCTTCTATAAGTAAAGGAACAACAATGGCTATTCTCCAGCTCTCTGGAACCTCACCTGTCACTAAAGATCTTTGTCAAGGCCCAAACAATCTCCTTTCTTTCCTCTTTGAACAACCTGGGATAAATCTCATCAGACATTCAGGATTTAAACAGTGACACTGGTTCCAGATATCCCCACAAAAGAAAACATCCTCTCAACACCCACCTGTTCAGACCCATCAAGATCTTGTTTCAGTCAAATCTCCTCTCATTCTTCTAAACTCCAGTAGGTACAAGTTAGCCTGTTCAACCTTTCATAAGACAATCGAGGTACTGAACCAGCAAATCTTCCGACAACCGTCTCCAACACATTTCCACCTCCATTTCACTTTGTGCGATCAGCCCTTTAGTGGTTGCCTCTTGGCTGCCAGCTGTTCCCATTTAATCTTTTCTCATTTTCCTCTTTACCCTGGCCTTGCAACTACAGAAAACCTGTTTGACCGTTTCTTAAAGAAATGCTTGTTGGCTGATATGAAGGTTTCCAGTGTTTCTATTTCTCTGTCCAGGCTCCTCTTTCTCCCTTTTTTTCTCACCATCATTCTGCACAAATCCCTGTTTGTGATCCCTGTAAAGCTCTAGAGCTGCTGATAATCTGGGAGCTGGAGGTTGGTCCCCCTGGAACTAATTGTGGTCCTCAAACCTTCCTCTTCCATAATGGTTGGGAATGCAGTAATGGAAAACACGGTGCTCTTTCTAACAAAGAATGTCTTTCAGGGTGTCCAATGGGATTTTTTGGAAAAGATTGCATCCAACTCTGCAGGTGTCAGAATGGAGCAGACTGCGACCATGTGACAGGGGAATGCAAGTGTCGAACAGGATTCTTTGGGAAACATTGCGAGCAGAGTGAGTAAAACAGAGGCCGAGGGGAGTGTCCCACCAACGTGTGTGCGCGTACACACACACACACAAACTTCTTGCCACATTATACATGGGGGATTACAAGATTTACCACTCATATATTTATCTGTCTGCTGACTGCATTATCCAGTTTCCCTGTGTCACTGTTAATTAGTTATGCAACCCAGTTGGGAGTATGAAACACCTGATAGTAAAATTCCTGATCACTTGTTTCCTGTTACCTTCGGAAAGTAAGCCGGGACTTTCCTGTAATTAAAATTCCACTGTATTTACGGTACTTTTTTTTAGCCCTTGGGGTTCCTGGTTGGGAACAGATGATGTGAAATTTCCCTGCTTTGATTCCAAGGAGGGATCCGAAAGGGCTGGGTGTTTGATTCCTATATAACCATATAACAATTACAGCACGGAAACAGGGCATCTCGGCCCTTCTAGTCCGTGCCGAACGCTTACTCTCACCTAGTCCCACCGACCTGCACTCAGCCCATAACCCTCCATTCCTTTCCCGTCCTGTCCTCATGTATATATTAACAAGAGAACCTGTCACTAATGCAGGAAGCCTTGGACAGGTAGATGATTTCAGGCACGGGGTAGGCACTGGAACTTTCCAGTTGTGGGACCCTGTTGTGATGGAAAATAACTGGTTCTTTGAGTCTCAACAGTAGAGGCCTGGACACACACAGTTTTAATAATAAGGAATTTATTTACAAGGGGAAGTCGGGTCAACACAAGCAACTACAATACACAGAAAGCGGTGTGGGGACAGGGTACGGTTACACAAACAAAGAACAAGGGAAAAGCACTACAACAGCTATCCCCCTTGACCTTGGATAGCTGCGGCTCCCTTACCAGGACAAACGATAGACCTTCCCAAACATAAATCAATGCACTTACCTTCAATGAGGTGGTCTGTAAGAGAGAGCGAGCCAAGCCCAAGTCTCACCTTTTATAGCATGGGGCTGGGCAAGATAATCCAATTAAGGTGACCAATAATTTAGGTGTGCATTGATTAGTTGGGAGGGACCAAATGTTGATTGGCATGTGGTGTGACCTCCGACCAGCCAGGTGGCAGTGCATCTGTCACGTGGCCGGTATCTCTGGATACAGACCCTGTTGCCTCACCAGCACACAGACATGCCTCTCAGTGAGCTGACATGAGACTATGTTTAAAAATGTTTCTGTGGTGCAGCAGCCACATGTCACATATGCAGAGATTGTAACATGGGCACACAATAGGATAAACAGAATATAGTCATTGCATTTGTTGTCCCACACCCATTCCAATTAATGTACAGACAACTCATTGTAATTACATATCCACCTGTCTCCATGGAATGTGTTGCCCGGTTGTAGCTATGCAGTGAAGATTGGTTCTCCCTTCATAACAGAACACCACCAAATCCTGTCAGTTATTCATATCCCTTCATTGCAGAGCTTAGTCCTGTGATGCAGGTTGAGAACGGTCTTTCCCGTGGTGGAGAAATCTTTTTTTCTCTCACGCTTCTGTTAGGGACGCAAAGCAGTGTCACAGAGCAGGTCTGCTCAAGTTCTTAGGCACACAGTATCATCCATACTCTCACACATTAGCCTGGTTAGAAATGGAGTCATTAATGAACAAGTGATGTTAGAGGAATAAGATTCAACAGTGCGTGTATTGATTCACTTTATTCTTATAGCCTCAGGGCAACACATACAAATTTGCTGAAGTTTCCTGCCTTCCAGATGACAGCAGTTATGCACACAGATTAGTGTTTGATTAATTGTCAGTGCTGCATAGAGTCACAGAACACCACAGCACAGAAACAGGCTCTTTGGCCCGTCTGGTCCATGCCGAACCATTAATCTGCCTAGTCTCATCAACCTGCACTGCAACCATAGCCCTCAATACCCCTCCCATCCATGTACTTATCCAAACTTCTCTTAAATCAAACCCACATCCACCACTTTTGCTGACAGCTCATCCAACATTCTCACCACCTTCTGAGTGAAGACATTTCTCCTCGAGCTCCCCCTTAAATATTTCACCTTTCATCCCTAATCTGCAACCACTAGCTCCAGACTCACCCAGCCTCAGTGGAAAATGCCTGCTAGCTATCTATACCCCTCATAGTTTTAGATAACTCTATCGAATCTCCCCTCATTCTCCTCCACTCTAAAGAACACAGGAGCATTGATTTCCTGCTGATGCATTGCCAGATGGAACTGGAGCAGTTCTTTCTGAGCTAATCGACTCACTGCTCTTTATCTCCCACCACTTCTCCAATGATGCCAGCAGCACAAACTCCCTTGGTAGATGAGCCGGTACTGAAACTGTGACATGGGAAAGATTTTGTCCTTTCCACCCTAGCTACCCAGGCTGTTAGTTCTGTGACTATCTTCACCTTGACAGTGGATAGCGAGTGGTTCAAGCATAGTTAATAACATTTAAGAAGCCTCTGGATGTGTCCTTGGTCACATAGGTATAGAGAGGTTGGACCATGTGTTGAGAGGTAGGATGTGATCATCGAGGTGTTATACCTCTGTGACTCTGACTCTGTGAAGGGATTTTCCATGGATTCCAGCCTCAGTATGCAGTGCTGAATGGATTTAAATTGTGACCTTTCTTCTCAGGGCCTTTGGCTGGCTGCTAAGGTATGGATCACAGTACCTGCCAATAACGGGACATCGAACTCCAGGCCTCATCAATTTGCTTACCTAGGAGGTCACTGAGCATTGTGCTTCCTGACCACCTAGACCTGCCCAATTGTTGGGGGGGGGGGGGCAGGACTCGTTAACTGGGGTACCACCAGCTCCCATCCTCACTGGTCTTTGTCCACAGCACTTGCTGGCCCAGTATCCACCCATGGATGTCTTTCGTAACACATCCACGTTACTGGCCTTCGTTAAGGGAGCTAGACTCTGGCCTGACCTCTGACTCCCCCATATCCCCGACCCTAAACCCTAACCTGACCTCGAACTCCACTCTCTGCATCCAGAGCCAAGACGAACCACACTGCGCCTTTCACTACATCTGTCCAGCTTCAGCAGAGGCAAATCTCAGCCTGTATCCTCCAGCTGTGCAAGCTCACTTATCTAACAGGCAAAACATCCAACATCCAAAATATAACCTGAAGATGACAGTGGTCACCTGACTCTGCGTGACCAGCGATTGACTAGATTAGAATGACATACTTCAGTGGTAATAAGCAAGATATCTATATAGGCTGACTCTTTTATAAATGAGGACAGAGCATTTATAATGGAGAGGATTGATGGAACATGGGGTAAGAATTTAATAGGTTTTGGACTCCAGAAAACTTAATAGTGAATCCACCTGTTCACTGTAATAATCTCCTTATACAGGAAAAACAAATGGAACATTACTTATAGAACAATTCCAAAAGGAACAGTAAATTCAGATGCTCACTGTTTCATATAGCTGTAATGCTTAATGTTACTGATTGATTGACCGCAGGAGCTCCCTAACTGCATTGTTCCCACTGTATTCCAGAGTGTCCTCCTGGTACATTTGGCTACAGCTGTCAGCAGCTGTGTGAGTGTTTGAATAATGCCACTTGTGACCATGTGACTGGGACTTGCTACTGTTCACCTGGTTTCAAAGGCATTCGGTGTGACCAAGGTAGGTGGAAAGCACTTGTCGGGCAGAATCTGACTCATTGCGATGCCTTGATCCTGTTCACTGAGGATTTGCATGTCCCATTTAAACACACCTTGGTCAGTAAAGTGAGGAGAAACTCAGCAAGTAAAATTCAAAGTAAATTTATTTTCAAAGTACATCTATGTCACCATATACAAGCCTGAGATTCATTTTCTTGCAGGCATTTACAGGAAAATTTATGAAGAACTATACATAAATACACTGATAAACAACTAATGTGCCAAAGAAGATAAATTGTGCAAATAAATAAGTAAATAAATAATACAGAGAACTCAAGTTGTAGAGTTTTTGAAAGTAAGTCTATAGGTTGTGGAATTGTTTCAGCATTGAGGTGAGTGAGGTATCCATGCTGGGCAGGCAGGCAGGCAGCATCAGTGGAGGGGAATAAACATTCAGTGTGTAGAGGGAACAAGTCTTGTGTCCGTGCAACTTGAACTTCTTTTCTGCCGGAATTGGGGAGAATTTTAATGAACACTGCAAAAGCTTCTGGGTCAGTGAACAAAAATCACAGAATAACTTATTGTACTTTTGTTTTCACACCTTTTCCTCTTCTGAAAGTAAAATTCACCACATACCAGGTGGTT
This sequence comes from Hemitrygon akajei, assembly GCF_048418815.1. Lineage (NCBI taxonomy): Eukaryota > Metazoa > Chordata > Chondrichthyes > Myliobatiformes > Dasyatidae > Hemitrygon > Hemitrygon akajei. The sequence continues at coordinate 42,749,832 of NC_133153.1, forward strand.
CTAAGTTTTCTTCATGTTGAAGGACCATCAGCAGTCACTAGTAAGACCATGTCTGGAACGTTGTGTGCAGGTCTGGTTTCCCTACCCTAGAAAGTTGTGCTCAGGGGAATTTGGCAAAGGATATCAGATTGATTCCTGAAATGCATTTTTATCACATGAGAGAGATTACACCAGCTGGGCCTGTACCGTCTAGAGTTTAGAGGAATGAGAAGTGACCTCATCAAAATGTATAACATTCTTTCAGAGAAGTCTGTCCCCTGACCGGGCTGTCTAGAAGCGGGGATCTTCAATTCAAAAGAAGGAATAGCCACTTTGGACTGAGGGGAGAAGAAATCTTTTCACCAGAAGATGTTATCGCTTTGCAATACTCTACGCGATAGGCTCTGGCAGTTCAGGCACTGAGTATGGTGATAGATCTTTAGGGATGAAGATTATAGAGGGATATGGGGTTAGGGGCAGGAAAGTGGTCTGTGGTGAATGATCAGTGATATTCTTACTGAATGGCTAATCAGTCATGATGTGTCCATGACCACCTCCAGCCTCTGGCTCTGATGTCCAGGGTGCACAGGAGCAGTACGTGAGGGATATGTGATGAGACTCGTGGTGGTGTAAACATTGACATTGATACGAAGACCTGAAAGGTCAGCTTTTGTGCTGGAAATTCTCTGTAATTCCATATCATCTAGTATAATTCTGATCTAATGATTGTGTTCCCTCACACAGCTGCCCTGGTAATGGATGAACTGAACCCCTATACAAGGATTAGCCCGGCTCTAGCATCGGACAGGCACTCTGTTGGAGCTGTCACTGGGATCATCATTCTTCTCCTGATTATAGTGATGATGCTGACTCTCTTCCTCTGGTACAAATGGAAGCAGAAAGGGAAAGGGCACAACATGCCCAGTGTCTCCTACACCCCTGCCATGCGGATTACCAATACAGACTATTCCCTCTCAGGTAAGAACGACAGCAGAGCATCATGTTGCTGCGGCAAAGTAAACTGCTCAAAGGTTCATTTTATTGTCAAACTATGATATTCATCTTCTTCACAAAGCCATGAAGTACAAAATAAACCATGGGAGCTGATGAAGGGAAAGGTATCAACTCCCCCTGGTGGCATGAAAATAAAAGAAACAAAACTCACAGACCCCAAACTTGCCCTCCCTGCAGCAAAAAACAGCCACAATAACAATCACCGACCCCCTCACTTGTGGAAAACAACAGCAACAATAACAGTCCCTGCCCACCCGCAGAAAGGAACAAACCTCCAACACCCCCTTTTACACACAAAAGTTAACAGATTAACAGATCATCCACTCACCAACTGTCCACAAGAAAGAAAACATGGAAAATCTGAAGGAAACCAATATAAAATCCAGTCCAATAATCATAAAAATCTCAGAATATAGAAAACGTCTTTTTGTTTGCATTCAATGACAGCAGCTGCACGAATTCAGTCCTTTTGTAAAGAGTGACTGTCATCCCGGGTCTGAATGGTCAACTGGTCTTTAGGGCAGAGCCGTTAAGTGGAATATGCACTCTTTCATTTCTTTAAACTGAACGCACATCGACAGGTGGAATGTGAGTAGGGATGCAGGGGTATGAGTTGAAGTTGGGAGACTGAACATGAAAATCAAAAATCTCTGCAGATGTTTTAATATCTAATGTAGAAAATCAAAGTACTGGAAACATTCAGCCAGTCAGGCAGCATCTGTGGAGAGAGATACAGCTAATGATTCAGATCAAAGACCTGACTGAGGTTCTGCTGAAAGCTCAAAATGTGTTTCTATTTCACACCATCGCTTTGTGTCCATAGTGATGTACTCCTTGCTTTCTTAAAAAACCTATTCTGACCTGGTGTGATTTTTGCAGTGACTTCTGTAAGTCACTGATGTTCCTTCAAATCCTAGGTGTTCTTCCTAAAGACTTGCTGTGTCCTGGTGCATGTCGGTCTCTGCAACATACTTCTATATCTGCTCATGGTTCAGATATAATGTGGTGAGGTGCACTCAATGTACTTTTCATTTGTCTTATTTGAAAATCTTAAGAGCAGAACTGTGTCCACGGGCACTTTATAGCAGAGGATACAGGGATTATAATGGTACTGGGAGTGATTAATCTCTCATTGATTTCCTGTCTCAAACTGTTTCCCTTTTTATTCTCCTTTCTTTTTTGCAGACTTATCGTTTGGAATTTCTGCATTTCCTACTCTGCCTCAGTTTCTGCCTCTCCCTCTGTTTTAGGTACACAGAGGACTCCAGTTAATTGGGACACATCAGGACCAGTGCATTTTGACCCAATTAAGCATCTGCCCCAGTTTCATGGAAATGGTTAAAAAGTCAAACTGAGTAACAAATTATGCATTTAAATGAAATAAAGAACAAATTAGAACACTCCCTACAATACTACAGTACTATATAACTGTGCATTAGTTCCTAATACTTATCAATGGAGGAATTTGTCTGCATCACTTTCTTTTGATTGTAAATGAACAAAATCAGCACAGACCCCTAGTGTGGATAATGGACTGGCTTCAAACAATGCTGTCAAAGATTGTATCTCCAAATCTTAATTTTAGAAACATAGAAAACCTACAGCACAATACAGGCCCTTCGGCCCACAATGCTGTGCCGAACATATCCTTACCATAGAAATTACCTAGGGTTACCCATAGCCCTCTATTTTTCTAAGCTCCATGTACCTATCCAGGAGTCTCTTAAAAGACCCCATCATTTTCACTGTAACATTCAACTATTCAAGGTGATAGCTGATACTTTCAGATTCTTTGTCTTGTGGAAGTAGTGAGATGGTTCAGTTTTCACTCCTAGCTCTTTGTGGCATCTCCAAGGCTGAAAGCTTGAAACCACAGTAAGCAAAAAGATTCTGAGCTGTCGTAGTACTTATTCCTCACCAACTACCAGTGACAAAGTTCACTGCTTTGAATGCAAACACACACAACTGATGCTACAGTATTTAAAAACTGTTAATTCTAAGTACGGTGTTGTATCTAACAACCACGCTTGTGCATGTGACTGACGCTGGTTAGAAATGGTTCGGCAATAGTCTTCTGCCTCAATTAAGTGGTATAGTGTCCCAAATAAGCAAAGGGAATCCTGTTATTTTCTCTATTAATTTTTGTTCTTTACAATTTGCCCCAAGTAGGTAGCTGTCCTGAATTAACCAATGGCCCAATTAACTGGAATCCACTGTATTTATATTTGCTCAATGTGCATACATTTTGTGCTAACTTATCTTTCCTTAGATACATCTCAGAGTTCCAGCACCCTTCACTGTTTCACCAACCCTAGTTACCACACTCTGTCCCAGTGTGGCCGACTCACCCGTTTTATCAGAAATGCAGATGAAGACTGTCACATCAAGGTATGTATCTGTACAATATTCCACTAAACTGCAGCGGCTCTTCCAGCACTCGCAGTCTTATTGTGACCTAAAGCCACAAACACTGCAAACCTAGCGATAAAAACACTTCAGTAAAATTGCACAAGCACTGAAACCAGTCTCAATTGTTAAAAACTCTGCACCAAGCTTTCATTTGCAACTGACAGTTTAAATGATGTTTCTCCCAAGGCTGACATTGAAGTGTGCACTTTGCATAAAACACAACCACAGGCCCTGTAGGACCAGCTTATGAAAGCAGCTACGCTGCAGATCACCATGGAGCTGTGCTGTAGCCTGGCTTCCCTACACACAGAAAACCACAGAGGAAGCCCACACAAATGCTGGAGGAACTCAGCAGATCAGGCAGCGTCGATGGGAATGAATAAATAGTTGTTTCAAACAGAAACCCTTCATCGGTGTTGTCTCAATCTGAAGCATTGATTGTTTATTTTCTCCATAGATGCTGCCTGACCTGCTTTTCCTCCAGCATCTTGTGTGCGCTGCTCAGCATTTCTAGCATCTGCAGAATCTCTGGTGTTTCTGGGAATTCAGCCACTGAGCTGCTTTCTCACATGTTCTGACATCGTGCTCAGAGAGATGGAGACAAGTGCACACTGTCCAATCTCAAAGCTACATCTAATGCTGAGAGACCGGAGGAATGGGTAGTCAAAGAGCAAGAGTGGATGGTGGCTCCATCCAAGACGAGATGTTTACTTATCCCAGCACTAATAATCACACTTGAGGCACAGATTAGGATTTGCTCACAGTGATCTAAGCAGTTACGAATCTTAAGTTACTTATCCAAGCTACTGGCCCAACAAGTTACAGAGAACAGAGAAATTTACAGCTCAGTACAGCCCCTTTGTCCCACAATGTTGTGCCGACCTTTTAACCTGCTCTAAGATCACAGAGCCCACCATTTTTCTAGCAGCCATGTGCCTAACTAAGAGTCTTTTAAATGGCAATAATGTCCCTGCCTCTTCCACCAGCCCTGGCAAGGCGCTCCACACACCCACCACAGTCTGTGTGGAGTACTTAGCCTCTAACTGCCCCCTATACTTTCCTCCAATTTCCTTAAAATTATGCCCTCTTGTATCAACCATTTCCACCCTGGGAAGAATGAAGCTGTTAGTGTTATGAGGTGCCGGGATCTCAGTTTTTAATGTGCATTGTATTTTTGTGACTGGGTGGGATTTTCATTGGCTCCATTGTTTGAGTTCAGTACAGAAGAAAAGGCATTTTCTTCAAAGTTAGATATTTTCAGGTAAATAATATATTTGGCAGTAACGGTGTTACTGTTATTATGTCAGGAAGCTCTGCTACACAATGACAGAGTTTCGTAAACAACTAAACATACCGAATGTGTTGTTTCATCAACGACCAACACAGTCCAAGGATTGTGCTGGGCAGCCCGCAAGTATTGCCATGTTTCTGTTGCCAACATAGTATGCCCACAACTTACTAACCCTAATGGGTATGTCTTTAGAATGTGGGAGGGAACCGTAGCACCAGGAAGAAACCAACATGGTCTCAGGGAGAACGTATAAACTCCTTACAGACAGTGGCAGGAATTGAACTTTGATCATTAACACCGTAGTGTGTTACACTACCATCCACCCTGTAGTTAAGGCCTGCACTGCCACAATGGAGATATTGTCTTGAGGAAACAGAATACTAGTTGTAAACTGGCAGCTGGCAGAAGGGGAAAGATCCCTAACATAAGGTGATGCTGATTGGACCTGAATTATAGAACATAGAACAGGACAGCACAGTACAGGGCCTTCAGCCCACAATGTTGGGCCGACCCTTAAACCCTGTCTCCCATATAACCCCCCACCTTAATTTCCTCCATATACCTGTCTAGTAGTCTCTTAAATTTGACTAGTGTATCTGCCTCCACCACTGACTCAGGCAATGCATTCCACGCACCAACCACTCTCTGAGTAAAAAACTTCCCTCTAATATCCCCCTTGAACTTCCCTCCCCTTACCTTAAAGCCATGTCCTCTTGTATTGAGCAGTGGTGCCCTGGGGAAGAGGCGCTGGCTGTCCACTCTGTCTATTCCTCTTAATTGGCCATGAGCTTGGCACCTGTCACACTGAAGCACCCAATGACATACAGCAGTAGTTAAAAAAACACATTCTGAATGTTATACGATCTGTTCCATGGTCTGAATCAGATATTTGTAATCATTTACCTGAGCCTGGTCACACTGAACCATTACATTGTGTAAAATGGGCTTTAATATTGAAGTGTCATCTTGCATGTGTTAAAAGTTGGCCCTTTTAACTAAACTTTAATCTTTTATCAATTTAGAAACAGACCAAAAAACAGCTTTTGTCAAGTCTCCAGAGTATAGAGCTTTCTGGGCAAGATATCAACAACTCATTGTGTCCTGAATGGCGATACCACAATAACTTGAATGGCTTAGGTCAGTAAACCCTCAACATGGTTTTACTTTGAAATGTTTCAGGCTAAAATATCATCCATGAGCCTGCCCTCCCTTGTAGCAAAGTGAATGCTCACTGTTACTGTCCTACCCTCTCCCCTTGGTGACTCCCACAGAATCACAGTGCTGGCAAAGAACTGCACAACCTCTACTTCGGTTAATTGTGCCCTTATTGGGAATCTGTGGGCCAACACCCTGATGAAGATCTCATACAAAATTGTTTAATTTCATTTCTAGTACACAACAAAACAGTTGTTATTTTGGATCAATGCAGTGCAGAAAAATGCACAAGATAAAGAATACATAATAATAATAATAAATACAATAAATGTAAATACATAAGAGTTTATATACATAGATTGGTTAATGTCCATAAAGTGATGCTAGGCACAGGAGAGTCTGTACATAAAATGATTCTGATGGTAAATGAGGAAGTAGTGGTGGTTGGGGGTGTGGAGGGGTGGTTTAGTGGGTGGAGGTGTGGATCAGCCCCACTGCTTGGTAAACGTAACTGGTTTTGAACTGGTGGTCCTGGTGTGGATGCTACACAGCCTCCTGATGGGAGTGGGACAAGCAGTCCTTGTGCAGGGTGGGTGGGATCTTTTATGATGTTACTGGCCCTTTTCTGACACTAGCTTGGACAGAAGCTCCATGTGATTCTTTAGCTTGATGTGTGATTATCAGTGTATGAGAGCTATGGTATGAGGACTCCCTCTTACTGTATTGCAATGCAGCTATAGGCAGCCGTGCAGTCGTACAATTGCATCTGTAATTCAAGAAACCTGGGCATACAGACTGCTGTCCACATTTTCCTGATGTAAGCCAACTCCAGACCTCTGGGAATTGGCTGTGCCAATCCAAGCTCACTCAACATAGGAGTTTGGCAAAGAGTTCAGCTCCCTAAAGAAAGTATTTACTCCTTCCATTCCCAAGTGTGGAGGGAAAAGGCCCATGCTGCAGCACAGGTTCCAGCTGATGACTCTGTCCAGAGGATGTACCTGGGAGACTGTATGGTGTCACTGGGTCAATAAGCTCATTCATATTCCTGGACACCTGTGGTTCGCTGAGTGAGAGGAACATAGTGGAACTGAAAGCCAGAGGCACAAAGTGTCAGTGTAAAACTTTCTAAACTGTCCATTACACTCATTGATAGATGAAAGTTACTCCAGAAGACTGGTCTCATCAAATCTACAACCTACAGACTCACTTTCAACCACTCTTTACAACTCATGTTCTCAGTATTAATTTTTATTTGCAGTTTGTCATCTTATGTACATTGTGTATAGGTTTTCATAAATTCTGTTGTATTTATTTACTTGTAAATGTCTGCAAGAAAAAGAATCTAAAGGTAATATCTGGTAACATATGTGAACTCTGATAATTTTTATTTTAACTTTAAATTCACCAAAGTAACTTCTTTCTGTGAATTGATGCTTTGGTAAACCTTTCCATTTACAACAACACAACTCCAAATGATTGTGACTATTTGCCCCCTAATTACCATCAAATTTATGTGCTTTGTAAATGTTAAATTTATTCCAAGTTTTCTCTCTGTCAGTTCAAACATAAAATATTCACCTCAGCAATAATACTTTTCATAATTCTGGGATCTTAGAAGTGCGACATAGAAAAACATGATGACAATGTTACACACCGCAAAACCAATAATCCAGCAGCAAGAGAGGGAATTGGTTAGTTACTCTTTGGAAAGAAAGAGCTGTGAAATGGGAGCAGGAGTTGTCATGCTCTGATTCCTCCACTGTCCTTGTGGGAAGGGATTTCCAAAGACTCACACCCTTTGAGTGAAGGAGCCTCCTCTAATCTCTGTCCCGTATGGGAGGCCCTGTGTTTGGAGATGGTGAGCCTGCCTGCCCTGTCAAATGCATAAGAAAGGGAACCTCTACTTGTAGGAGTTTGGGACCTGCTTGTCTTTGAAATAATGCAGTGGGATACATTGTAATCAGCCCGTGGTGTAGAAAAGATCTGCAAGGCAGCCTTCCTCTATAAATACACAAGATCAGATTGGTAGGCAGAGGGAAAAAGGACAGTCCTGTTGCCTAGGGTCTCTGTTCACCATGTCTTCACATCTCGCCGTCTCTTCACATCTCAGCTCATCTTCACATTTCGCCATGTCTTCACATCTCAGCTCATCTTCACAGTTCACCGTGTCTTCACATCTCACCATCTCTTCACTGTTCACCATCTTCACATCTCACCATCTCTTCACTGTTCACCATCTTCACATCTCACTGTGTCTTCACTGTTCACCATCTTCACATCTCACTGTGTCTTCACGCTTCTTTGCAACTGCAACACCATAACACATTATATCTCTGTACAGATGCCGCTTGCACTGTTGTGTTCATGGGACTACAGAACCTCACAGCACACAGAGGCAATGGACTGTTGTGTCTATGCCTGCTCTGTGAAAGAGCATCCACTACTCAACATTTTCCCCATTTCCCTCTAATTTTTTCAAAAACATTTGTCGGCCTTTCCAGCTTCTGCAGGTTTTAGTTCAGGGAATGTAACAGCCAGTCCTGGTATTTGACTGAGTTCCATGACTTTGCCACACTCCATCACTGTAAACTGGACCAGGCCTGCCTCAGTTATAAAGTACCGGAAGCCTTTGGCATTATACACAGTGAAGGAGGGCTACAGGAAGTGGAAGAGGTCACTGCAGTGTAAATCTCCAGGGCCGGTTTATCTTGGCCTGTGTGAATAAGCCCTTGGTCCCTGCATTGTGAAACTGGCCCTTCCCTTCAAGGAGCTGCTCTCTGGACCCACGGCCAAGTGAAAATAAGGGAGCCTGATGCTGGGAACAGCTACAGCTATGTCATGCGCCAAACAAAACAAGGCAAATCAAGGTTCAACTTTATTCTCCATATACATTTACTTGGATTAGGAATTTGCTGTCTTGTATTGGTCAGGGTGAGACATGCAACAAAAACAACATTCAACAAATAATTAAGTACAGTTATAAAAATAAAGTTTGAGATTAAGGATGGATATAGAATAAACCTGCTTAAATACATCAATACTGTCCTGTATTTGAAATTATACCTGACCAATGGTGGATGCAGTGAGATGTCTGTCATTCTTCTATTAACCAAGTTTTTCTTTTCTGTAGATTTGCAGTTTCTGGAGCTCGGAGGAACTTGCAGCCAGGTTACTGTCAGTGGTAGAGGCTGCTGGAGGGACGGGTTGGATCTCTAACCCTCTCTTATTCTCTACACGTTACTTGTTAAGGTCATTTTGTGTACACATGAATTATTACAGCTGTCACTCAGACGTTCCTGTACGCCAGCGGACTGTTTCATGGAGGATTTTGCTTACTCAAAGGAAAATGGAGTATGTAATTTACCTTTTGTTCTTTCTCCAGATTACATGAAGAGTTCAGTCTGCAGCTCCAGCACATGTTCCCTGAACAGCAGTGAGAATCCATACGCTACCATCAAAGACCCGCCGGCGCTGACCTGCAAGCATTCCGAAAGCAGCTACGTGGAGATGAAGTCCCCTGTCCGCAGGGACCCTCTCTACACAGAGAGTGAGACCACCAAAAACAGGAACATCTATGAAGTTGGCAAGTGCATATCAGGAACCTCACAATATTCTTAGAAAAATGCTTGAAATGTTGACTTTATATCATGCCGCACGTCATAATTCCGAGGAATGGTTATATAACCACCAGAATTTATTTTGCATGCTTGTTCCCACTGCCTTCATTCCAGTGCCAACACACTCACTGTCCTGGAGACCCTGCCTCATTATCTGACTTCTTGCTTCATGTCAATTCTCTCAGATCAGGTTTCTGTATTGGACCTGTCATTTATTGAGTTCTTGCAGATGCCAGAGTCTTGACTCAGAATTAGTTACTCGATTATCTCACCCTTGGTTGAACTCGGTCCCCATGCCAGGATACCAACAGGTTAAGGCTTGGTACTGGACACACCCTTGGATCAACTTTCCGATCAATTTCCAGTGACTTCTCCATGTGGAAATGTCAGGAGAATGATGCAGGGTCTCATTCACTGCTCTGTTCAGATGCCTGATTTTTACACTGAATGTTGAGTGCATCTGATTAATCATCGTGGTGATAGGGATATGGTGGAGGCTCTGGCCTTCTCCATTCACTTCAGCAGTCAGCACATAGCTGAATGTGTGGCCTCCTTCCTACTTCTCCCAGTCCAAAGTGGCTATTGAGTCAACACATTAATCTAGTCTAGTAAAAATTAAGAATAAGAATTGGGATGATTATCACTGACATATATTGTGAAATTTGTTGTTTTGCAGCAGCAGTACAGTGCAATACAAAAAGTATACTATAAATTATAATAAATATATATTAAAAAATTAACTTAGTGCAGAAAGAGCACAAAAATAGTGAGGTGGTGTACATGGGTTCATAGTGCATTCAGAAATCTGACGGCAGAGGAGATAAAGCTATCCTAAAGCACTGAGTGTGTCACTTTGAATGTTTGCCTGTTTAAGAATCTGTGGCAGCTTAGAACTCTTAAAGGCAATCCACGTGATGACCAAGTGATGTAAAGTGGAGATATATGGGGTACTTACTTTGGAGAAGACAAGGTCTGTGTTTTCTTCTGTGTGTGGAATGTGGGAATTTTGGGAGACCGGATATTCCCGGATAACCACATCTGCACCGAGCTGCAGCTCCTCAGAGAACGTGTGAAAGAACTGGAGCTGCTGCTCGATTACCTTGGACTCAGAGAAACTGAGGAGATGATAGATAGTCACCCCTAGGTTGTAGGAGGCGGGTGAAAGGGTGGCTGTCTAGAGAGGGAAGGGAAATAGACAACCAGTACAGAATAACCTTGTAGCCATTCCCCTCAATAACAAGCATACCATTTTGGGGCGGGGGGGAGGTAAGAAGACACACTAGAGAGGTGCTAAACGAATGGGTTTCTGATACTGAGTCTAGCACTGTGGCTCAGAAGGGAAGGGGGCAGAGAAGAAATGCAGTGGTGAGAGGAGATTCCATCATTAGAGGATAAGAGATTCTGTGGACACGATACAGAGGCCCAAATGGTATGTTGGGTGGGGGGAGATGGTTTTGACATACCATGGGTGAGCTGCAGTGACTGGGTCTCTGGCACCGAGTCTAGCACTGTGGCTCAGAAGGGAAAGGGGTAAAGAGTGGGAATAAAGGGATCCGTTTCAGATTGGCCGCCAGTATGTATTGGGACCACTTCTTTTTATGCTGAGCAATGAAATTGATGGCTTTGTGCCCACATTTGCGGACGATATGGTGGAGGAGCAGGTATTGTTGAGGAAACAGAGAGATTGCAGAAGGATTTCGACTAGGAGAATAGGCAAAGAGGTGACAGATGCAGTTTTGGAAAGTGTATCGTCATGGACTTCGGTAGAAGAAATAAAAGCATAGACTATTTTCTAAACAGAGAAAAAATTTAAAAATCCAAGGTGCAAATGGATTTGAGAGTTCTTGTGCAGGGTCACCTAAAGGTTAATTTGCAGGTAGATCAGTAGTGAGGAAGGCAAATACAATGTTAGTATTCATTTCAAGAGGACTAGAATATAAAAGCAAGGATGTAATGCTGATGCTCTATAAGGCACTGGTGCTGCCTCACTTGAAGTATTGTGATCAGTTTTAGATCCCCTATTTAAGAAAGGACGTTCTGATGTTGGAGAAGGTTTAAAGGTGGTTCATGAGAATGATTCTGAGAATAAAAGGGTTATTATATGGGCAGCGATTGAAGTGGGCCTGTACTCACTGGAATTTAGAAAAATGAAGGGGAATTCCATTGAAACCGTTTGAATGTTGAAAGGCCTAGATAGAGTGATTGTTTCCTTTGGTGGGGGAGTCTAGGACCAGAGGGCAAAGCCTCAGAATAGAGGGACAGCCATTTAGATCAGAGATGAGAAGGAAGTTTTCCCACCAGGAGGTGGTAAACTTGTGGAATTAGTTGCCACACTCAGCTGTGGAAGCCAGGTCACTGGGTGCATTTAAGGTGGGGTTTGATAGGTTCTTGATTAGTCAGGATGTGAAAGGATAAGGGTAGAAGGCAGAGGAATGAGGACAAACTGGCAGAACAGACCCGATAGGTCCAATGGCTTAATTCTGCTCTGTCCTCTGAGTATTAGCTGGCAGGTGATAGATGAGGGAGAAGGTGGGTGGGTGGGGGCGGGAGATGAAGTAAGAAGCTGGGAGGTGATAGATGAGGGAGAAGGTGGGTGGGTGGGGGAGGGAGATGAAGAAAGAAGCTGGGAGGTGATAGGTGGAAGAGGTAAAGGGCTGAAGAAGAAGAAGGAATTTGATATGAGAAGAGTGCGAATCTTGGGAGAAAGCAAAGGCACCAGAGAGAGGCGATGAGCAGGGAGAAGGGGTAAGAGTGGAACCAGAATGAGGAATGGAAAAAGAGAGAAGAGGGAGGGGAGAAATTAATTCGTTAGAAAAATCTATGTTCATGCCCTCAGGTTGGAGGCTACCCAGATGGAATATGAGGTGTTGCTCTTAAACCCGAGTTTGGCCTCATCACGGCAGTAGCAGAGACCATGGACCAACATATCGGAATGGGAATGGGAAGTTGAATTGAAATGAGTGGCCACTGGAAGTAGAGATAACCAAGGAAATTATAGACCAGTGAGTCTGACTTCAGTGGTGGGCAAGTTGTTGGAGAAGATCCTGAGAGGCAGGATTTTTGAGCATTTGGAGAGACATAATCTGATTAGGGAGACTCAGCATGGCTTTGTCAAGGACAGGTCATGCCTTATGAACCTGATTGAATTCTTTGAGGATGTAACAAAACACATTGATGAAGGTAGAGCAGTGGATGTAGTGTGTATATGAATTTCAGTAAGGCATTTGATAAGGTTTCCCATGCAAGGCTCATTCAGAAAGTAAGGAGGTATGGGATCCAAGGATACCTTGCTTTATGGATCCAGAATTGACTTGCCCACAGAAGGCAAAGGGTGGTTGTAGATGGTTCGTATTCTACATGGAGGTTGGTGACCAATAGTATTCTGCAGGGATCTGTTCTGGGACCCCCTCCTCTTTGTGATTTATATAAATGACCTGGATGAAGAAGTAGAAGGATGGGTTAGTAAATTTGTGGATGACACAAAGCTTGGGGGTACTGTGGGGTATCAATAAGATACAGAACTGGGCTATGTGGCAGATGGAGTTCAACCCAGGTGAGTGTGAAGTTGGTCATTTTGGTAGGTCAAATTTGAAGACAGAATATAGGATTAATGATAAGACTCTTGGCAGTGTGGAGGATCAGAGAGATCTTTGGTCCGTGTCCATATGACACTCAAAGCTGCTGCACAGGTTGAGTGTTGTTCAGAAGGTGTCTGGTGTGTTGGCATTCATCAACCAAGGGATTGAGTTCAAGAGCCGTGAAGTAATGTTACAGCTATACAAGACCTTGATCAGACCCCACTTGGAGTACTTTGTTCAGTTCTGATCATCTCACTACAGGAAGGAAGTGGATACTATAGAGAGAGTGCAGAGGAGATTTACAAGGATGTTGCCTGGATTGGAGGATTTACCTTATGAGAATAGGTTGAGTGAACTTGGCCTTTTCTCCTTGGAGTGATGGAGGATGAGAGGTGACCTTAGATAGAGGTGTATAAGATGACATGAGCCATTGAACGTGTAGATAGCCAGAGGCTTTTTCCCAGGGCTGATATGGTTAACACGAGTGGGTACAGTTTTAATGTGCAAGGAAGTAGGTACAGTGGGGATGTCAGGGGTAAGATTTTCACAGAGAGTGGTGGGTGCGTGGAATGAACTGCTGGTGAAGGTGATAGAGGTTGATACAATAGGGTCTTTTAAAGAGACTCTTAGTTAGGTACATGGAACTTAGAAAAATAGAGGGCTATGTAGTAGGCTAGTTCTAGGCAGTTTCTAAAGTAGTCTACATGGTTGGCACAATATTGTGGGCTGAAGAACCTGTAATGTGCTGTAGATTTCTATGTTCTATAGGAAATTCCACCTTTTGTGGCAGTTAGAGGAAAGTTACTCAATGAACTGGTCCCCAAATCTGCCTCGGGTAACAAGCGATTTTTGTTTCTCCTCTCTAGAGCCAACTGTCAGTGTGGTCCAGGGTGGTCAGGCTCTTGCCCCAAGCTGCGGTCAGAATCCCTATGACCTCCCGAAGAACAGCCACATCCCAAGTCACTACGACCTGTTGCCAGTGAGGCACAGCCCAGTGCATGTCTCTGCAGATAAACACCAGCCAATCAAAGAATGACTATGTCAGCTCACCTAACATCAGCATCTATTTGCTTGCGTCGAGAGGTGGCAGAGAAGACAATCTTTTTGCCCTAACATATGCTGAAACTCAAAGATGACTTGAAAATAAACTGATTATGAACTTGACACTGACACTCAGCCAGCCTCCTGGGACTTTCTGCATGATTTCAAGGAAAGATATTTAATTTAATCAAATGAAAAGGCTCATATCCAAACCAGATATTGACTTTTGTTGCTGAAATAAAAGTTTGCTGTCACTGCTAAGTTCAGGGTTAAACTAACTCTAAGGTGAGGTGAGGGAAACGATTAAAACCGACAGCAATAAACTGAGCATCAGACGTACAAATTCATTATTGGTGGAAGTTCAGAACAAAATTTGGCAAACGTTGCTCTAACTTTAATTAAATATTTTATTGCCATAATTCTAATGACATTGAACTAGTGCCACGGTTTAATAGGATTAGACGAGTGTGGCCTGTGTAACTCACTTTTCTGGTTCTGTAGTTACAGATGTGGTAGGGTCTTCCCTAAAGGACTGCATGAAATGTGTGCCAGGTTAAATCGTTTAATAACATACGGAAAGAGAAACAAAGGTGAGAGGTTTCCACCTGTATTTTTCATGTTTGGAGTACCATGGGCAAGGTTTCATTGTAAATTAGTGGTCTGGAGATGTTGAGGTTTGAAGATTCAGGGGAGTTAAATTTAAATTTCAGAACCTCACTGACATTCATGTTTGGATGGCTCACGAGGATTAATTTGTGTGCCAGTTTCATCTGTGATCTGTCTTATCCACCTGCCTGATAACTTGGAGTAGATATTGTGCTGAAACAAACATCACACATAGTCCGGAGCAGATGTGGCACACATCTTATCCACTATTGAAGGCATGAGGAATACAGGTTTGCCACTGTCATGAATAATTACTAGGGGAATTTCAGTGAAGGTTGTAACATTCACTGACAAACCACGTATAGGAACAGTTAGAAGCTCCACAATAAAGTGTGTTTCTAATCACATCTTCCACAGGGAGAGTCTCAGAGATCAATGAGAGGTTTTGGCTACAGCCACCTTCAGTTTCTAATTTTAAGTGGTTTCAATGCCTCTCTCAGGAAGCTGACCTGTCTTTTTGCCGAGGTAGGGGTGTGGGTGTGCGTACAATTAGTTGGCAAATGAGACTTGTGTAAAGCAGCCATAAATGACATGGTCTTGGTCCTTGTAGCTATAGAAGAGACTGAGAAAGTCGTGGTACCAGTACAACTGCTGCTGCACCATCAACATTCTTTGGGAGGAACTTTTCCCATAGAGCAATAAAATGTGATCACTATATATTTAAAAAATCTACAGACTGACACTGACGTTAATACAATGTTCAGGTTGAGTCATGTTAACATGGAGTACGTTTGGGATTCCCCAGATGGAGGTCTAAAAATAATGAAAAAAGAATGTTTCCAGTTAGAGAGGGAAAACAGATTTCATGCAGCCCAATTGTATGGTTACAGTAACAATTCAAGGTCCTTGAAACAGAGTCCTTATCTAAAACGTTCAGAGGATACATGCATGGTTTGTGATTTTATAAGTTAGTGATTATTTTGCTATTGTCTGGCTTTGCATATCTGTAATTGAACAGCAAACCAATGCAGCAGGGTAGTCAAATCATTTCTCACTTCAATATTTCCATTGTTCTCTGTTTATTATACTATTTTTGGATGAGGTTTATTAAAACTAAAATATTCCCATTAAATATTGGTCTGGGTTTGATAATACTAAAACGTGACACTGTTGATTTTTTTTTTTTAACATCACCTGCCGTGTGAGGTATTCCTCCCCAACTGTTACTTTATATGAAGTTGTAAAAGCTGGTTGGACAAAATGGGTTAAATTAACTCCAAAGGAGGAAAAAGAGATCTCTGGAAAAAGTTACAAAACAGAGAATTTACTGTAGTCATGCCCAGCTGAGATTCAAGGGAACAGCTAGCAGAATGGGAAATACAGAAAAAAATAGAAAGACTCCTGTGAGGAAAATTGGCAAATGGAGTTTTGAAACTTTAGACTGAGCTTCAGTGATTCTTGTCACAGAGTTATTCTGTTGTTACAAGATGGTTACACGTCACTCACTAACTTCATTTATCAGGAACTTCAGCTTAAGTTTACAGTATTTTTCCCCATTGCAATAAAATATTTAGGATTTAAGTTCTTAAAACTTTACACCAGACTCGAGTTTTGAATAAAGCAGAAGTTCCCACCCTGGGGTCCACAGATACCTTAATGGTATTGGCTCATGACATAATAAAGGTTGGGAACCCCAGTTATAGAGAGTAACTAAACATTTTGCACCTTGAAAAATGATGGGGGGAGAAAACAAGGAACAAAAATCAAATCAGTTGTTGCTGTCAGTTAATCCCTCCAAAGTCCTGGTGAGGATAAAGCAAAATGACAGGATTAAATCAGTGTAATCACATCGCATCAAATTGTGGAAATCAAGGAATTGTTATCTACAAAAAGTGCACAGAGGAGTAATTGATTAGTTGATGAGTATTATTTTCAATAAAGGTTAGGAGAAATTATGCAGAAGTGAGATGAACGCAGGATCTGTGTAGAAAGGAGGTTGGTGTGCAGCAATGGCCACCGCCAAACAGTTACCACTTCCGGTTCAATGTTTTGTAGTAGATACAATTTTCAATTAGAAAAGGAGCAGTAATCATGGGGTTAAAGTAGTTTATGTTTAATGAATAGCTGGCTACAAAGCCAAGTGTTGAACAAAATTAATTCATAAGAACAAGGAAGAAGTAGGGTTTAGTTGTGTCAGAAAACAGCTGGGTGAAAGTTCCATATGGTGTTTCTGGGCCCTTCAGTTCACTGCTGTGCATCTCTGTGAAGCTAACCACAAAGAAAACTCCGATAGTCAGCCAGTATTAGCATGACTGGCTGCCTATTTGCCCAGGAACGGTGTATCTATCAATATGAAACCACAACAAAATCACTTCAGAAAGAAAAGCAAGGAAGACTTTCATTTCAACTGCCATTGGGGCCATTCCAAAGTCTCTGCATCTTAATATTCCAGTTCATTTGAAAGATTTTGTTTGGGCAGATCCTAACAGCAATTTGGAGTTCAAAATTAGCAATGTTCTTTTCCATTTAAAATTGAGGAACAACCAGCAACTTATCAGTAGGTTATGATTCCCAATGTACAGAAGTGTGAAAGTCACCTATGAATTTGAGCAGCTTTTAACATACTGCCCTTTGTGATAGCTGCTCGAATCTCAGCCTTTGACTGATGCTCACGTTGTTTTTCTTTAACCAAAACAGGTATATAGAGGTGAGTGGTGCCAGCTCCATGAACAGAACAGGTGGCACAATAATTCCATTGTTTAAAGAACCACTTTGTCAAACATTTGCTGTTGTCACATTTAAAATAAATATTACTTTCACCAGAACTATATTTTATGCTTTTTTTTTTTATTTATAATTACTTTATTCTATCCCTTTAGGACAATGTGTGTGGTGGGGATGGTCAGTTCTATGGAGGTAGTTGTTGCACTGTCCACAATCCCCTGCAGATCACTTCCTGGTTTTACCGTTGGGAAGGAGTCAATCCAATAGATGGCTACTTTTGTCAAAAACTGATTACAAAAAACACTGTCCATTTCAAAATTGACTTCATGAAAGAGATTAGAAGGTAAAACCACAAGGCTCAGTACCAGGCTCCTTGCTTTTCTTGACATATTGAGACCTCACACAAAAGTATATGAAGTACGAAGCTAGCAATATGGTTATCGGGGAAAAAGTTCAAATCTGTTGCTTCAGATCAAGTAAGCACAAAAGTACAAATGAAATTCAATCTCTAGAATTGTGAAGCAATGAATTTTTTTTGGGGGGGTCTTTAAACAATGCAGGGTGGAGGTACATAATAAAGGCGATAGAGGAAGAGGAGAAAACTAGAGATTCTTCAATTGAGCAGGACAAAAAATTTAAGAGTGTATTAGATATAATGCTAGAACTGTATGAACTAGAATCCTGCATACAGTTCTAGTCACAGTACCAGAAGATTAAATAGCAAAGGGACACAAGGATATAGGAGCATTTAGGAGAGACTGGATTTGCTTTGCTTCAAGCAAAGGAGGCCAAGGAGAGCGATGATTAGCAAAGCCTTTGTCAAAGTTCTCACATAGCTGACCAGTCTGGAAGGTTAAGATCGCATGGAATCCTATGTGATCTAGTCAGCAGAGTACAAAATCCTATATGATTGATGGGGTGTTGTAGGGAACAGTGGTGAGCCCCGGGGATCGGATTGGAGGTCAGTGACCGGTGGTGAGCCCCGGCGATCGGATTGGAGGTCAGTGACCGGTGGTGAGCCCCGGCGATCGGATTGGAGGTCAGTGACCGGTGGTGAGCCCCGGGGATCGGATTGGAGGTCAGTGACCGGTGGTGAGTCCCGGGGATCGGATTGGAGGTCAGTGACCGGTGGTGAGCCCCGGGGATCGGATTGGAGGTCAGTGACCGGTGGTGAGCCCCGGGGATCGGATTGGAGGTCAGTGACCAGTGGTGAGCCCCGGGGATCGGATTGGAGGTCAGTGACCGGTGGTGTGCCATCAGGTCAGTTCTGGATTTTGCAGTAGCAATGCATTGTAATAAATAATATCTATAAAAAATTAATACGTAGTGCAAAAAGAAAAAAATGGTGAGATAGTGTACATGGGGTCATTGTCCATTCAGAAATCTGATAGTGGAGAAGCTGCTCCTGAAACATTGAATGTGTGGCTTCGGCTCCTGTACCTCCTCCCTGCTGATTACAATGAGAAGCCAGCACATCCTGGGTGATGGAAGTCCTTAATGACGCAGGCCACTTTTTGAGGCAATATCTTTTGAAGATGCAGTGCCCATGATGGAGCTGGCTGAGTTTACAACTTTCTGCAGCTTTTTCCAACCTGAGCATTTGCCCCTCCAATCCAGACAGTGATGCAACCGGTTAGAATGCTCTCCATGGTGCATCTGCAGAAATTTGCGAGTCTTTGCTGAGTCTCCTCAAACTCATAATGAATTACAGCTGCTGGCTTGCCTTCTTTGTAATTGCATCAATATGTTGGTCTCAGAAGAGACACACAGGAACTTGAAACTGCTCACCCTTCCCACTGCTGATCCCTCGGTGAAAACTGGTGTGCGTTCCCTCACCTTCCCCTTTCTGAAGTCCACAATCAATTCCATGTTCTTACTGACGCTGAGTGCAAGGCTTTTGTTCTGACATCACTCAACCAGTGGACCTGACTCACTCCTGTATGCCTCATCACCATCTGAGACTCTGCCAATAGCTACATCATTGGCAAATTTATGGATGGCATTTGAGGTGTGCCTAGCCACACAGTCATGGGTGTAGAGAGAATTAAGCAGTGGGCTAAGCACATATCTTTGTATTGTGCCAGTGTTGATTGTCAGCAAAATTTTACTTCCAATCCACACCGACTGTGGTCTCCTGGTGAGGATCCAGTTGCAGAGGGAGGTAGAAAGGCCCAGATTTTGGAGCTTGTTGATTAGATCGGAGAGTATGATGGTGTTGAACACTGAGCTGTCATCAAGAAACTGCAGCTTGATGTGGGTATTGCCATTGTCCTGGTGATCCAAAGCCAAGTGGAGAGCCAGTGAGTTTGCATCCACTGTAAATTTATTGTGGTGATCGGCAAATTGCAGCAGGTCCAGATCCTTGCTTAGGCAGGAGCTGGTTCTGGCATAACAAACCTCTCAAAGCACTTCATTATAGTAGATACGAGTGCAATTGGGCAATAATCGTTGCGACAGCTCACCCTGCTCTTCTTGGGACTGGTACGATCGCTGCCCTTTACTGGCAGGTGGGAGCCTCCAACTGCAGCAGTGAGAGACTGAAGCTGTCTACCGCCAGTTAGTTGGCACAGGTTTTCTCTGCCTTACCAGGTGCACCATCAGGACCTGACACCTTGTGAGGGTTCATCCTCTTGAAAGATGTTCTCCAAGTCAAGTCACAGGGTCACCAAATGATGCAAGGACTCACACAGTTATAGTTTCAAAGTGTGAATAAAAGGCTTTGAGCTCGTCAGAGAGTGAAGCATCACAGCCATTCACAATGTTAGGTTTCACTTTGTAGGAATCAATGGCCTACAAACCCTGATAGAGCAGACGTCCATTTGATCCCATTTCTAACCTCCATTGGAATTATGTTTTCACCCTTAAAATAGCCTTCCATCGGTCATACCTGCCCTTCTTGTATAGTTCTGGATCACCAGTCTTGAATGCCACAGGTCTAGCCCTCAGCAGACTATGAACCTCTTGGTTTATCCACAGCTTTTGGTTTGGGTATGTCCAGTATGTCGGTACACTCAGCTACACAGGTCTTAATAAAGTTGGTGACAACTGTGGCATATTCATTCAGATATGAAGATGAATTCCTGAATATTGCCCAGTTCACTGACTCAAAGCAGTTCTGCAAACACTGCTCTCCCTCCCTTGACCATATGTTTTCAGACCTCACCATCAGCACTGTGGTCGTTAGTTTCTGCCTTTACACGCAGGTGATCAGGCTTTCCAAAATCAGAGTGGGGACGGCATGGCAAGTGTCCTTGATAGTGCTGAAGTGTCACATACAAAATGCTGGAAGCATCCGCAGGCCAGAAAAGAGTAAACAGTCAACGTTTCGGGCCAAGACTGGAAAAATGTCAGAGCAAGAAGGTGGAGAGAGAAGTACAAGCTGAGAGGTGAAACCAGGAGAGGGCAAGGGGCTGAAGTAGAGAGCTCGGAAGTTGATTGGTGAAAGAGATGAGGGCTGGCAAAGGGGTAATCTGATAGGTGAGGGTAGAAGACCATGGAAGAAAGGGGAGGAGGGATGAGATGGGCTAAAGGGTGTACATCTGTGCTGAAGAATTCCATGACAACTATGACAGATACACAAAATTATTAACAGCATAGATAGCAAATACAGGTTTCCCCTGCTATTCGAAGGTAGCGCGTTCCTATGAAATGGTTCGTAAGCTGGAATGTTGTAAAGTGAAGAAGCAATTACCATTTTTTTTATATATGGGAAAAATTTGTGAGCATTCGCAGACCCAAAAAATAACCTACCAAATAACACATAAAACCTAAAATAACAGTAACGTATAGCAAAAGCAGGAATGATCTGATAAATACACAGACTATATAATGTAGGAATACTTTTCTACAATTATTGCAGCACTGTCCACCGCAGTGAAAATCTCACGCAAGCGTTCTTGGCAGCAATCGCGGCAAAAACACTCAGCGCAAGCGCTCCCGGCAGAAGCACTCTTTCCAGTAACCTTTAAGCTATATGAAGCTACCAAATAAACATAAAAATACACAGCCTATATAAAATAGAAATAATGTATGCCCAGTGTAGTTTTACTTACCGGAATCAGGAAGACAGTGAGCACACTGATGATGGTGTGTTCGGCTGAGTCGTCGGAGGTTGGGGTGGTGAAACACTGGGGTGTCATCTCATCGTCTTCTGTTTCCATCAGGGCAGGCAGGTCACCTTCTTCTATGTCTGCCTGTCTCAATGTTGAAGGTTGAGTTTCGTCGTCTGCTGTGGCTGAATTGGAAGTTTTGAAAAACGACAGTATGCTTGACTGCTTAGCCTCACGCATTTTTCTATCATACACTTCTTTGTAAGCAAACCATCCTACAAATATGCCCTAAACCTACATACCCTTTCAAAATTAAATCACACTTTTCTGCAATCATTGCAGCATTGTCAATCACAGCGAAAATCTCACACAATTGCTTCCCGTTCAGTTCCTGGACGACTTCACTTTCAGTTCACTACTGCGTTCGGTTTCAATTGTTATCCTTTCCTCTTCATCTGTCAGTTCTTGGTCATGGAATGCCAAAAACCTCTTCAACATCATCTTCGTAAACTTCACAAACCCTTAGCCAAACTCACTATGTCCTTACTTTGTTCACCACGATCAAAACGCTTAATTACGTCTAGTTTTACGCTAAGTGTAACACCCTTACGCACTCTTTTAGGCTTTTCCGATACCTTAGAACTCACCTTGCTAACAGATGCACAAAATAAATCGACATAAAGCACAGATGCTCACAGGCAAGTGTTTAAACAATGCCGGCTAGAATGCAGTTCCGGGGGAGGAGCTCGGCTGCTCGGTGCGTGCACTGCCTTTTCTCTTAACAGTGAAAACCTTCTGTTAGCAAAAACAGGTAGCTAATGTAGGCCTTTCATAACAGTGAGTTGACGCAAAGCAAACGTTTGAAAAACGGGGTACACCTGTAGTACATAGCTTTTCCTGTTGGCTAAAAAAGGGGAGAAATTTATACGAGATCTGAGAGGTAACTACACAGAGGGTAGAGAGTAACTGGAAAGCGCTGCAAGAGGAAGTGATCGAGGCAGATTCAATTGCAACCTTTAAGAGGTATATGGAGTAGGTGCAGGAAAGTGATGGGCTGAATGAATACAACTGGGTCTGTCAGGTAAGACACTATGGTTTGCATGGATGAATTGGGCTGAATGGCCTGTATCCATGCTGTATGACTCCAGTCCAGTCCTGCAAAAAAAAACATTAGTTGGCCATGAAATAAACAAAGCAAATTCCCCTCCAATTCATTTTAATTAAGATTTAAGTGCACAGAATATATTTTGAACTGTTATAACTAAAATCTTGGAAAAACAATCAAAGTACATGCACAAAATACACAGGACTAATTTACAAAACATCGATTACATCCAATATCAGGAAATGTGACAGAGGAAATGAGGGAGAGAGCAGCGATGAATGGGAAAGAAATGCCGTCTGTGTGGGGAAACACTTCATGAACATTCCATCTTGTAAAGCACCTACGACAGTAAGGCTTTGTGGTGCTTTATTCAACAAGCTGTTTGCTAACACCACGTAAAAACAGCATCACTTTACATGATAAACTTATTTTTACACTACTTGTGAATATTATAAAAATGCTCTGTAGCTGAAATTAATTTAATGCATTAATTTGCTTATAAAGATGTGTAACAAGTTGAAGGTAATTGTAACATTGATCATATTTTAATTACAAAACAAACAGCAAGCGACAGGTTGAACAGACCAAGGCCCAGGAATGATGATGAACTTGGTTCAGATATTCTGACAGCATTGCATCTTTGGTTTGTTTTCAGTCGTTGGAGGCATGTGAATGGGGACCACGTTATTACTCGGTGACATGTCGTTTTCACGCTTGTCTGATATTTGCTTCTGCGACACAATACGATAAATTTCTAGAGGGTAAAAAATAAAATTATTACAAACCTTTGAAATAGAGCTAACAGCATTAGTTTAAATTTTACAGTCAGATCTCATTTTTGTGAAACCCCAATTTCACCAAAGGTAGTAGTTTTAGTGACAGGATGGTACCAACCTTGTTTTCTTAAAAAAAAATCCTCAATTCAGAATTGAGATAACTCTAATTAGAATAGAGATTATTCTTTTAAAAAAACACACAAAATGCTGGAGGAACTCAGCAGAGCAGGCAACATCTACGGAGGGAAATGAACAGTCAACATTCTGGGCCATGACCCTTCACTGATAAAAGGTCTCGGCCTGAAACATCAGCTTTCATTCCCTCCATAAATGCTGTATGACCTGCTGAGTTCCTCCAGCACTTTGCATGTGTAGATTTGCAGAATACTGTGTTTATGATTAAAGTGCAAATGTAACAACAAAAAATTCGTAAGTAGCCTCAGTTTCCAAAGATCTGGAGTGAAGGAGTGGCAATCCAGTTCCTCACCCTTTGCACCAAATCTAAACATCAAGTTGAAGGGAGAAGGAAGCTTGCAAAGAAACCGGCAACAGGGGGAAGGCATAGCGAGCTACAAACTCATCCTCTTCTCGTGGGCCCTGACGAAGGGTCTTGGCCCGAAACTTCGACAGTGCTTCTCCTTATAGATGCTGCCTGGCCTGCTGTGTTCCACCAGTATTTTGTGTGTGTTGTTTGAATTTCCAGCATCT
This sequence comes from Hemitrygon akajei, assembly GCF_048418815.1. Lineage (NCBI taxonomy): Eukaryota > Metazoa > Chordata > Chondrichthyes > Myliobatiformes > Dasyatidae > Hemitrygon > Hemitrygon akajei. The sequence goes on from NC_133153.1 coordinate 42,773,884, forward strand.
GCAGATTTCCTCATGTTTGCTTTTTCCGTGGTGTTTTTTTTTCGGGGGGGGGGGGGGGGAGGGGTGCACAAGAACACGGTAGAGACCAGTCCTTTTCCCTTGTGCTTCCCTTTGACACAGAATAAAGATTATGATGAAAGTGAACAACCAACAGTCCAAATCTTGTTCCCAGCAGGTAACCACATCCTCAGTAGATGGATAATACTCATTCTAATTCAGCTCTGAAGAGCAGCCACAGCTTTTCTTTGTTAAAATTAACGCAAAAGGCAGCCAGGAACATTTAAATCTGCCTTTAGCCAGTTGGTAGGAGTTCAATGCTCTCCAGAAATAATACTTTTGACTTGTGTCCCAACTAGTTAGATTTTAACAGAAGATATAATCAAGTGAAAATTATATTGTTTTAAATTCTGCTTATGCACAAAAGTTAAAAAAAATACAAAGGTCCAAATCAGCAAATCTCTAACCCCCTGGAACAAACCATTGGTTACACATGATGGGCTTTCTACAATTACAGGAAGTGAGTTTTAAACAGAAATCCTTTGTTATTTTTCCTCTCTTCCTGCCTCTGGGTTTACCAGCTGCTGCTATGCTTTCTACATTGTTCACTGACGGAGAAGTGGACTATGTTAGAACTGCAGGTCAGGACAGGACTGGTTAAACCAGGAGAACAGGCAGATATTGCTCAGCCAGACCTCTGCTGTGCCATATAGACCCTAAACTGTCAGTGAGGACTAACTGGCAAGACATGGGACAAATGTGACCACAAGCTGCTGCTGTAGCTATTGAGAAGGTACTGTGTAACTGGCTGAGGGATCCCACAGTCAAACACTCGGCAGAGATCCTGTGGGTGAAACTCAACTGCAAGGATTGACTCTCATTATACCAAACCCACAGACAAGCTCAACTACATCAGCTGTCCAGCACAAAAGCAGGCCCTTCAGCCCATCATTACATGCTCACTGCCGTAACCATCTAAACTAATCCCACTTAGCTGGTGTGTAGTCCTTACTGGTGATCTAAGCGCTCATTGATAGTTGGATCACAAGAATCTCTGCCTTCACCTCCCCTCAGGCAGTGAGTTCACATTACAGCCACACGTGGTGGAAAGGTTCGCCCTCAGATGCCCTCTGGCTCTGCCCTTACCCAAAAGCTAGACCATCCATGGATAGATATTTCTTACTATCTACCCAATCGATGCATCAGGATTTGCAGATCTATGAAAAACACCCAGGCTGTTCCTCATGACGGAAGTTACCTTGGGGAAATCTCCTCTACTCCCTCACCATCATCACTTCCTTCCTACAGTGCAGAGGTTAGAATGCATCGTGTAACCTACAATGTTGTGCTGTCACCTCCTAGCTCATACCGTGCCCCAGCGAACAAACCCTCATCCTGAATGCCTTCAGCTCCTTACCTACCCAAGCTGCGAATTCAGGGATGCTCAAATTCATAAACTGAAGTCCATCTGCTCTTCAGTACTTCCATTGTGTAGTGCCTAGTCTCAGTAATCCTCCCAAACTGCAGCAACTTAAGGGCAAATTCCCTTTGCCATTGCTGGCCCATGCTACTAATTGATCAGTAGCAGCTTGTAGACTACAACCACCCCCCCCCCCAAGTCACATGATCTGTACTTCCATTTATAAACACCCTCCAGTCACATGATCTGCACCTCCATTCACATCCACCCCTCCAGTCATGTGATCTGCACCTCCATTCACATCCATGTCACCACTGTCTGTAACAACCAGCCAGGGTCTGAGCACCAGTGTGGGCAGCAAAGTGGCACAGCGGCTAATGTAACGCTATTACAACGACTTGCATTTGATTTCCATTGCTCTCTTCAAGAAGTCTCTCCTGCACATTCTCCATTACCGTGTGGGTTTCCTCCCACACTCCAAAGGCGTACGAGTTAGGCAGCTTCCACAAGGCCATAGAATATAGGAGCAGAATTCGGCCATTTGGTCATCGAGTCTGCTCCACCATTTCATCATGGCTGATCCATTTTCCCTCTCAGCCCCAATCTCCTCCCTTCACACCCTGACAAATCAAGAATCTATCAAATATATCCAATGGCTTGGCCTTCACAGCCTCCTGTGACAATGAATTCCACAGATTCACCACCCTCTCGGTAAAGAGATCCCTCATCTCTGTTCTAAATGGATGTCTCTCTATTCTGAGGCTGTGTCCTCTGGTCTTAAACTCTCCCACCATAGCAAACATCCTCTCCACATCCACTCTATCAAGGCCTTTCACCATTTGATAGGTTTCAATCAGTGATGTTTGGGTTTAGGACCCAAAGTCATTTAGCAACTGACTTTGGCTGCCAGTCTTCACATCTGACTATGTATTGTGGATTTAATTTAGACCACAAGACCGTAAGATATAGGAGCAGAACACGCCATTTGGCCCATTGAGTCTGCTCCACCATTCAACCACAGGCTGATCCAATTCTTCCAGTCATCCCCACTCCCCTGGCTTCTCCCCATACCCTTTGATGCCCTGGCTAATCAAGAAATTATCTATCTCTGATTTGGAGTCCAGCTCTGAACAATGGGTTGCTAAAAGCTGCAAATCCCACTCCTGACAATGCGGATTAAAATTCATTTGGATGTCTGTGGTGTGGATGTGAATCAGGAGGTGTGAAGGTTGTATGTGGTTTCAAAGAAAGCATTGTCCGTACATTGTAAATATGGAGTTGTCCTTTGATGTTTGTCACATAAAATATCAAGCCCCTTGTCAGGCTTTGTGTAAATTGCTGGAGAAAATTCTTGGGGATAGGATATATGAGCATTTGAAAACCCATGGCCCAATTAGTGAGGGGCAGGTCGTGCCTTACCAACCTGATTGAGTTTTTTGACAAGGTGACAAGAGATTGACAAGGGTAGGGCAGTGAATGTTGTCTACATGGATTCTAGTAAGGTGTTTTACAAAATCCCTCATGGGCAGCTAATCCAGAAGATTAAGATAATGGGATCTGTGGCTGTTTGGATTCAGAACTGTCTTGCGCACAGAAAACAGAGGGTCATGGTTGAAGGGACTTTCTCAAGCTGGAGGCCTGTAATTAGTGGTGTTCCACTGGGATCTGTGGGACCTCTGCTGTTTGTAATGTATATAAATGACCTGGATAAAAATGTAGATCGAGGGTTAGTAAATTTGCAGATGATACCAAGTGTAGAAGACTGGCAAAAAATAAAGCACAATACAGATCAGTTGCAGACATGGGCTGAGAAATGGCAGCTGGAGTTTAATCCAGATAAATGTGAGGTGTTGCACCTTGGTATGGGAAATGCAAGGAGCCTGTACACTATTAAGGTCAAGATCCATAACAGTGTTGTTGACCAGATAGATCTGGGATCCAAGTTCATCGCTCCTTAAAAGCAGCTACACAGGTTGATAAGGTGGTTAAGGCGGCTTACAGAATGCTGCTTTTATTAGTCAAGGTAATCAGTTCAAAAGTCAGGTTATGTTGCAACTTTATAAAACTCTGGTTAGGCCACATCTGGAGTATTGCATACAGTTCTAGTCACCCCACTATAGAATGGACGTTGAGGCTTTGGAGAGGGTACAAAAGAGGTTTACCAGGATGCTGCCTGGTTTAGAGGGCACGTGCTATCATACGAGGCTGGATAATCTTGGAGTGTCGGAGGATGAGGGGAGATCTGATAAGAGGTTTACAAGATTATGAAGTGGATAGAGAGCATTTGTTTTCCAGGGTTGAAATGTCTAATATCAGAGGGCATGTACTGAAGGTGAGAGAGGGTAGGTTCAAGGGAGATGTGAGGGGCAAGTTTTTTTTACTCAAAGTCATAGATGCCTGGAATGCATTACTTGGTACGATGCTAGAGGCAAATACATTAGAGGCTTTTAAGAGATGTTTGGATAGGCAAAAGAATGGAAGGAAGATGAAGGGATATGGTGTAGGTAGGAGGGATTAGTGTTTGGGTATTTTTGATCTGCTTTTTAGCTGGTTCAGCACCACACTGTGGGCCGAATGGCCCATTCCTGTGCTGTACTCTTCTATGTTCTATGTGATGTATATTGTAGACATTGCCCGTCAGAAACTCCTGGCCTTCACCACCTTTGATAAGCGGAGATGTCAGAGGCAAGTATCTTTTTAAAACACACACAAGGAACGTGCTGCCAGGGGTGCTGGTAGAGGTGGACACATTTGGGATGTACAAGTGATTCTCAGTTAGGTATGAAGTTGAAAGAAAAGTGGAAGCCTTTGTATTAGGGGAGGGGCAGATTGAACTTGGAGTAGGTGAAATGGTTGGCACAGCATCGTGGGCTGAATGGCCTGGACTGCGATGTAATGCTCTATTACATACACGCAGATTTCAAAATGAGTGTCCCTCCTTATCTATAGAAACCAAGGCCAGTGAACATTTCTTGTTTTTCTCAAGTTCTGCCGTAAACAACAGGAAGCTGCTGCCTACACTGGAATTCAGAAATGTGGTCACAGGAAGTTGTTGATCCAAGAAATCCTCATCGTTACGCGAGGGAGCTTGGTTAGCCAAAACAAAATTACCCCTGATCTGCATAATGACTTGTTTAACAGACCTGTATTTAAGATAATCTGACCCTAGTCTAACAGATCGTCAAACACAAGGCTATGTACCTGTGAGAATGGTCTGGAAAGCTGTCTCCACATTTGTTGAGTCCAAAGCTGATGTTTCTATAAAAGACAATCCATTTTTCTCTGCAAAAAAAAACATTCACATCAGTTTCAGCAAGAAATGGATCTGCTTATCTACAGAGCATAGAGAGCCCCTCCCACATTCCATGGTGACTGTGACAAGGGCTCCTCCCCACCCACTAACAGGCAGGGACCTGTAACAGTTCCCCAACCTTCACTGAATTGGGATTATTTCCACATTGTACATTTACAAGGAAGAAATTAACTACTGAATAATGACATTCAACTATTGAACATAGAACTTTTCACATTGGAAACAGGACACAAATTGAAAATATTCAAGTCCTCTGTAAACTTCAGATTGCAACACAGGAGCCCGTCACAAGGATGGATGTTATAATAATGCAGACAATCTCCATACCCTCAGCTGCCTGTTAAATTGATGCTTCTGTCATTTAGTAAATTCAGTTTGAACTAAAACTCTACAACAAGAGCACAATTAACAACTTTAGACAAGGATTGTACTCTCCCCCACACTCTGTATCTCCTGCCCTGGACCCAAACACTGTGCAAAACCACAGCTTTGGAATACTCCAGACCAGGGGCCCATGCAATAAAAAGGGTTGGGAACCCCTTCTCTAGACTGACCCAGGAACAGAGTGGACGATTCCACCCAAGTTATAAAGAACTACCCAACAAACAGACTGCAGAGTGAACAAGATTCAGTGGGAGGGACTGGCTCGAAGTTATCAAGCCTTAAAATACAGAATTTATCATCTTCAGGAGATCTGTCCTCTGTCCATGTCTTGACCAGCCCCAGAGGAAATCTCCAGTCAGAAAACTATTCAGTCTAACACTGAAATGAGCTGGAGGAACTCATTTTTCAAGCACTTCGTGGAACCTGCTATACAACTGAAATGGCCCAGAACACGAACCTGCAAAGGCCTTCGCCTCATCTGTGGGGACAGCTCGGAGATGCCGCAGATCACTCTTATTGCCCACCAACATGATGACGATGTTATTGTCCGCATGATCCCTCAGCTCCTTTAACCACCTCTCTACATTCTCGTACGTTAGGTGTTTGGCAATGTCATATACCAGCAAAGCGCCAACAGCTCCACGGTAATATCTAAAAACACAACAACATGCAGAGTTAGCTCATCAACACTAAAAGCACATTCAACCTCATTAGACTGGGCCAAAATGTTGGAAGTTTCAACTAGATACAGAGCTCGTTTGTACGCTGGCCAAGGTTAAAACTTATTTGGATCTATGCTTACGCCAAAGCAGGTGTTCCCAACCTGGACTCCACGGACTGACCCCTGGCCCAATGGTATTGGTCCATGGATCGACCTCTCCCTCAATGGTATTGGTCCATGGATCTGGGGTCCAGAGATCCCTTGTTATATGGTATTGGTCCACGGCATATAAAAGGTTGGGAAGTCCTAGCCTAAAATGATCCCATTTGCTCTTAAATGACAGGCTCAAACATGCAACACCGAACCAAACTGGATGATGTGACCCAATGAATGCCAGACTTACGCTGATGTGATGGCTCGATATCTCTCCTGACCAGCCGTGTCCCAGATTTGGGCTTTAATGGTCTTCCCATCTACCTGGATGCTCCTGGTTGCAAATTCCACTCCAATTGTGCTCTTGCTTTCCAAGTTAAACTCATTGCGTGTGAAGCGGGACAGGAGGTTACTTTTGCCCACTCCCGAATCACCAATCAGGACAACTGCCAAACAGAGAAACAATAAGGAAGCCGTTAGTTGCCACACACTGAATGAGGTCTTTTTGCCAGAGGCAAAGCCTAAAAAATAATTCATTGCAATATATATTATCCCACAATGATCTTTAATGATCTTCCACACTATCCACATCACCATCAACCTTCATGTCTTTATCTCTGAAAACATGCATATTTGGATCAGTCGCCCAGAAAGCACAATCACCTTGGAACCAAAGAGATGGCACATTCACAGTTTAGAAAGGCTTAAACCAGAACTGCAATTCCACAGGTACCCAAAGCTCTTGCCTGACTGGTACAATAATCTGAGCATGCCTACACAGAGCTACAACTTGTTCAGAGCCAATTTATCAAAACTAAATCAAGAACTCACGTTTATGAAATACCTTCTGCAATCACAGATCTCATAAAGCAAGGTTCGTCTGAAGAGTGGACGCTGCCCTGACACAGGAAACACCTGCACATCCTTCCTGTCATTTCTGCAGAATGTTTTGTTAAGTGAAGGGTTATAAATCAAAAAAGCCGAGCAAAATCCATGAGTATTTAAAAGCCAATTTCTGTCTGAGGCGGGTAGTGTGGGATTCATTTCAGAGTTGTAAGGCAAAGACATGTAGCCCTAAGTCAGCGTTGGAGCAAAGATTTGCAAATCACAATACAGCAAGAGCCACACCAGGCATAATGAGTCATTTGTCCTAGAGAACTACAGCACAGAAACAGTCTGTGACAAATAGAGCTTTCGCCAATCCGGACATCAGAAGTTTGAGAGGTGCAGCAGCCATCAGGGTGGACAGAGTCTTGAGGCTTTAGCTCTTCAAGACTTTAGCGAAGAGAGACTTCACTCAGAGAAATCAAAGAGAAGTTCTAGATTGGCTTTTTCCCTTCCCTTCTTTATAACTGCTCAACTGTAGATGCCAGGCAGGAGAGTGGAATGCTCCTCTTGCAGGACGTGGGAAGGCAGAGAGACCTCCAGTATTCCTGACGACCACAAATGCGAGAAGCAAGAACTGAGGAATTTAAGGTGGAGGGTTATGTGGCAGGCAGGGTTTAGGGTCGGCACAACATTGTGGGCCAAAGGACCTATACTGTGCTGTATTGTTCTATGTAAGTGCTTAGAGCTGCAGCTTCTATCAAACTGTGTTAAGGAGCTGCAGCTGGAACTGGATGAACAGGATCATTCAGGAGGTTGAGAGGGTGATGAATAGGATATATAGAGTGGCAGATACACCCAAGGTGCAGGACACAGGGAACTGGGTGACAGTCGGGAAAGGGAAAGGCATTAAGGAGCCAGTACAGAGTATCGCTGTGGTCAACCGCCTCAACAAAAAGCATTTAACTTCAGACACTATTTTCTGTGGGTGGGAGGGGTGAGGGGGTGGGTTGTTGACAGTCAGAGGAAAGTCACTGTGGTCAGGTCTCTGGAACTGAGTCTGGCTCTGTGACTTGGGGGGGGGGGGGGGGGGGGGGGAGAAGAGGCATGCTCTGGTGATTGGGGATTTGTTAGTTAGGGGAATGGATTCCCGGATGGTCCATTGACTCCTGAGTGCCAGGGCTCAGGACATCTCGAATCTAGGCCTCAGCATTCTTAAGTGGGTGGGTGAACAGCCAAAGGCCGTGGTCTACATAGGTACCAATGACACAATTAGGATGTGACGAGGTTCTGCATTGGGAGTTCGGTGCTAAGCTAAGGGGAAGACCTCCAGGGTAGTGATCTCAGGATTGCTACCTGTGCCATGTGCTAGTGAAGTCAGAACTGGGAAGATTATACAGTTTAATACGTGGCTAAGGATTTGGTGTAGGAGGGAGGTCATAAGATTTTTGGATCACTGTGCTCTCTTCCAGGGAAGGTGGGACCTGTACAGAAGGGATGGTTTGCACCTGAACTGGAGGGGGACTAATATCCCAGCAGGAAGGTTTGTTAATGCTGCATGGTGGGGTTTAAACTAGAGTTGCAGTCCTGCCAAAGGGTTTCAGCCCAAAACATGAACTGTACTCTTTTCCATAGATGCTGCCCGGCCAGCTGAGTTCCCCCAGTGTTTTGGGTGTTTTTCTAGAGTTACAGTGGGGTGGGAACCAGAGTGCCAGAACAGTTTGTGGCGAGGTTGTAGGAGACTGACGTTGGTAAGATCTCCAACAAGGTCTGGAATCAAAAGGTTGAGCATGGTACAACTAGTGTCCTCAGCTGCATGTATTTCAATGCAAGTAACAGCACAGGAAAGGCAGATGAGCCTGGGAATGGATCAACACCTGGAATTATAGCCAGTAGTGAGATTTGGTTAGAGGAGCAGGTCTGGCAGCTCAATATTCCAGGGTTCTGTTGTTTTAGACCTGACAGCAGGAGGGATTAAAGGACGAGGGGTGGCATTACTAGTCAGGGAAAATATCATGGCAGTGCTCGATCAACCCGGAGAACTCGTCTAGTGAGGTGTTATGGGTGGAACTGAGAAATAAGGAAGGTATGACCACGTTAATGGGGCTATGTTACAGACCACCCAACAGTCTGAGGTATTTAGAGGAACAAATCTGTAACGGGATTACAGACTGTTGCAAAAAAAACATAGGTTGCTATAGTAGGTGATTTTAAATTTACAATGTGGGAGTCCCAGTCGATATGTGGGAAAGGACAAGATGGGATGGAGTTTGTCAAATGTGTCAGGAAAGTTTCCTTCATCAGTACATAGAAGTCCCAACAAGAGAGTGTGATACTGGATCTGCTATTAAGGAATGAGACAGGACAAGTGACAAAGTTTGCATAGGAGTACACTTTGCATCGTGACCACAATGCCATTAGTTTCAAAACAAATATGCAAAGATGTAGGTCTGGTCTGTGGGTTGAGATTGTAAATTGCAGAAAGGCCAATTTTGATGGTGTCAGAAATGATCTGACAGACTTGGAAAGTTGGGAGGCCTTCAAAAATGAAACGTTGAGAGTACAATGCTTTGTATGTGGCTGCTCAGAATTAAAGGCAAGGATAACAAGTATAGGGAACCTTGGTTTTCAAGAGATATTGAGGCCCTGGTTAAGAGACAAAAAAGGGAGGTGCATAGCAGGTATAGGCAATGTGCTGCTTATGGAATACAAGACATGGAAGAGAATTAATAAAGAAATCAGGAGGGCTAAAAGAATGCATAAAGTTGCTCTAGCAGAGAAGGTGAAGGAGAATCCTGAAGGATTCTACAGATATGTTAACAGCAAAAGGATTGCTTGGGACAAAAATTGGTCCTCTGGAAGACCAGAATGGTAATCAATGTGTAGAGCCAAGACAGATGAGGGAGATCTTAAATCCACTTTGCATGTGTATTTACTTGGGAGACGGACTCAGAGACTATAGAAGTGAGACAAAGCCGCATCAACTTCACGGACCCAGTACAGATTTAGGTGGCGTTTCCTACCCTGAGGCAAACCAGGGTGGATAAATCCCTAGGGCCTGACTCTTCCCTTGGATCCTAGGGGAAGCGTGCAGAAGTTATCGGGGCCCATCAGAGGTATTTAAAACATCCTTAGCAACAGGAGAGGTACACAATTTGTTGAAAAAGGCCAAAGCATTGAGTACAGGAGATGGGATATTATGTTGAAGTTGTATAAGACCTTGGTGAGGCCTCATTTGGAGTATTGTGTGTAGTTTTGGTCACCTACCCTACAGGAAAGATGTAAAGATTGAAAGAGTACAGAGAACATTTACAAGGATGTTGCCGTGTCTGAAGACCCTGAGTTATAAGTAAAGATTGAATAGGTTAGGACTGCATTTCTAAACTAACATAGAAGATTGTGAGAGTTGATTGAGGTATACAAAATTATGAGGGGTATAGTTAGGATTAGGCTTTATCCCCCACTGAGATTAGGTGAGACTACAACTGGAGGTCATGGGTTAAGGGTTAAAGATGAGAAAGGGAACATGAGGGGCAACTTCTTCACTCAGAGGGTCGTGAGTGTGGAGTGAGCTGCCAGTTCAAATGGTGCATGTGAACTCAATTTCAATGCTTAAGAAAAGTTTGGACAGATGCCTGGATTGTAAGGATATGGAGGGCTGTGGTCCCGGTGCAGGTCTATGGAAGTAGGCAGTTTTAATGGTTTTGGCATGGATTTGATGGGCCGAAGGGCTTGTTTTGGTGCTGTACTTCTCTATGACTCTATAACTGTTACTCTACCTAGTACTACTGACCCACACATGGACTACTGCACTCTATACCCCTCCCATCCACGTACTTATCCAAACTTCTCTTAAATGTTGAAATCAAACCTGCATCCACCACTGGCAGTTCGATTCACACTCGTCACCATGAGTGAAGAATGTTCCCCCCTCGGGTTCCGCTTCAATATTTCACCTATGACCTCTAGTTCAAATCTCACCCATCCTCAGTGGAAAAAACCTGCCTACGTTTACCCTATCGCTACCTCTCAATTTTATATACCTCCATCAAATCTCTCCTCATTCTACACTCCAAGTAACAAAGTCATAACCTATTCAACATTTCCCTATAAATCAGGACCCAGCAACATCCTGGTAAATTTTCTCTGTACTCTTTCAATCTTATTGATATACTGATTTATGAAGGCCAAGTCAAAAGTTCTCTTTACGACCCTATCGACCTCTAATGCCACTTTCATGACCAATCATGCCCCATAAGAATTTCCCTCCCCCCAAAAACATACTCACCCCAATACCTAATGTCAACTGTGCTGCTTTCTCAGCGGGACTAGTGAAAGGTTCCAGAGTTTAAAGTGCATTAATTTAACAAGTAATTATTTTACCTGGTATCAGCTGGAATTAATACACAAAACCCATTTCACTTCACGTTCCAACCATCAGGCTCTTGAACCAATGTGGATAACTTCACTCACCCCAACACTGAACTGTTCCACAACCTATAAACTCACTTTCAAGGACTCCTCATCTCATGTTCTCCATATTTATTGCTTGTTTATCATTATTATTGTTGTTTCTTTATTTGCACTTTGTCTTTTGCACATTTGCTTTTTGCCATGCGTGTAGTTTTTCATTGATTTTGTTTTTCTTTGTGTCTACTGTGAATGCTGGCAAGAAAATTAATCTCAGGGCTGAATACAGTGACACCTGTAATAAATTTACTTTAAACTTTTCAACTTCAGACTTTAGATTGCAAAGATTGTTAAACACAATTTCCACCTCTCAGTGCAGGAACAAGCAGGCAGAATCTAACCTCACAGCAGTTACTTTTAACTATGACCTCACTCTGATAAACTTGCTGTTGCACAAGCACGTGTCAGTAGCCTGGTGAGTTGTCACAATGCAAAAGCAAACGCTTTCATTTACACCTCTCTCTGCAAGGCCAGTCTGGAGCAAACTCAGGATTGGAGGTTAAACTTTGTCGCACTTCATTTTCAACACAAGTTTGGCCTGTACAGAACTGAGGTGGGACTGGGGAAAGAACTACATTTATACATTGCTCTTAATGTAGCAAGCAGATACACACGAAAAAGCCACAGGAGCATAATCGGGCCATTCAGCCATTGAGTCTGAACCACCATTCTGCCATGGTTATTTTCCCTCTCAAGCCCATTCGCCTGCCTTCTCCTCAACCTTTGACACCGACTAGTCAAGAACTTACCAACCTCCACTTTGAATATTGTTCTGTTTCTAAAGGCACTATTTATTTTGTACAAACATCACTTCCTGTTCATAAATTTTAAAAAAACTATTTCCTGCATGGGTTAATTTAGATTTTGACTTGGAGCAACACGACAAAGTCATCCATCGCCATCCACTCTTTGCCTTTGAAGCAGCAGTATCAAGAATGAGCTTCTTAATACTGGCAATCATTTCATAGACATACTTTGAAGTATTATGTTTATTGTTCGTTGCTATTAAGTTATTGTCACACCACGATTTGCTCTAGTTCCCAGCTGAGCTATAGACTGTTGCACGTGTTATTTTGTTGTTTAACGCTGATCACGAGAATAATTGATAATATTACTATAATCAGGCACATGATGATTCTGTATTGAATTTAATACATGTTTTGTTTAACTTTCTGGAGTTTCACTAAGTTTTTTCATTAAAGCCCTGAAGAAAGCTTCCGGCTTGGGTGATTTTTGAACTCCCTGCCTAGCTTTGTACACAAGGTCAGTAGAAATATACTCAGTGGCATTGTCTCCAGAGTCGCCCAACACAAAAGAATCCCAGATTCACCACCCTCTGACTAAAGAAGTTCCTTCTCATCTGTTCTAAATGGACACCCCTCCATACTGGAGCTGTGCCCTCTGGTCCCAAACTCCCCCGCAACAGGAATTTGAAATGCAGCCACATGGGAGATGCGAAGAGAATGACCAAGCCAGGCTGATACAGGGTTTAACGTGCCCACCCACTGTAAAACTGGGAGGGCGAAAAGAGTCAAGTCGACAGCCTTCTGAAATAGAAATGACTGGACAGGCTCAGGAAGCAGCAAAAAGGAACCTGTCAGGTGACCCTTTCAAGAGAACTCAAACTTATCTCCTTTAGATTCAGACATGCACACCTTGTATTTCCAATAATATTTAATTCAGAGGTTTTTGTTACATTTTTAAACAATGCCAATATAACTCTAGTGTGTACTGACCTGTCAGCATTAGCTGCCTCTACACAACTCACAGCCGGATACAATCACAGTTACTTAGCCACAATGAAATGCTCCAACAGTCAAAAGTTAAGCACATTCTGAGGCTTTTTCAGAATTTGAGTGAACACAGTTTACAAAATAAAACAACAGGACCAATACAATAGCGCTCAAGTTCTTCCAACAAAGTTAAAAGTAAATTTTAATCAAAATACATATATGTCACCTTATACAACCTTGAGATTGATGGATATATGTCTTGCGTACATACTCAATAAATCCATAGAATAACCATAACAGAATTAATGAAAAACACGAGCATGCAACCAGTGTGCAAAAACAAAAAGAAATAATCAAATAAATAAGCAAGAAATATCGAGAACAGGAGATAAAGAGTCCTTGAAAGTGAGTCCACTGGCTGTGGGAACAGTCAGTGATGGGGTGAATGAGGTCGAGTGAAGTTATCTCCTTTGGTACAAGAGCCTGATGATTGAGGGGTAATAACTGTTCCTGAACCTGGTGGTGAGGGTCCAGAGGCTCCTGTACCTTCTGCCTGATGGCAGCAGCAAAGGAGCATGTCCTGGGTGGTGGGAATCTCTGATGATGGCTGATGCTTTCCTGTGACAGTGTTTCATCTAGACATGCTCAATGGTAGGGAGGATTTTACCCGTGATGGACTGGACCATACCTACTTTTTGTGGGATTTTCTGTCAAAGGGTATTGGTGTTTCCATACCAGACTGTGATGCATCCAGTCAGTATACTCTCCACCACACATCTATGTCAAACATTGGGGTTTGAACAAATATCACCTATTTGCACAAATGACACCCAATGTGACAATGCCAAAACTATCTTCAGCATTGATCTATAAATCCCATTACTCCAAGAAATCCTTTTTCCGAAATTCTTTCAGCACCTTGGGTAGGGCAGGACAGAAATCCTGCAATAAGCCATCAGCAGAGACCCAAGATGGAGTCCCCACTGATCTCTGGTTTGCATCCAGATAGAGGCCAAGGCTTTATGTATATTGAAGGCAGAGGTTAACAGATTCTTCACTGGACAGGGCACTAAGGGATACAGAGAGACTGCAGGAGATTGGGGCTGAGAGGAAATTTGGATCAACCATGATGACATAGCAGAGCAGACTTGATGGGCCAAATGGCCTAATTCTGATCCTATATCTGAGGAATCCCAGAGCCCCTTTCACAACCCATGAACAGCTCAAATCAACTGTATGGCAAGAAAGTAACTGAGATGTTGGAACATCTTCAGGTGGCAAAACTTTGACACACAGTAACAAGATGGATGACATGTCGTAGATGTTACTCGAGGGACCGATTCTCCTGCCCCTCTTTTAGTGGTACCACGCATTCAGGTTAATGTGTCATTTGAAACTGCAGGTCTGCTTGAGAATAAACACCTGTTCGAGCTCCTGGAGTAAATCAAATCCATTTCCTCACTCAGAGACAAGTATGATTTCCAGATACAGCAAGGTAACAGAGCAATTACACCCACTTGACCAATTAACGTGAACCTCTTTGGACAGTGGTCACGGAGAAAAAGTGCAAACTCCTTCCAGACAGCAGCAGGAATAAACTTGTCTTAGAAACAGCTTCTTCCCTTCTGCCATCAGATTTCCATACAGTCCACAAATACTACCTCACTAGTCACACACACACACCTATCAGAAACTTTTCTTACTGTAATTCACAGGTTCTTTTATGAATTACACTGAACTGCTTCCCCAAAACAATTTCCAAGACACACAGTATGTCAGTGATAATGAAAATGGTGCAACATCATTTACATCCACTCGAGGTCAGGCACGGCACTGACATCGAACCATGTCCTGTCTGAGCTCAGCTGGGTGTTCAAGGTCAGTGCTGTGTCCCTCTCCACCCTGGAATGGTGGCCTTATGAGATATTACAGAACACAAAGGCACTTCACCCCACAATGAGACAAATGTAAGTCTGGGGACTGGGACTAACTGGTAAGATGAAGGTGTTTCACCCCACATCGAGTAATGACAGACATGCTAGTATTTTTCTGAATGACAAAACCAGTGTGACATCTAAAACCTGGCTGGATCCAATGTTGCTGGGAATGAGATGATATCAGTCTCTTTGCAACCCAAGGCTGATTTGAGTTCAAACTTCAGATGCAAAAGAATTTTTGTCACACGTGAAAGGCGTCATTTGCATCAACAACCATCACAGTCTGAGAATGTGCTGGTGGCAGCCCACAAGTGTCACCACACTTCAGGTGCCAACTAAAGTCTTCAGAATGTGGGAGGAAACCAGAGCACCCAGAGGAAACCCACATGGTTTCAGGGAGAATGCACAAACTTCTTACAGATGACAGTGGGAACTGATTAGGGACCATTGGCACTATAAAATATTAATGTTAACCACTACACAAGTGTGCCAGCCCTTCTCGCTCTAATGCAAGATTCTATTTTGACAAACCATTGGGAAGACTACAGCCAGAAGCGAGATGAGAGTTTGACACATCCAGATCTAGTAAAGGGTGGCGGAACTTAATGTAGCTGCTGATAAGCTGTGTGCTTCTGGAAAAACCGACTCATGTATAATCAAAGCTGGAGCAGAAGGTCAAGAGGTAATTGCACATTAAACTGTGTGCCAGAACTGCACTGGATTGTTTGAATTTAAACTGCTTCACTTCAAGTAATGAAGACAAGGAGTAACTGGACAGATGCCAAGTGCAACAATTATCTAGAACTGAATTTGCAAATCCATTTCAAACCTGTACAATAATGAAATGGGGATATTTCTCTGGAACAGCAAGAGCTAAAGACTGAAATTTAATTGCGGGACAAATTGGAGTTCGAACCTTTCCTTTGAGGCTGAAACTCCTCAACCTCTTTACATTTACTTGCAGTTCTATTCTTGCCTGATATTATTCCACAACTATTACAAAGGAAGAGTCCCGGTTTTTAATACCAACAGAGAAAGACATTACTGAAGTAACATAATAGATGCTAGAAATCTGAAATTTAAGCAAAAAGAGGAGAGAACTGGTTAACATTTTAGGTAGATGATCTTGCAATCTGAAGTGTCTCTTTCCCAGATGCTCTCTACACCACCGAATGGTCTGGCTTTCATATTTACATCCAAATGTTACATTTTCTGTTGAAACAGATTGTGTTGATTTCACATCTTATTCGATGGTAGATGGTCAATGTATTGAGTTAGATCAGGAAAAGATAATTTTAGTAAATTTCTCTGGATTCTGCACTTTATTTAGTCTACCTGAACTGCACTTTCTCTGTAGCTGTTACACTTTATTCTACATTCTATTATTTTACCTCAATGCACTGTGTAATGATTTAATCTGAATGAACAGTCTGCAAGATAAACTTTTCACTGTATTGAGTACTGTATGTGACAGTAATGAACCAATTTCAATATTAACAAGTTACTGTGAGCCACTGTCGAATGAGGAATAAAACTGACGTCCGGGTTACAAGGGCAGCGAACTGCAAACCAAGCTCTCACAATAAAATCCCCTTCAAGGGCAGGGACGTAGTTCAAAGATGCTGAGCATAAGCTGAACAGTCACAAATTTCAAATCACCGCAGTGGCGTAGCGGTTAGCATTACGCTATTACAGCTCCGTGCCTTCCAGAGCCCAAACTTCTATTCAGGGTTGTTCTGCAAAGGCTACATACTGTGGAATGCACGGGTCCTGCAGTTTCGACCCACAGCCCAAAGACACAGCAGGTAGGTTAATTGGTCTTATAAATTATCCCGTGATTAGGTTAGAGTTCATTGGGGCTGTCGGGGTTACTGGGAGGCTCTATTCTGCACCCTATTGATAAATAAATACGAGACTACATGAGAATGACCATATAACAATTACAGCATGGAAACAGGCCATCTCGGCCCTTCTAGTCCATGCCGAATGCTTACTCTCACCTAGTCCCACCGACCTGCACTTAGACCATAACCCTCCATTCCATTCCCATCCATATACCTATCAAATTTTTTTTCAATGACAATATTGAACCTGCCTCTACCACTTCTACTGGAAGCTCGTTCCACAGAGCTACCACTCTGCGTAAAGAAGTTCCCCCGTTCCCCCTCGTGTTACCCCTAAACTTTTGTCCCCTTAACTCTCAACTCATGCCCTTTTGATTGAATCTCCCCTACTCTCAATGGAAAAAGCTTACCCACATCAACTCTATTTATACCCCTCATAATTTTAAATACCTCTATCAAGTCCCCTCTCAACCTTCTACGCTCCAAAGAATAAAGACCTAACTTGCTCAACCTTTCTCTGTAACTTAGGTGCTGAAACCCAGGTAACATTCTAGTAAATGTCCTCTGTACTCTCTCTATTTTGTTGACATCTTTCCTATAATTCGATGACCAGAATTGTACACAATACTCCAAATTTGGCCTCACCAATGCCTTGTACAATTTTAACATTACATCCCAACTCCTATACTCAATGCTCTGATTTATAAGGGCCAGTAAACCAAAAGCTTTCTTCACCACCTTATCCACATGAGATTCCACCTTCAGGAAACTATACACCATCATTCCTAGATCACTCTGTTCTACTGCATTCCTCAATGCCCTATCATTTACCATGTATGTCCTATTTTGATGATTCCTACCAAAATGTAGTACCTCACACTTATCATCATTAAACTCCATCTGCCATCTCTCAGCCCACTCTTCTAACTGGTCTAAATCTCTCTGCAAGCTTTGAAAACCTACTTCATTATCCACAACCCCACTTATTTTAGTATCATCTGCATACTTACTAATCCAATTTACCACCCCATCATCCAGATCATTAATGTATATGACAAACAACATTGGACCCAATACAGATCCCTGAGGCACACCACTAGTCACCGGCCTCCAACCTGACAAACAGTTATCCACCACTACTCTCTGGCATCTCCCATCCAGCCACTGTTAAATCCATTTTACTACTTCAATATTAATACCTAACAATTGAACCTTCCTAACTAACCTTCCGTGTGGAACCTTGTCAAAGGCCTTACTTAAGTCCATATAGACAACATCCACTGCTTTACCCTTAACAACTTTCCTAGTAACCTCTTCAAAAAATTCAATAAGATTTGTCAAACATGACCTTCCACGCACAAATCCATGTTGACTGTTCCTAATCAGACCTTGTCTATCCAGATAATTATATATACCATCTCTAAGAACACTTTCCATTAATTTACCCACTACTGATGTCAAATTTACAGGCCGATAATTGCTAAGTTTACTCTTAGAACCCTTTTTAAACAATGGAACTACATGAGCAATACGCCAATCCTCCGGCACCATCCCCGTTTCTAATGACATTTGAAATATTTCTGTCAGAGCCCCTGCTATTTCTACATTAACTTCCCTCAAGGTCCTAGGGCTTACAGGACTTAAGAATTTTTTAAAACCTATTATTAATGCTTTTTGAGATAGTGATTTAGATGCATATCATATTTTTTACTGAGTTAAGTACTGTATGTAATTAGTTTTGCTACAACAAGTGGATGGGACATTGGAAAAAAAGTTGAATTTCCCCATGGGGATGAATAAAGTATCTATCTATCTATCTAGGGAATATCCTGTCAGGATCTGGAGACTTATCCACTTTTATATTCTTTAAAAGAGCCAGTACTTCCTCCTCTTTAATCATCATTGTTTCCATAACTACCCTACTTGTTTCCCTTACCTTACACAATTCAATATCCTTCTCCTTAGTGAATACCAATGAAAAGAAATTGTTCAAAATCTCTCCCATCTCTTTTGGCTCCGCACATAGCTGTCCACTCTGATTCTCTAAGGGACCAATTTTATCCCTCACTATCCTTTTACTATTAATATAACTGTAGAAACCCTTTGGATTTATTTTCACCTTACTTGCCAAAGTAATCTCATATCTTTTAGCTTTTCTAATTTCTTTCTTAAGATTCTTTTTACATTCTTTATATTCCTCGAGCACCTCATTTACTCCATGCTGCCTATATTTATTGTAGATCTCTCTCTTTTTCCAAACAAGTTTCCAATATCCCTTGAAAACCATGGCTCTCTCAAACTTTTAACCTTTCCTTTCAACCTAACAGGAACATAAAGATTCTGTACCCTTAAAATATCACCTTTAAATGACCTCCATTTCTCGATTACATCCTTCCCATAAAACTAATTGTCCCAATCCACTCCTTCTAAATCCTTTCGCATCGCCTCAAAGTTAGCCTTTCTCCAATCAGAAATCTCAACCCTGGGTCCAGACCTATCCTCCTCCATAATTATATTGAAACTAATGGCATTGTGATCATTGGACCCGAAGTGCTCCCCAACACATACCTCTGTCACCTGACCTATCTCATTCCCTAACAGGAGATCCAACACTGCCCCTTCTCTAGTTGGTACCTCTGTGTATTGCTGCAAAATACTACCCTGCACACATTTTACAAACTCCAAACCATCCAGCCCTTTTACAGAATTAAAATCTCCCACAATCACAACCTTGTGCTTACTACAAATATCTGCTATCTCCTTACACATTTGCTCCTCCAATTCTCACTTCCCATTAGGGGGTCTATAATACACCCCTATAAGTGTTACTACACCTTTCCCATTCCTCAATTCCACCCAAATAGCCTCCCTAGACGAGCCCTCTAATCTATCCTGCCAAAGCACCGCTGTAATATTTTCTCTGACAAGCAATGCAACACCTCCCCCTCTTACCCCTCCGACCATTTTGGTTGTTGACGCAATTAACACAACTATCTTTTAGGTTTTTTTTTATTAAACAGAGAGACTACTTGGCTTTCCTAAAACCTGATAATGAAGTAATCTGCTCTTTCAGAAAAAGTGAAAACTTATCGAAACACTCATTCAGGACCCATTCCAACATTAATCATCAGAAAGGATGAGCGATTTTAAACGACAGGAAAGTCAACAAAGCAAAGACCTGCCCAATAGATATTTGCAACACATCCTGCCAACATCCGGTTTAAACTTCAGTTATTTGCAACACCTCAATGAAGTGTCAGGAATTGCCATTTCTCTCCTGAATAAATGCATTCCCTGTTTGTATTGTAAATGGGTTCACTTCTTGTTCAGGCTAAACACTGAGAACATTTTATTGGAAATTCCAAACAGCAAACACCAGTAAAAATTCCAGTGGCTATTTATATTATGACAGTGTCAGCAATGTTCTGGATGACCTGATCAATTGTGTGCACAGTGCTGCAAGCAACTGGCTCACTGACAAGATGGGGAGGAAGGATGAATCACATTTTTTGCTTATTCAGGCATCGGTACACAATCCAGCAAATCACTGAAGCATTACATTGTTTGTTACCTTTCTCACAGAGGCCTGCTTTGCAGTTGAAAGGCACACATGAGTCCAGGTGTTTAAAAGGCACTGAATTCCAGCCAGCACACAGTGGTAGCAGAAAAACTGTCAGCAGAATTAGTTACACTAGATCCTAATATAACCACTTCCCAGTGAGGAGGTCTGCGATGAGAGGATAGCTGTTCTATTAGAAAACACAAGTAGGTGCATAGAGTCAGCTTCGAGATTAGCCACAACCTCCAAATTCTGTTACCAATGGCTCCCGATACTGCTCTTGCCGACAAGCAACTTCAAGTGTTACTGAAGTACTCATTCAGGACCCATTCTACCATTGATCAATCAGTTAAGGAAAGGATAGGAAAGTAAAGACCTGCCTGATTGATAGTTGCAAAGCATCCTGCCAACATGTCCTCTTCGAGTGGCACTGCATTTCTGAAGAACCTGTCAATTCACTGTGCCCATTGCACTGTGGGTGGCATAGTAGTTCATGCAATCACTGCAGCACCAGCCAGCATTACCGATGTCTGTAAGAAGCTTGTACGTTCTTTCACATTCCAAAGGTGTATGGGTTAGGGTCAGCAAGTTGTGGGCATGCTACGTTGGCGCCAGTTGTGTGGGACAATCCAGCACAATCCTGGCAGATTTGATTAGACACAAACATTGCATTTCATGTTTCAATGTACTTGTGACAAATAAAGCTAATCTCTTAAAACACAACAGCAAAGGTCACTAAGGCGACAAAGTCCTCGACCAGCTGATTGGCAATGGATATAGTCTTTATAACTAATTGACTATAGGATTCAACAAATCAGTGCAAAGATCTCATTTCTTTCAACACACTAAGAATCCTCAATAAATTTAGTAGGAGCCAACAAGAACTCCAAAAGACAGCAGGGCACACTTAACACATTTAGCCTCATTCACGTTAAATTATGAAGCCATTCTCCATCACAAACCCTGTTCACAAACTGATCACCCTGACAATGACAAAGACATCAACATATTGGTCAGATCAAGTGCTTGAAACAAGGATAAGGCCAAAGCAACAGGTAGTAAAAATTAAACTGATTTATAATTAATAACTACTATTCCCAGTTTAGCCTCTTACCTCTTCTCCTCCTTCAACCCTTTACCTTCCCACCCACCTGGCTTCACATATCACCCTCTAGCTAGTCATCTTTCCCCTCACCTGCCTTTTTACTCTGGTGTCTTCCCCCTTCTTTTCCAGTCCTGGAGAAGGGTCTTGGCCCAAAGGGTCAACTGTTTATTCGTTTCATACATCTGCCTGACCTTCTGAGTTCCTCCAGTATTTTGTGTGCTGCGTCTGGATTTCCAGCATCTGCAGAGTCTCTCGTGTTTATTTAACTGGTTAGTTCATCACCTCTCACCTGCTCAACATCCTCTGACAAGCAAACACCTTGCTTTGGTTATATACCAGAGAGGGGAGCAGACCATTCTGCCCTCTCTGCCTGCTGTCACACACTGAAATCATGACTGATCTGTTGTTACTTGCAGCTGACATTTCCTGTATGAACCCCACACCCTTCAATAAGTAAAGTATTGAGAAGTCAAATAGTGGTAAGTCATACAGTAGATGACAGAGTATAAAGGAATTTTTAAAAACACCAAGACGGGGGGGGGGGGGGGCTCAAATCCATAGTTCCCAGAAAGTGGGTGCATTTGGACATGAAGACATATCGCATCCTCCACTTCATAGAATATAAATATTGGAATGTTCTGTTGCAGCTTTACAGTGTTGTGAAGGTAGGCTGTGATTGCACTGGACAGGCTGCAGAAGAGGCTCACCAGGTTGCCTGGATTGGAGGAAAGATTGGACAGGCTGGGCTTGTTGTCCCTGGAATGAAGGAATCCAAGGGATAGCATGGTCATGAGTCGTGTACATCCATCCATACTCTCTCTCTCTCTCTATATATATATATATATATATATATATATATATATATATATATATATAGACATAGACACACACACACAGCATGGATGATGAACACACTGCCAGCGTGGGTCACACAATCAGTCTCTTAAACATCAGATTCAGCAGAAGAGACAAGACATGGAAGTCAGGGGCCTGATACAGCAGAAAGGATTAGTGAAGATCAGCAGAAAGGCTGTCACTGACATGGTGAGCTGAAGGCCGTTTCTGTGCTGGACGACACTCTATCACTCTGTAGGAAAACCACACTTGTTCACAACACTCCAGATAAATCTCTCCCCCATTTCGTGTCTGTGCCTTCTGGTTTTACTCTTCCCAACTCTACGGAAATCTATGACTGCCGACTTTATCTATACCCCTCATGATGAAATACACCTCTGTGGATTCCCCTCATTCTCCTATGCTCCAAGGAATAAGGATCCTGTTTGGCCGATCTCTCCCTGTAGCTTAGGCTTTTTAGTCCAGCCAGTGTCATCATAAATCCCTTCCTCCCCCTCCCCAGCTTGACCGAAACTACACAACACTGCCAAGTGCGGCCTCACCAGTAGCCTGTATAGAGCAACGTAATGTCCCAACTCCTGAAATCAATGCCCTGAGAGCACAGTAAGCACCTTCTTCACCACCGTCTACCTGCATGGTCGCTTCCAGTGAAAAGTATCCCAGGTTTCTCTCTTCCACAACACTCATAGCACCCTGCCACTCACTCTATACATCCTACCCTGGTTTGACTGTCCAAAGTGCATCTCCTCACACTTCTCCAAATTGAAATCCATTTGCCTTTCTTCAGTCTGTCTCACCGAGGTCTCATTACAATTGACTGTAACCCGCTTCACTCTCAAAAAAGGCACCCCCCCCCCCAGTGAATTTGCTTTTCATGCCATGTACATCCATATGCAAATCATGATTAAGAGAATCATAATGAATAACGGAGTCCCAACACTGAACCCTGGGACGCCCCACTATCCAGTCAAAGAAAGGACCTTCAACCATTATCACCCTCTGCTTCCAACCATCAAGCCAATTCTGAATCTAATCCCTCCTGAATCCCAGGCAGCCTAACCTTCCAGACCAGCCTCTCATGTGGGACCTAATCAAAGGCCTTAAAGTCCATATTGACATCCACTGCCCTACCTTCATCTCTTCTAACCTTCCTTATCCCTTTGAAAAACTCCAAATGTTTAACTGCTTGCTGTACCTATATGCAAATGCTGTGTGATTCATGTCAAACAAAGGTCTTTCTGAAATTACCATTTCATCTATCACAAAGGATGATCTCACTTCAGGCGTGCCCTGACCTTTTCCTTAACCTGCCTCGATTCACCAGAGCCTCCCTGGATTCTTCTCACAGACCACACAGTGTTCTAGTGTTGCTCACACTCAGTCTTTTTACCCAAATCATTGACATGGATTTGAACTGGAGTCTCAATGCCGATTCGTCAGACACCCCACCCATAAACACAAATCCTCCCGCTGTGTTTTATTGTTGGGTAATCATCATTTCACAATACATGGAGAGATCAAAGTAGGCTCACGAGAAAGAAATGGTTAACAGAGGAGGAGCATTATCAGCTCCCGACCTGTATGCACTGGAATTTGAGGGGAATCTCACTGAAACCTATCAAACACTGAAAAGCCCAGATAGATTAGATGTGGAGAGGATGTTTCCTATGCTGGGGGAGTCTAGTACCAGAGGGCACAGCCTCAGAATAGAAGAACATCCACTTAGAACAGAAATGAGAAGGAATGTCTTTACCCAGTGGAGCTGAATCTGTGGAATTCATTGCCACAAGCCATGTCAGTGGGTATACAGTATTTAAATCGGAGGTTGATAGATTCTTGATTAATCAGGATGTCAAAGGTTACGTAGAGAAGGCAGGAAAATGGGGTTGAGAGAGATAATAAATCAGACATGGTGGAACGGTAAAGACTCGATGGGCTGAATGGCCTAATTTGTCTTATGGTCCCAATACTGTGCGTTTGTTTCGTTTAATGATCGAAACGCTATACAAGAATTCAGAGATGTCAATGGCCTCTATGTAAACAGATGTCAAAATGTCTAAACCACGACAGTAAAGAGGGGACAAACTTTAACACAGGAGACCATGTTTAAGGGAGCCTACCAGGTGGGTGTGGAGACCAGAGCCAGCGGTGTCCCGATCACCAGCAACACGGCTCAGCTGGGAAAGGGGGAGAGGTGGTGGATGGCAGGCCGGGAGGGAAGAGGTGATAGACGGGACTGGCACCGGGAAAGGATGGGGGCGGCGTCGAGAGGGAAGAGAGGAAGCAACCCGGGAACAGAGCTGGGTTGGGGGGGTCGGTGGGATGGATAGAGCGAGTGAAGGGGAGGGGGAGACAAGAACGGGCCGTGCCGGGAGAAGGGATGAGGGTGGAGACGGAAATGAGGGTCAAGCCGCGACACAAGGAGACTGGAGGGGAGAGAGGATCGGGACAGCTGGAGGAAGGAGAGCAGTGGGGCGTGGCGGCGGGGACGGGCCGTGCCGTGCCGGGAGAAGGGATGAGGATGGTTGCGGTAGGGAGAGGGAAGAGGAGGATAACAGGAGCGCCGGGGCCGGACCGGGAGGGTGGAGGCCGGCGAGGGGGAGGGGAAGAGGCCGGCGCCGCCGGTTACCGCGGCCTCGCCCCGGTACTGAGGACCCCAACCAGGGTTAGGGGTGGGGGAGGACACCCACCTTTGAACAGGTAATCATACTCGTCGTCCCGCGTTCCCATTCCGGTCTGCGGAGAAATAAATAAATTAAAGGAAACGTCCGAGGCAGCGACCGAGCGCTAGTCCAGTGGAAAACCGACTCAACACTTCCCCTTCCGGGGTAAAGTTCATTAATAAGTTCTTTTCCAATCCAGCACGTAGTTTGTGTTTTTTTTAATTTCCTTTTCAGCAAGGGAATGTGACTAAATCGTTTCACACTCTGTCGCCAGTGGAGGACAGGGTATTTAATAGATTAGCGTTTGAACTGGGCAATATGCTCACGTTATTGTCAATCAGGAACTGGTCGCGGTAACGTGAGGTAGGACTGGACAGTTCGGCTGTCAATCATTATCCCGCCGGGCTGCAGCGCCCCCCGGGAGGAGGCGGCACGGAGGGGTAACTGCAGCGGCTGACTGACGCCCGGAGCCCGACCCCAGTACAGGGTTCGCCCTCTTCGGTCTGGCTCCTGATCGCTTCCCCGGGTCCTCTGCTCGCCGCCTCCATCAGTTGACCCAGCGATATGGGGGCAACGCCTGCCGGGGGCGGTGGCTTTGGAAGCTGTCACCGGTGTAGCCGGAGCCGCTACGAACGCTGTCCCATTCATGCACGACACGCACAAAGTGCAGCAGGTCAAGCAGCAACTGCAGGGGCGGGGGCGGGGGTGGGGACCGTTTCAGTCCTAATGAAGGGGCTCGGCCCGGATCATTTCACCAGATCAATGCATCAGCGTCGTACAAGGTAACAGTGCGGAGCGGAGAGAGAGTGTAGTGCAGGCGAACAATAAGGCACACGGCCATAACGGGGTAGCTGGTGAGATTAAAAATACTTTTTATTGTAACAGAAACCGTTTAATAGTCTCTTACAACAAGCAATCACAGGTGGCAGGTCCGAAAACTGGACAAGACTCAAAGATAAGTAAAGAAAGTTCAGTGCACAAGATGAAACAGCACTGTCTATAAGGTAGTACGGGTTTGTAGGAGAATACCAAAGGTAATGTTGGAAAGTGTTGTTCTGGAATTAATGAAGGGAAATGAATGAAACAGGTAGTTTGCACCGGTTCTCAGTCCAATTCCATAAATCCCATCCCCTCCTGCATCTCCCACCACACAATTAAATGAGTGATAATTTGCTGTGGCTGATTAGGGTTAACAAGAGATTCTGCAGGTGCAAGGAGTCTGTAGTAACACACACAAAATGTTGGAGGAACTCAGCAGGTCAGTCAGCATCTATGGAAATGAATGAACAGTCGTCGTTTCAGGCTTGCTGTCCCAATGAAGGGTCTTAGCCCAAAACGTCAACTGTTTATTCCTCTCCATAGATGCTACCTGACCTGCTGAGTTCCTCTGGATTAGCAGCATCTGCAGAATCTCTTCTGTTTACAATTCATTCACTTTATGTTTGGTTTTTAAATTACTTATTGTTTACTGCATTTGAATTGGTGAAGAGAAAGGTTCTTGGTTAATATCGCTTGTGTTTTTTATGACACCTGACTGGATTTGAAATATTAGTTTTAATGAAATTTAAAATGAAATTTCAAAACCCTGTATGTAACAGCCTTTCATTATGGTCAATAGCATAGAAATAATGTTGAAACTGACTGCATTCTCTATAAATTTCACAGGAATTGTCCTGGAATTGGAAATATAAATCAAAAGTTTGTGTTCACAGAGTGCTGCTCCACCAAAACCTTTGCGAACAAGAGACTTGCCATTGAAGCAAAGATTCAGCCAGCTGATTTACTGACCTACAGACTCACTGCTAAGGGCTCCTTACAGCTCGTGTTCTCAGTATTATTTTATTTGCACAGTTTGTCTTCTTTTGCACATTGGCTTTTTGTCTATGTGTAGTTCTTCACATAGTCTGTTGTATTTCCTTACCTGTCCTGTGAATGCCTGCAAGGAAATGAATCTCCAGGTGCTATATGATGAAATATACTGTACACGCTATGACAATACTTCAACGAGGATCATCACCTTGTCGTGTTGGAGATGCTTGTGGGTTTCTGAACTCCTGAGAGCAAAGCCCCCTGGAGTTTAGCTCCTGGCAGGGTCACCCAGTACTGTAGTGTCAAGGGGGAAGTTCAACTCCAAGCCCCCTGGAGTTTAGCTCCTGGCAGGGTTACCCAGAGCAGGAAAGTCAAGGGGGAAGTTCCACTCAAAGAGTGATCCAACCAAGACCTCAACAGTGGAGCTGGCGGAGGATAATGACACATCACACCGGCAGTGGTTGCAGTGGTAAAGGGTCCCCAGTCCAAGCCACTGGACCTGACCTCGATCCGTCAAGGACCATGTGTGGCTGTCCGTGCGTCAGCCTCCCCACGTTACACAAAGTCACACACAGGCGCTCTCCACTGATGGGATAACTCCTCAATTCGAGGGGTCACTAATTTGATAATGAATTTACTTTGAATAAGAACACCAGAAGCTAGTCCCTTCTCTGGCATGAAAATTAGCAGGGTTTTGCATCTTGATACTTATTCAGACCTAAATGTGTGTTAAAAATTTGAATAACAAATTATTTAGATAAAAAGAATTCTCACTCTTTTCTTTCTCCATCTTATTTCCTTAATCCAGTCTTTCTTTCCGTGCCTTTGCTTTCTGGTTTTGATTTGATTGTAAATTTGAGTCTAAGTCATACTAGCATTGAATCAGAATCAGGTTTATTATTTCAGATCTTTGTGAGTTGCATCAGCAGTTCCACGTGATGCCTAAAGTACACTCGGTGCCTCGTTATTAGGTACACCCATACACCTGCTCGTAATGCAAATATCTCAACAGCCAATCACGTGGCAGCAACTCAATGTCAAGAGGCTCAGTTGTTGTTCAGACCAAACATCAGAGAGGGGAGGGAACGTGATCAAAGTGACTTTGATTCCGGAATGATTGTTGGTGCCAGATGGGGTGGTTTGAGTATCTCAGAAACTGCTGACGTTCTGGGATTTTTACACATATCAGTTTACAGAGAACGGTGCGAAAACAAAACAAAAAATTCCAGTGAGCGGCAGTTCTGTAAGTGAAGGCACCTTGTTAATGAGAGAGGTCACAGGAGACCGGGCAGACTAGCGCAAGCAGACAGGAAAGCAACAGTAACTCAAATAACCACGCATTACAACAGTGTTGTGCAGAAGAGCATCTCTGAACAGACCTTGAAATGGATGGGCTACAGCAGGACCACACCAATGTCCTCTCCTAAACCTAATAAAGTGGCCACTGAGTGAAATATGTTGTTTTGTGGCATCAGTACAGTGCAATATATCACATATACTATAAATTACAGTACAAAATATACACACCGTATATACAGCACACATAAATATAACTCATATTCTTGAAGAACAAAAACAAGTTGAGAAAATAGTCTTCATTTATTTGGGACACTGCTGTTTAATGAGGGCAGGAGACGTTCAGTCGTGTGTCTGTTAGACACTACCCCAGTGAACAGTTGCATGTGCCTGTGTTACCTTATCCTTTTGGGCTGACAGCGCCAATTCAAAAAAGCAATGATTTTTGATCTTTCTTTTTATTTTGACCTTAAACATTTTTTGAGACCTTTGCCACAAGAAGATTTGACATGAGCTGAAAAAGTATTTCCCTACTTGACCAAATTAAAAGCTATCCCCCCTAACAGCACTCATCGTCAGCTGTTAGAGATAACTGGAAAGCTGAAATCTACAACTGCAAGCTTGAAGCATCAGCAAGATAAACAAAGTTCAAAGTAAATGTATTATGAAAGTACATACTGTATGTGTCACCATGTGCAACCCTGGGATGCATTTCTTTGTGGGCATACTCAATAATTCTATAGAATAATAACCAGAACAGAATCAATGCAGGACTGTCCAACCAGAGTGAGAAGACAAGAGCCTGGTGGTTGAGGGGTAAGAACTGTTCCTGAACCTGGTGGTTGAGGGGTAAGAACTGTTCCTGAACCTGGTGGTGTGGGACCTGGTGGTTGAGGGGTAATAACTGTTCCTGAACCTGGTGGTGTGGTAACTGATGGTTGAGGGGTAAGAACTGTTCCTGAACCTGGTGGTATGGGACCTGATGGTTGAGGGGTAAGAACTGTTCCTGAACCTGGTGGTATGGACCTGATGGTTGAGGGGTAAGAACTGTTCCTGAACCTGGTGGTATGGACCTGATGGTTGAGGGGTAAGAACTGTTCCTGAACCTGGTGGTGTGGGACCTGATGGTTGAGGGGTAATAACTGTTCCTGAACCTGGTGGTTGAGGGGTAAGAACTGTTCCTGAACCTGGTGGTGTGGGACCTGGTGGTTGAGGGGTAATAACTGTTCCTGAACCTGGTGGTGTGGGACCTGATGGTTGAGGGGTAAGAACTGTTCCTGAACCTGGTGGTGTGGGACCTGATGGTTGAGGGGTAATAACTGTTCCTGAACCTGGTAGTGTGGGATCTGATGGTTGAGGGGTAATAACTGTTCCTGAACCTGGTGGTGTGGGACCTGATGGTTGAGGGGTAATAACTGTTCCTGAACCTGGTAGTGTGGGATCTGATGGTTGAGGGGTAATAACTGTTCCTGAACCTGGTGGTGTGGGACCTGATGGTTGAGGGGTGATAACTGTTCCTGAACCTGGTAGTGTGGGATCTGATGGTTGAGGGGTAATAACTGTTCCTGAACCTGGTGGTGTGGGACCTGATGGTTGAGGGGTAAGAACTGTTCCTGAACCTGGTAGTGTGGGATCTGATGGTTGAGGGGTAATAACTGTTCCTGAACCTGGTGGTGTGGGACCTGATGGTTGAGGGGTAATAACTGTTCCTGAACCTGGTAGTGTGGGACCTGATGGTTGAGGGGTAAGAACTGTTCCTGAACCTGGTGGTGTGGGATCTGATGGTTGAGGGGTAATAACTGTTCCTGAACCTGGTGGTGTGAATCGTGAGGCTCCTGTAGCTTCTTCCTGATGGCAGCAAGGCCTGGTTGGTGGGGGTCCTAACGATGGAGGCTGCTTTCCTGCAACAGTGTTTCATGTAGATGTGCTCAGTGGTGGGGAGGGCTTTACCTGTGATGGACTGGGCTGTATCCACTACTTTTTGGATATACCTTTTGTAGGGTTTTCTGTTCAGGGGCTTTGATGTTTCCACACCAGGCTGGAATGCAGCCAGTCTCCACCACACATCTATAGAACTTTGTCAAAGTTTCGGATGTCATGCCAAATCCCTGCAAATTCCCAACTAAGTAGAGGTGCTGACGTGCTTTCTTTGTAATTGCACTTACTTGCTGAGCCCAGGACAGGTCCTCTGAAAGAATAACACCTGAGAATTTAAAGTTGCTGACCCTCTCCACCTCTGATCCCCGCAATGAGAACTGGCTCATAGGCTCCCAGACTGGGAGACTGTTTCACTGAACCGACGCAGACTGGGAGACCATTTCTCTGAACACCTACACTCTGTCCACCAGAGCAAGCAGGATCTCCCAGTGGCCACACATTTTAATTCCATGTCCCATTCCCATTCTGATATATCTATCCATGGCCTCCTCTACTGTCAAGATGAAGCCACACTCAGGTTGGAGGAACAAAACCATATATACCATCTGGGTAGCCTCCAACCTGATGGCATGAACATTGACTTCTCTAACTTCCGTTAATGCCCCTCCTCCCCTTCTTAACCCATCCCTGATTTATTTATTTTCCCCTTCCCCTTTTTGTTCTCTCTCTGCCTGTTCTCCATCTCCCTCTGGTGCTCCCTTCCCCCTTTCTTTCTCCCTAGGCCTCCCGTCCCATGATTCTTACCCTTCTCCAGCTCTGTATCCCTTTTGCCAATCACATTTCCAGCTCTTAGCTTCACCCCACCCCCTCTGGTCTTCTCCTACCATTTCGGATTTCCACCTCCCCCTCCTACTTTCAAATCTTTTACTACCTTTTCTTTCAGTTAGTCCTGACGAAGGGTCTCGGCCCGAAACGTCGACAGTGCTTCTCCCTATAGATGCTGCCTGGCCTGCTGTGTTCCACCAGCATTTTGTGTGTGTTGCCTGATTCTGATCCTGACAAAGGGTCTCGGCCCAAAACGTCGACAGTGCTTCTCCCTATAGATACTGCCTGGCCTGCTGCGTTCCACCAGCATTTTGTGTGTGTGGCTCTTGGGCCTCCGGTTTCCTCCTCCTCGATCAACAATCAGCCTTGGTCTTGCTGACACTGAATAAGATGTTGTTGGTGTGGCACCTCTCAGCCAGATTTTCATTCTCCCTCCCATATGTAGATTCATCACCACTTTTGATTCAGTCTACGACAATGGTGTCATCAGCAAACTTGAATATGGAATTAGAGCTGTGCTTAGCCTCACAGTCATAAGTGTAAAGTGAGTAGAGCAGGGGACTAAGCACACAGCCCTGCGGTGAACCTGTGCTGGTGAAGATTGTGTGGGAGATGCTGTTGCCAATCTGAACTGACTGGGGTCTACAAGTGAGGAAATCCAGGATCCAGTTGCACAAGGAAGTTATGAGGCCTATTGATTAGTTTTGAGGGGATGATGGTATTGAATGCCGAGCTGTAGTTGATAAAGAGCATCCTGATGTACCCTGCGAGAAAAATGGGCTTGGCTTAAGGGACAACAGAAACACCCCAAAAACGAAAGCACGAAGGTAAGGATCTGGATGTTGAAGAGGCCATTAATTGATGGTTTTCCACTGTAACTGGACGAGGTGTGCGTGTCAGTGGACCAATGTAAAAAACAAGTTGGAGGAGCTGGGCCATGAAGATGTGAAAGGTGTCTCAATGGAAGTGTTGGCACCACATTAAATTCAAGAAAGCACACATGAGAAAGTGCAGAAACATGGAAATCTACCAACTTGCTTCAAAAAATGTTGTGCAGATGATATCTGCAATGCCAGTGAAACAGGCCTTTCATCACCGTGTTCTGCTGGGTGGTTCCCTTTGATAAAAACGTCCAACACTATCAGGTTCAAAGAAGGCAGTATATCACGCAACGGTGTTGTGTTCAAATATGGCTGGGCTGTTGAAATTAAATTGTTGGTTATTGGGGAAAGCGTTAAACCTCGCTGCTTTAATGGGTAGTTCACCAATTGACTGCTATGCAAGCATACACTCAATGAATTCCTCTGTCAGTAGCCATTACAAGCTAATATACAATTTTATAGTATTGTAGTACTATCGGGAGTGTTCTAACTTGTTCTGTATTTCATTTAAGTACATAATTTGTTACTCAGTTTGTCTTTTTCGTACCTTTTTATCTATTTCCATGAAACTTTGGCTAATTGGGGCAGCTGCTTAATTGGGCCAAAACATACTGGTCCCGATGTGTCCCTGTTAAGCGAAATATACAAACTAAATAAGTAGTGCAAAAATAGTGAAGTGGTGTTCATAGGTTCATTGTCCGTTCAGTAATCTGATGACAGAGGGGAAGAAGCTATTCCTAAAACATTGAATATGTGTCTTTAGGCTCCTGTCCCTCCCCTCTGATGGTAGTAAAGAGAAGAGGGTGTTTAGTGGGTGGAGGGGGCCTTGATGATGAATACCATGTGTTTGCGGCATCGCCATTTGAAGGTGTGCTTGGT
This sequence comes from Hemitrygon akajei, assembly GCF_048418815.1. NCBI lineage: Eukaryota > Metazoa > Chordata > Chondrichthyes > Myliobatiformes > Dasyatidae > Hemitrygon > Hemitrygon akajei. The sequence continues at coordinate 42,806,371 of NC_133153.1, forward strand.
GGTGGGAAGGCTGGTGCCAATGATGGAGTTGGATGACTGATGCTGTGCAGTGGAGCCTCTCTACCAAATGCTGATGCAACCAGTTTGAATTCTCTCCACATGACATCTTTAGAACCTGGCTAGAGTCTTCAGTGGCATACCAAATCTCCTCAGAGTCTTAGGATGTACAGCCACTGACATGTCTTCCTCATTATTGCATCAATATGTTGGTGTCACCATGGTTCGGATATGGCCTGAGTGTGGAGTGAGAGACACTGAAACAGGTTGATAGTTCACAGACTTTAATACGGACAGTGTTAAAGGGAAAATAAACAACAAACGCTAGGCCAAACAGGGCCGTTAACTAAAACTCTCAAAGGAAAACGAAGCCTACACTGCCGCTGAAAAGAACATCTAAGGATTAAACGAATACCGCTAGTCTTCAGTCAGTTGATTTGGAAGTCCCACAGTTCAGGGAAGGTCGAATACAAAACAGCAGTGAAGTGTTGCTATGCTCTGTCCAGGTCTCGACAAACACTACAATGACAAGAATGGAGTTAAATACAATCACAATTAAATAATAATTACCTGACTCATGCAAATTCACAAGCACAATTACCGCATTTACTGCGCTGCCAGGTCTGTGGTTGTGACAGTTGGGCCCAGGACAGACGCTCTGAAATGCTTATACCCAGGAAATGGAAACTACTCACCCTTCCCACTGCTGATCCCTCGATAAGGACTGGTGTGTGTTCTCCCAACTTCCCATTCCTGAGGCCCACAATCAATTCCTTGGTCTTTCTGACCTTGAGTGCCAGGTTGGGGCTGTGGTATCACTCAACCAGCTGATCGGTCTCAGTCCTGTACACCTCCTCGTCACCATCTGAAATTCAGCCAACAACAGTTGTATTGGAGTTTGAAGAGATTTGGCATGTCAACAAATACACTCAAAAACTTCTATAGCTGCACCATGGAGAGCATTCTGACAGGCTGCACCACTGTCTGGTATGGAGGGGCTAATGCACAGGACCGAAAGAAGCTGCAGAAGGTTGTAAATCTAGTCAGCTCCATCTTGGGTACTAGCCTACAAAGTACCCAGGACATCTTTAGGAAGTGGTGTCTCAGAAAGGCAGCACCCAGGCCATGCCCTTTTCTCACTGTTACCATCAGGTAGGAGATACAGGAGCCTGAAGGCACACACTCAGCGAGTCAGGAACAGCTTCTTCCCCTCTGCCATCAGATTCCTAAATGGACATTGAAGCTTTGGACACTATCTCACTTTTTAAAATATACAGTATTTCTGTTTTTGCATATTTTTTAATAATCTATTCAATATACATAATTGATTTACTTGTTTATTATGTTTTATTTATTATTTTTTTTTCTCTCTCTGCTAGATTATGTATTGCATTGAACTGCTGCTGCTAAGTTAATAAATTTCACGTCACATGCCGGTGATAATAAATCTGATTCTGATTTCTCAGTGGTTTTTGAGCTGTGCCGAGCCACACGGTCACAGGGTTAGAGAGAGTAGAGCAGTGCGCTAAGCATGCATCCTTGAGATGTGCCTGTGTTCATTGTCAACAAGGAGGAGATGTTATTTTCGATCTGCACAGACTGGTCTGCCAGTGAGGAAGTCGATGACCCAGTTGCAGAGGGAGGTACAGGGGCCCAGGTTGATTAACACTGAGGGTATAAAAGGTGTTGACTGCTGAGCTGTAATCGCTAAATGACTTAGGTATTGCTGTTGTGTAGGTGGTCCAAGTCTGAGTGCAGAATCAGGAAGATTGTATCCTCTGTGGACCTTTTGCAGGTCCAGGTCCTTGCTCTAGGAGGAGTTCATTCTCGCCACGACCAACTTGTGAAAACAATTCATCACAGTGAATGCGAGTGCAACTGGATGATGGTCACTGAGGCGGCTCACCCTGCTCTTCCTGGGCACTGGTATGACTGTCACCCTTCGGAAGCAATTACAGCAGTGAGAGATTGAAGCTGTCCTTGAACACTCACGCCAGTTGGTCGGCACAGGTCTCTAGTGCCCTACCAGGTGCACCATCAGGTCTTGGCACCTTGCAAGGGTTCACCCTTAAGAAAAGTGTTTTGACGTTGGCCTCCAGGACAGAGATTACAGGGTTACCAGCTGCTGCAGGGATTCACACAGGTGTAGTTTTACTCTGCCTTTCAAAGCATGCATAAAAGGCGTTGAGCTCATCTGGAGTGAAGCATCTGGTTGGTAAGAGATGGAATTACATCTTTAGAGAGAGATGATGTACGGTCAAGGAATGTTGAATCTTTGTGGGTGGAGTTAAGAAACTGCAAGGGTAAAAAAACATTATGGGAATCTTATATAGGCCTCCAAACAGTAGACAAGATGTGGGGTTGAGATTGCAAAGGGAGCTGGAAAAGGCATGTAATAAGGGTAATGTCACAATTGTATCGGGGGACTTAAATACGCAAGGGGATTGAGAAAATTGAGTTGGTGTCAGATTGCAATAGAGGGAGTTTGTTGAATACCTTTGAGATGGCTTTTGCGAGCAGCCTGTGCTTGAGCCTACTCGGGGAAAGGCCACCTTAGACTGGGTGTTGTGTAATAACCCAGATCTTATTAGAGAGCTTAATGTAAAGGAACCCTTAGGAGGCAGTGATCACAATATGACTGAATTCATACTGCAATTTGAGAGGGAGAAACTTAACTCACATGTATTAATATCACAATGGACTAATGGAAATTACAGAGGTATGATAGAGAAGCTTACCCAGGTGGATTAGAAGAGAATACTGGCGGGGATGACGGCAGAGCAGAGGTGGCTGAAGTTTCTGGGAATAGTTCACAAAGGCACAGGATAGATATGTCACAGAAGAAGTTGTTCTCAGATGGCAGGGGTAGGCAACCATGGCTGACAAGGGAAGGGAAGGACTGCATAAAAGCCAAGGAAAGGGCATATAGGTGGCAAAAGAGAGTGGGAAGTTGGTTGATTGGAAAGCTTTTAAAATCCAACAAAAGGCAACTAATAAATCCTCAAGAAGGGAAAAGACAAAATATGAGGGTAATCAAGCCAATAATATAAAGCAGGATACTAAAAGTTTTTTCCAGTTATATAAGGAGTTAAAGGGAGGTGAGAATTGATACTGGGCCACTGGAAAATTTTGCTGGTGAGGTAGTAATGGGGGACAAAGAAATGGCAGATGACCTTAATGACTACATCAGTCCTCACTGTGGTAGACACTAACAGTGTGCCAGAGGTCCCTGAGTGTCAGGGAGCAGGAGTGAGTGCCATTGTTATTTCAAAGGAAAAGGGGCTGGGCAAATTCAAAGATTTTAAGGTGGATAACTCACCCGGACCAGGTGGACTAAATCCCAGACTCCTGAGAGAAGTTGCTGAAGAGATGTTGACTGTTTATTCATCTCCATAGATGCTGCCTGACATGCTGAGTTCCTCCAGCATTTTGTGTAACTTGCTTTGGATTTCCAGCATCAAGTGTTTATGAGATGAAGAGTCCTTGAAGGTGAGTCCATAGCTCGTGGGGACAACCTAAGTTGCGTTGTAGAGTTGACAACAAAACTGAACTCATCAACTGAAATTGTTGGTGGCAATGTGAATAATGGAATGGCTTTGGACAAGAAATGGCTGTGGTGAACAGTTTTATAGGTTAAAGAAATGTAAAGAGTGGGGTTCCCCGTGGGTCATCGCTGAGACCGCTACTTGTCTCGATAGTGTTAAGGATTTGAGTTTGAGTGTGCAGGACACAACCTCAATGTACTTTTTAAAATTCAAAGATACAACAGGGTAACAGGCCCTCCTGGCCCACACTGCCCAGCTACATGTGACCAATTAACCTACTGACACGTACGTCTTTGGAGTGTGGGAGGAAACTGGGGCACCTGGAGAAACCCACGCGGTCACAGAGAGAACATACAAACTCCTTACGACAGCAGCGGGAATTGAATCCCAGTCACTGGCGCTGTAATAGTGATACACTCTACTTCAGGTGATGGCGCAGTTACACCAAGTCCACTTGCTGGTTGGTGGAGGGGCAAGTGAAATTGACAAGAAATGCAAAGTGATAGATACAAAGCTGATATACTGTAATCCAAAGGCAACAGTTCTGTAGGGGGAGTGCAAGAACAGTGAAACCCAGAAGCATATTAGAGAAAAATCTCCTGAGACAGACTTGAGTGACAAAGTTATTCTGATGCCTATGGGTTCCCGGGAAATGTATGCAGAGACACAGTATATCAACCAGGAGAACTTTTACAATGTTCTGGTAAGGAGGCATTGACAGTATTGTGTCCTTTTCCAGTCAAAGTCAAATTTATTATCGAAGTATGTTTGTGTTGTACACTGCCTTGAGATTCATTTTCTTGCAGGCATTTACAGGACAAGTAAAGAAATGCAATAGAATTTATGAAAAACTGTACATAAAGATCAATAGACAATCAATGTGCAAAAGAAGACAGATTGTGTAAAAAGAAAGGATGTGAAGTTGCTCAAGATGACAGGAAAGTCACTGGAATGGTTCCAGAATGAAGGATATTTGCTCCCAGGGAAGGCTGGGGAGCAATAGAGTAGACAATGGTGGGAGATTGAACAGAGGTGTTGAAAATCCTGAGCTGTTGGTTTAATAGACAGATAGATACTTTATTGATCCCAGAGGAAATTACAGTGACACAGTAGCATTACAAGTGCACAGATATGCAAATATTAGAAGAGAAGTAAGCAGCCTCAAACAGCCTAACCATGGGGTTGGGGGATGTGTCTTCCATTCCCCATCTCATTATACAGCCTAATGGCCAAGGGTAAGAATGACCTCACAGTGCTCTTGGGAGCAGCACAGTTGTCTCAGTCCATTACTAAAAGTCCTCCTCCGTTCAGCCAAGATGGCATGCAGAGGGTGAGAAATGTTGTCCAGAATTGCCAGGATTTTCTGGAGGGTCCTTTGTTCTACCACAGCCTCCAGTGTGTCCAGTTTGACTCCAATAACAGAGCCAGCCTTTCTAATCAGTTTATTGAGCCTGTTGGCATCACCCGTGTTGATGCCATTGCCCCAGCACATCACGGCATAGAAGATTGTACTGGCGACAACAGATGGGTAGAACATGTAAAGGAGAGGCCTGCATACTCCAAAGGACCTCATTCTCCTCAGGAAGTAGAGGCAACTCTGGCCCTTCTTGTACACAGCCTCTGTGTTGGTTCTCCACTCAAATCTGTCATCCAGGTTCACCCCCAGTTATATGTAGGACCTCACCACATCCACATCCTCACAATCAATAGTGCAATGCAGGTTTAGTCTTCCTGAAGTCCATCACCATCTCCTTTGTCTTACTGATGTTGAGCTGCAGATGATTCAGCTTGCACCATTTGACAAAGTCTTCCATCAGGGCCCTGTATTCATCCTTCCATCCTCCCTTTACACACCCAACCATTGCTGAATCACTGGAGAATTTCTGCATATCTATAGTCAGTGGCACAGGGTAAACAGGAAGGGAGACTATGCAGTCCCCTGTGGGGCCCCAGTGCTGCTTACAGACATGCCTGACACACAGCTCTGAAGCTGCACAAACTGTGCTCTGCCAGTTGGGTACACCTGGGGATTGCCACCTGCATATTCAAAATTATGCTGGTTGTTACAACGCAAACAATGCATTTCACTGTGTGTTTCAATGTACACGTGAATAACAATTACACTGGTTCCGGTTAATTGGGCCATTGGTTAATCAGGGCAGCTGCTCATTTGGGACAACATTTAAAGAACAAAAACTAAAGGAGTCCGCATTCCCTATTGGCCATTCCGTTGAGTCTGTTGGATTTCCCCGACCTCAGACTCTGTGGTTAAGTGCCCATAGAGGGCGCTGTGGTATATCTGTGCGCATACGGACACCGAGGATATCTCTGATAAAATAGAAAGCTGGCTGGAAATCCATTCAAGGGCTCAAAATATTGTACCAGAATTGTTTTCTGGCTTTCTTTTACGTCATGTCACCATGGTCTTGCATCCAAGACAGATGATTATCGTGTCAGCCGGATATCTGAGACCTGAGCTCAGTAACTGACTGTCCCTGTTTATGACTGAAGGGTTGCAGCTGACAGGGGGAGCGTGGTCCAGTCAGTGAGATAACACTGAGAGAATGTAGCATGTGGGAGGGGTGGTAGTGAGGGGGAGTCACACCGTGGGGGGGGGGGAGGATGTATTGAGGGAGAGTTACACTGTTGGGGGGCAGTACTGAGGGAGGGGTAGTACATGAACAGTCCATGGACACAACTTCATAACTTTGCTCTCTGTTTGCACTATATATTTATTTTTATATATTCTTATTGTAGTGTAAGTAATTTTTGTGTCGTGCTCCGCAAAACAACACATTTCACAACATATTTCAGTGATAATACACCTGATTCCGATGTATGTCGATTTGCTTTACTGGAGAACAGACACCAGATTGTGAAATATCTTGGCTAATGCTCTGATGTGGAAGCTACTGTAAGTTTGGGAAGAAACATAGAAAAACCTACAGCACAATATAGGCCCTTCAGCGCACAAAGTTGTGCCGAACATGTCCCTACATTAGAAATTACTAGGCTTACCTATAGCCCTCTATTTTTCTAAGCTCCATGTACGTATCCAAAAGTCTCTTCAAAGACCCTATCGTATCTGCCTCCACCACCGTTGTCAGCAGCCCATTCCAGCCACTCACCACTCTCTGAGTAAAAAGCTTACCCCTGACATCTCTGTACCTGTTCCCCAGCACCTTAAACCTATGTCCTCTTGTGGCAACCATTTCAGCTGTAGGAAATAAGCCTCTGACTTATCCACATGATCAATGCCTCATCATCTTATACACCTCTATCAGGTCACCTCCTATCCTCTGTCGCTCCAAGGAGAAAAGGCTAAGTTCACTCAACCTATTCTCATAAGGCAGTGGTTCCCAACCTTTTCTATGCCCCACACCCCTAGGAAATGTTTGATTAATGTTCACACCCCCTACAAAAGTAATATCACATTTGAAGATGAAGAAGTCTAATTTCTAATTTTTGAACCACAAATTGAACCACATACAATACTACGGGTGAACAAGTTGAACTTAAAAAAAAAGCTTTTAACTCAGTGCATAAAATGCAAATATAAATTGAGCAATTAGATTCTAATTTATTCAGAAAAAATTGTAAACAGTAAAATCAATCCCAATTGTGAACATAAAATTCAATGACTCCTTTGCTGCTGCTTCTCATTCATGATTTGGTCAAAACGTGAAACTTCCTTGCTGATTGCGAACCGCAGATCTGCCTGTGGATTCAGGCAATTCCTAGATTTTGTCTTGATTGACAAAAGAGAACTGAATCCAGATTCACACAAGTATGTTGTTGCAAATGGAATGAGGACACGGAGTGCTTTTCCACCAAGCCTTGGGAACATATCCAGTGCTGCACACCAAAACTCCTCCAAAGTCTTGGTTTCAAATTGCATTTCAAGAGTTCGATTTGTCTGCAAATCAATAAGATCTTCCTTCAGCTCTTCATCATCTGACATTTTCTCCAAATTGTAGGAATATGGATTCATGATCCATTCTTCTGAAATCTTCAGGTCTCCAGCAGCAAAATATCCATCAAACGATTCTGACAACATTTTCAAATGAGCCACAATTTCTTCACGCACAGTAGGAGTTATGGATCCAGCATCATCAACCATCTCTTCTAGTGAAGGAAAATTTGAGAGACTGCCTCTTTCCATCCTTCGACGCCAAAGACGTAACTTTTCTTTGAAGGCATTCAACTTTTCACAAGCCTTCAATACTTTTATCCCTTTTCCTTGAAGAGAAACACTCAGGTCATTCATACGAGTGAAAATATCAGTTGATTAAGCCAGCATTTGGGTGAATTCTTGTGATTCCATTGCCCCAACCAGATCACATTCACGCTTCTCCAGAAAAACTTTGATTTCTTCCCGCAGCTCAAAGAAGCAGGTTAAAGCTTGTCCTCATGACAACCAACGGACTTCTGTGTGGAAAAGCAAAACTGAATGCTCACTTCCCTTACAAAATGATTTGAAGATGCGATGGTTCAAAGCACGCCCCCAATCCAGTTGATGATCTTCACACAAGTATCAATGACTTCCTTCAAATTTGGAGGCAATGTTTTTAATGCCAAAGCATGTCGATGAAGAAAACAATGGGTAACTTGCAAGTCTGGAATCTCCTTTTTCATCATGAAGAAAAGCCAGATTTATTTCCAAACATTGCAGGTGCCCTGTCAGTGCACACAGAACCAATGACTTTGATATCTAAATCATGTTTGGCAAAGAAGTCTTTCACCAGCTGCATCACATCCTTTGCAGTTGTGTTTGTTTTCAGATCTTTACAAAACAGGAAATCTTCCTTCACAGCACCATCATTGACATACCTCACTAATGTGATGAATTGGAGTGTGCTTGGGCCAAACGTTACTACCACTCAAAGCACACTGGCAGCTGGCTGAGTGATGACTCGTGACTCGTCACTCAAGGACACAAGCCACTCTTTGTCGCACCCCCTGAAATTCCATCTCGCACCCCAGGTTGGGAACCCCTGTCATAAGGCATGCTCCCCAATCCAGGCAACATCCTTGTAAATCTCCTCTGCACCCTTTCTATAGTTTCCATGTCCTTCCTGTAGTGAGGCGACCAGAACTGAGCACAGTACTCCAAGTGGGGTCTGGCCAGGGTTCTATATAGCTGCAACATTACCTCTCAGCTCCTAAATTCAATTCCACGATTGATGAAGGCCAATACACCATACGCCTTCTTAACCACAGAGTCAACTTGCACAGCTACTTTGAGTGTCCTATGGACTCGGACCCCAAGATCCCTCTGATCCTCCACACTGCTAAGAGTCTTACCATTAATACTATATTCTGCTATCATATTTGACCTACCAAAATGAACCATCTCAAACTTATCTGGGTTTAACTCCATCTGCCACTTCTCAGCCCAGTTTTGCATCCTATCAATGTCCCGTTATAACCTCTGACAGCCCTCCGCACTATCCAAAACACCTCCAACCTTTGCGTCATCAGCAAACTTACTAACCCATCCCTCCACTTGCTCATCCAGGTCATTTATAAAAATCACCAAAAGTAAGGGTCCCAGAACAGATCCCTATGGCACTCCACTGGTGACCGACCTCCACGCAGAATATGACCCCTCTACAACCACTCTTTGCCTTCTGTGGGCAAGCCAATTCTGGATCCACAAAGCAATGTCCCCTTGGATCCCATACCTCCTTACTTTGATGATGGAAGAGCAGTAGATGTAGTGTATATGGATTTCAGCAAGGCATTTGATAAGGTACCCCATGCAAGGCTTATTGAGAAAGTGTTTAGTCACATCCTCAAAAAATTCAATCAGGCTCATAAGGCACGACCTGCCCTTGACAAAGTGATGCTGACTATTCCTAATCATATTAAACCTCTCCAAATGTTCATAAATCCTGCCTCTCAGGATCTTCTCCATCAACTTACCAACAATCACTGAGGTAAGACTCACTGGTCTATAATTTCCTAGGCTATCTCTATTCCCTTTCTTGAATAAAGGAACAACATCTGCAACCCTCCAATCCTCCGGAACCTCTCCCGTCCCCATTGATGATGCAAAGATCATCGCCAGAGGCTCAGCAATCTCCTCCCTCACCTCCCACAGCAGCCTGGGGTGCATCTCCTCTGGTCCCGGCGACTTATCCAACTTGATGCTTTCCAAAAGCTCCAGCACATCCTCTTTCTTAATATCTACGTGCTCAAGCTTTTCAGTCTGCTGCAAGTCATCAATATAATCACCAAGATCCTTTTCCATAGTGAATACTGAAGTAAAGTATTCATTAAGTACCTCTGCTATTTCCTCCAGTTCCATCCACATTTTCCCACTTTCCCAGTTGATAGGTCCTATTCTTTCACGTCTTATCCTCTTGCTCTTCACATACTTGTAGAATGCCTTGGGGTTTTCCTTAATTCTGCCTGCCAAGGCCTTCTCATGGCCCCTTCTGGCTCTCCTAATTTCCTTCTTAAGCTCCTTCCTATTAGCCTTATAATCTTCTAGATCTCTAACATTACCTCGCTCTCTGAACCTTTTGTAAGCTGTTCTTTTCTTCTTGACTAGATTTATTACAGCCTTTGTACACCACGGTTCCTGTACCCTACCATAACTTCCCTGTCTCATTGGAACGTACCTATGCAGAACTCCACACAAATTTCCCCTGAAAATTTGTCACATTTCTTCCGTACTTTTCCCTGAGAACATCTGTTCCCAATTTAAGCTTCCAGTTTCCTGCCTGATAGCCCCATAATTCCCCTTACTCCAATTAAACACTCTTCTAACTAGTCTGTTCCTATCTCTCTCCAATGCTATTGTTAAGGAGATAGAATTATGATCACTATCTCCAAAATGCTCTCCCACTGAGAGATCTGACTCCTGACCAGGTTCATTTCCTAATACCAAATCAAGTACAGCCTCTCCTCTTGTAGGCTTATCTACATATTGTGTCAAGAAACCTTCCTGAATACACCTAATAAGCTCCACCCCATCTAAACCCCTTGCTCTAGGGAGATGCCAATTGATATTTGGGAAATTAAAATCTCCCATCGCAACAATGCTGTTATTATTACATCTTTCCAGAATCTGTTTCCCTATCTACCACTAGATGTCCCTGTTACTATTAGGCGGCCTATAAAAACACCCAGTAAAGTTATTGACCCCTTCCTGTTCCTAACCTCCACCCACAGACTCTTGTAGACAATCCCTCCATGACGTCCACCTTTTCTGCAGCCGTGACACTATCTCAGATCAACAGAACCAGGCCCCCACCTCTTTTGCCTCCCTCCCTGTCCTTTCTGAAACATCTAAAACTCAGCACTTGAAGTAACCATTCCTGTCCCTGAGCCATCCAAGTCTCTGTAATGGCCAACACATCACATCTCCAAGTACTGATCCACGCTCTAAGCTCATCCGCTTTATTCACAACACTCCTTGCGTTAAGATGGACACATATCAAACTTTCGGTGTGAGCATGACCCTTCTCTATCACCGGCCTATCCTCCCTCTCACACTGTCTACAAGCTTTCTCTATTTGTTAGCCAGCCGCCTCTTCCCCAGTCTCTTCAGTTTGATTCCCACCCCCCAACAATTCTAGTTTAAACTCTCCCCAGTAGCCATAGCAAATCTCCCCGCCAGGATACTGGTCCCCCTGGGATTCAAGTGCAACCTGTACAGGTCACACCTGCCCCAAAAGAGGTCCCAATGATCCAGAAACCTGAATCCCTAACCCCTGCTCCAATCCCTCAGCCACGCATTTATCCTCCACCTCATTCTATTCCTATACTCACTGTCGCGTGGCACAGGCAGTAATCCTGAGATTACTACCTTTGTGGTTCTGCTTCTCAGCTTCCTTCCTAAATCCCTGTAGTCTGCTTTCAGGACCTCATCCCTTTTCCTACCTCTGACATTGGTACCAATATGTACCACGACCTCTGGCTGTTCTCCCTCCTACTGCAGGATATCTTGGACGCGATCTGAAACATCCCGGACCCTGGCACCTGGGAGGCAAATTACCATCCGAGTTTCTTCCCTGTGTGCACAGAATCGCCTTTCTGACCCCCTAACTATAGAATCCCCTATCTCTGCTGTCTGCCTCTTCCTTTCCCTGCCCTTCTGAGCCACAGGGCCAGACTCTGTGCCAGAAGCACAGCCACTGCTGCTTCCCCCAGGTAGGCTGTTCCCCTCCCCCCAACAATACTCAAACAGTAGTACTTATTGACAAGGGGTACAGCCACTAGGGTACTCTCTACCTGACCATTCCGTTCCCCCTCCTGACTGTGACCCACTTGTCTGTCTCCCGTGGCCATGAGGTCGGAATGGCCCTGAAAATTCAAACTGCTGGGGGATTGTCGTCCTGGGACAGGGACAGGAGCATTCCTACAATATGGAAATGTGAAATAATCGTGCCACTCCAAGGGACTGGGAAAAATATTCACAGTGACACGATGGCGTGACAAAGAAATGACACCAAAAGATGTATACAGTAACTTGAAATATTCATCTGACTTTGAATATTGGTCCTGACCCATCAACACTGCCTTGTTATTCTTTTCTCCTGCATTATTTATTTATTTTGTGTTTTATAGTAACTTTAAAGTCGTTGCACTGTACTGCTACCGCAAACCATAAATTTCATGTCATGTAAGGGAGTATGTGGGAGGGAGGCAGAGGGCTTGTTTTTGCTGTTCTGTTATTGTTGTTGTTTGTGTTTTCCGCTGATCACTGAGGGTGTGCTGTGTTGTCGCCGGAACGTGTGTTTTCCAGTGCGAACACTGTATTTCACGGTAAGTTTCCGTCGGGTCGGCGCTAGGACCGCTCGGCAGCAGCCGGTTACGGAGGGGGCGGGGCCAGATAGCGGTACGGCGAGAGCGCGTTGCCTTCACAACCAAGATGGCTGCCGGCGAGGAGCGAAGGGCAGTCTCGGGATCACCGTCTGCGGCCGTCACCGATAATGAATGAAAGTTGCTGCCGTGGGCGTTTATATAGTTGGCCGTAGTCTGGCGAAGGGCGCGGGGGTCGGTGTCCCCTGGAGCGGTGAGTGGTGTACGGTCAGCGGCGAGCGGATCGCAGCCGGCACTCCTGTCATAGCGCATGCGCAGCTGGGCAGATCCCAAACAGCCAATTCCCGGGGATAACGGGAAGGGTCAGCACCGGGGTCCTACCGGGAGGGGGGAAGGGTCGGCACCGGGGTCCTACCGGGAGGGGGAAGGGTCGGCACCGGGGTCCTATCGTGGGGACGGGGGGTCGGCACCGGGGTCCTATCGTGGGGACGGGGGGTCGGCACCGGGGTCCTATCGTGGGGAAGCGGGGAAGGGTCGGCACTGGGGTCCTATCGTGGGGAAGGAGGGGTCGGCACCGGGGTCATATCGGGAGGGGGAAGGGTCGGCACCGGGGTCCTATCGTGGGGAGGGGGGGGGTTGGCACCGGGGTCCTATCGTGGGGAAGGAGGGGTCGGCACCGGGGTCATATCGGGAGGGGGAAGGGTCGGCACCGGGGTCCTATCGTGGGGAGGGGGGGTTGGCACCGGGGTCCTATCGTGGGGAGGGGGGGTCGGCACCGGGGTCCTATCGGGGGGAAGGGTCGGCACCGGGGTCCTATCGTGGGGAAGGAGGAGTCGGCACCGGGGTCATATCGGGAGGGAGAAGGGTCGGCACCGGGGTCCTACCGGGAGATGGGGGGTCGGCACCGGGGTCCTACATTAGGCGGGGAGTCGCTACCAGGAGGGGAAGGGTCGGCACTGGGGTCCTACCGGGGGGGGGGGGGGGGGGGGGTTGGCACCAGCGTCATACCGCGGAGGGGGGGGTCAGCTCTGGGGTCCTACCGGGAAGGGGATCGGTACTGGGGTCCTTCCGGAAGGAGGGGTCGACTTTGGGACCCTATCAGGAGAGGGGGGAGTCGGCACTGGAGCCCTACTGGGAGGGGGGTAAGTTGGCAGAGCGTGTGGTTGGATGTGTGTGTCCCTGTTGTGGGTAGGGAACAGGGTCATTTGGAGATGCTATGCAGTGTTGAGTTAGGGCTAGGTGCTAGACAAATACTGGATTTGTATAATTTGTTATTGTAACAAAACACATTGATGAAGGTAGAGCAGTGGATGTAGTGTGTATATGGATTTCAGTAAGGCATTTGATAAGGTTGTGAGGCTCATTCAAAAAGTAAGGAGGCACGGGATCCAAGGAGACCTTGCCTTGTGGATCCAGAATTGGCTTGTCCACAGAAAGCAAAGGGTGGTTGTAGATGGTTCATATTCTGTATGGAAGTTGGTAACAAGTGGTGTTCTGCAGGGATCAGTTCTGAGATCTGTCCTCTTTGAGATTATTATAAATGATCTGGATGAAGAAGTAGAAGGGTGGGTTAGTAAGTTTGCTGATGACATGAAAGTTGGGGGTCTGTGGATAGTCTGGAGGGTTGTCGGAGGTAACAGCGAGACATCGATAGGATGCAGAACTGGACTGAGAAGTGACAGATGGAGTTGAAACCAGGTAAGTGTGAAGTGGTTCATTAGTGGAATGCACTGCTGGCGGCGGTGATGGAAATGGATTCGATAGGGTCTTTTAAGAGCCTCCTGGAGCTTAGAAAAATAGAGGGCTATGCACTAGGGAAATTCTAGGCAGTTTCTAGAGTAGGTTACATGGTCAACACAACATTGTGGGCCAAAGGGCCTGTAATGTGCTGTAGATTTCTATGTTCTAACATATCTTGTATTGGTCTCAACAGAATGGAAATTCCGTAGTAGCAAATGAAATGCTTGTTGAGTGAGGTTGTGAACAGGAGAACAGACATGCTTCTACTTTGAGAACACACTGTAAAGATTCTCCGAGGGGTGCTTTTGTGGGGGGTGTGTGTGTGTATTCTCATTGCCTGATTGAATATGTCCTTACATTAAATTCGTTTAGGATTTGGCTAGTTTTTCACAATTTGAATTCAGGTTTTGACATTAGTTTTTGAAGAATGGGGGGGGGGGGGATTCATTGAAACCTATCAAATATTGAAAGGCCTAGATAGAGTGGATGTGGAGAGGATATGTCTTAAAGTGGGTGAGTCTAGGACCAGAGAGCACAGCCTCAATTAAAGGGCATCCATGTAGAACAGAGATGAGGAAAAATTTATTTAGCCAGAGCGTGGTGAATCTGTGGAATTCATTGCCACAGGCAGCTGTGGAGGGTAAGTCATTGGGCATACTTAGGGCGGAGGATGATAGGTTCTTGATTAATTAGGGCGTCAAAGGTTACAAGGAGAAGGCAAGAGAATGGGGTTTGGAAGGATAATAAATAAGCCATGATAGAATAGCAGAGCAAACTCGATGAGCAGAATGGCCTAACTCTGCTCGTATATCTCAGAATCAGGTTTATTATCATCGGCACGTGTTGTGAAATTTGTTAACTTAGCAGTAGCAGCTCAATACAATACATAATATAGAAGAAGAAAAAATAATACATAAATAAGTAAATCAATTACAGTATACATATTACAGTTTATGGTCTTAAATAGTAATTTCAATTTTATATGAAGAATTGGTTGCCAAACTTTTTGGTATGTGTCATGTATAGGGGATTTCAGCCAATGTGAAGATAATATGAGAATATGTATTGACTGAAATGACTGATCAATTTTCAACTGTGACACTTGTTCTATACATGTAAGTGTGGGATTTAGATGAGAGTCAGGACTCGAGAATTATTACTGTCATTTCTGTATGCACTTGGCAATAGGGACTTTTCATAAGTGATCTCATCACGTGGGAAGTGCTTCTGTGTGGAAAAACTTGAAATTTATATGTCATGACAGTTTTTGAGCTATGTAGTGTGTTTAAGGTAATTGGGCAAGATATTTGAATGTTGCTGACATGTTGGATTCTAGAATCTCATCACTTAAGACGAATTAAACATTTTAAAATACTTTCCTGAATAAACTTCGCAGCCACATGGTTGCAACCACAAATGCAAAGTTTGGAACTGGCTGAAGTGTTAGCTTGAAGTTCTGTATTGGTGATCTGTAACAAGCTGTGAATTGAACTGAGCTTTCACTGTTGTTGATCAGTTATGCATCTCTCTATTCGTAAACAGCGTATTTCCTAAGACACTACCAGTATGGCAGTGCTTCCCCACAGAGTGGCTAATTTAGTTTCTGTTCCCCAATGTAAGCAGCGTTGTTGGCGGAGTGCCAGAGGAGCAGGTGTTTCATTCGCTGCATGGCTTTGTGATTGGTTTCTAGGTGGAGTGATTTACCTGATCTGTGTCTGTACTGCTCTATCATTTGAGAAAACATTCAGTAATTCTAGCCAAACTTACATGAGCTGTGGAAATCTCCCTATTCCCGTCGTGTTATTGTGGAGCTGTTTTTAAGTTACAAATTCTAATTAAGCATGAGGTTGCTGAGATATCCCCAAAGGTTTAGAAATCACTTCATGTCTGCAGAATCAACAGCCTTGACCTATTTGCATAGCTAGTTGCCAGTAGGAAAACACACACAAGGTGCTGAATCAGGATCTGATGAAGGGTCTTGGCCTGAAACATCGACTGTTTGTTCCCTTGCGAGGGTGCTGAGTTCCTCTAGCATCTTGTATCTTGCTTTGGAGTTCCAGCATCTGCAGTATCTCTTATGTTTGTGACAGCAGGGAAGCTCTATTAAAAAGTGGTTGCAGCTTAACGCTTGTTGCAAAACTAACAGCATTGGTTTAGACCCAGGTCTGTTTGGATGTGACACTGCATGGACTACAACTTCATTGCAAAGTCAAACATAGCTCAGAGAGTTACTCAGCAGCTCTAATTTTTTTTTGGATCAATCTGAATGACATAAAGTTAAATACATAGATGTTCAGCCTTCTCTTGCTTTGTTAAAACAAACCAGTTCAGCTTGCTTCTTTACATTTGCATATTTACTTCTGACATAGGGCAGCCAGTTGGAGTTCATTGAGTTTCTGTGAGTTCTTGGTATAATTCCATCAATCCCATTCCCCACTTTATTTCCAGTAATCTATTCCATCTTGTACTTCCTACCTCCCAATTATGAGGGATAATTTACATTGGCCAGTTAACCTCCTGTTGCAACAAGGTGAGTGAGGAAACAGGAGCAGCTGTAGATAAGTCCATGTGGCATGGATGGAGAGCTCCTCACATCACCAGAGTCAGTGGAACTGTCAGGCAGTGCCTCTATTTGCTACAGTCTAATACTCTCTTAACCCTGTAACTTCATTCTAGAAACAGATTTTTCCTGATCTGAAATAGAAACATAGAATGGTACAACACATTACAGACCCTTCAACCCACAATGTTATGCTGACCTTTTAACCTGTCCTTAGATCAATCTCACCCGTCCCTCTCGTACCCCCATTTTTCTTTCATCCAATAATATAAGGTTTGAATAGATCCTTATTGATCACAATGTGGTATATCCATGCTCGAAGGTCTTTTACTAACTTGAAATTCTCATTCCAAGTTAGTAAGAAAGTACTTTTGGACATTTTGCAGTGAATAAGACTTCATTTCAGGAAGGTTGACTTTGTTTATTAAGGCCAGTGACCCGTGTCACTTGTTTTCGTGGCTGTGTGATTTGATCAGCAGAAGGTTTGGGCCAAAGGACGGATATGACAAGTATAACTACATGAGCATTTCCTTCCCTAGCAGTCTTTTTTAACATAGTGAACTTTGATTAACTATTGTGTTCATTGTGCAACATACTAAAGTACCTCAAAAATAGTTAAAGGGGCAGATAATGAGAGAAACTTAAAGCAATCATTACACAATGGAAGACATTTGGACAGGTGCATAGATAGGAGGGATCTCGGTCAGACATAGTCAAATGCTACAGGCTTAGCTGGGCATTTTGGCATGGGTGAGCTGACTGTCTGACTTATCATTATATAGTGTAAGGCAAATAAAACCTGGACCCAGTACAGCACAGAAATAGGCCCTTGGCCCACAGTGTTGTGCCAAAATAGTTAAATTGGTAATCAAATGTCCAACTAAACTAATCTCTTTATCTATACAGTTTCATTTCTTGCACCTTCCCTTCATGTGACTGAGCTCTGCGATGTCCCCATTGTATTTGCCTTCGCCAGCATCAGGCAGCACATCCCAGGCACCCATGCTCTGTGTAGTGAAAGGAAAAAAATGGCCCCACAAATGTCCTTTTAACTTTATCTCCTCACTTTAAACACATGTTCTGTGGTATCTGACATTTTTATCCTAGGAAAAGATACTGACTGTCTACTCTTATCTGTGCTTCTTCTAAACCTATATCAGATCTCCCCTCAGCCTCCATTACCCCAGAGAAAATAACCCAACTTTGTCCAACCTCTCCTTTTAGCACATAGCCAGTAATCCAGAGGTAGCACCTTCTGCATCCCCTTCAAAGAATCAACATGCTTCCTAAAATAGGGTGGCCAGAGCTGAAAGCAGCACTCCAGATGCAACCTAACTGGAGTACGTTAAAGCTGCAGCATCCCAAGTCTTCAACTTATTTTCTTGATTAATAAAGGCAAGCATGTCATGTGCCTTCTTTTCATCTGTGTGCAGCCACTTTCAGGGAGCTATAAACTTGGATCCCGACATCCCTCTGCTCGTCAATGCTGGTAAGGCTCTTGCCATTAATGGTGTACAGGCTCTTTAGGCTCTTTACATTTGAATGAATGGAACCAAAGGCTGAAAACTCCCTTGAACTCTTCGGGTTTTAAAGCAAGTCTTTGCAGAGTTGGTGGATTAGAAAACGTTAAATGGAATTCTTGTATTCAAGAAAGGATGGCACTTTAGCTCAATTAGCCTAACACCTGCCTTTATTAAAGAAATCATAACCCTCTTAAAAACGCGTAGCTAATCATCATATAAGTTTTATGTGAGGGATGCTGGATTTGACAAGTTGTTTGAATATGTCTGTGAATGGGGGAGAGGGACGCTGAATATTATGTGTTTAGGTTTCTGAAAGGCATACAATGAGGTGCCAGGCAAAATGTTTACAGCCCAATATTATGACTTCTGGTATTGGGGCAATATTATTAACAAAGATAGTGGATTGGTAAGGTTTCAGTACAGCAAAGTATAAATAGAGGTTGCAGTGGGATTGTTGGGGCTAAAGCAAAATATGACTTCAATGAAGGGGGGTGAGTGTATTGTATCCCAGTTGTTGACATAAACAGTAATGAACCCACAGAGAGAATACAAAGAGTTGTAGATGAGTTAAATGAGGAAGCAGAAAGATGGAAGATTGAGGCCATGTGGGGCCATCCATTTTGCAAGAGGAAGAGTGAAAACATTGCCCTGGATTGGGGAGCGTGCCTTATGAGAGCAGATTGAGTGAACTCAGCCTTTTCTCCTTGGAGTGACGGAGGATGAGAGGTGACCTGATAGAGGTGTATAAGATGATGAGAGGCATTGATTGTGTGGATAGTCAGGGACTTTTTCCCAGTGCTGAAATGGCTGCCACAAGAGGGCACAGGTTTAAGGTGCTTAGGAGTAGGTACAGAGGAGATGTCAGGGGTAAGTTTTTTTACGCAGAGGTTCTTTTAAGAGACTTTTGGATAGGTACATGGAGCTTAGAAAAATAGAGGGCTATGGGTAAGCCTAGTAATTTCTAAGGTAAGGACATGTTCGGCACTTCTTTGTGGGCTGAAGGGCCTGAATTGTGCTGTAGGTTTTCTATGTTTCTAACATTATATACTGATCCCAAGAATTAAAGGGTTAACATATGAGAGATGTTTGATGACTCTGGACTGGAGAAGAATGAGGGGGGAATCTCATTGAAACCTTTCAAATATTGAAAGGCCTAATTAGAGAAGGCATAGAGAGGGAGGTTTCCGATGGTAGGGGAGTTTAGGACCAGAGAGCATAGTGTCAGAGTAGAAGAACTTTAGATTAGAGATGAGGAATTTCATTAGCCAAAGGATGGTGAATATGTGGAATTTGTTGAACAGATGGCTGTGGAGGCCAAGTCATTAGGTATATTTATAGAGAAAGTTAACATGTTCTTGATTAGTACAGGTGAATGGTGTCAAAGGTTATAGGGAGAAGGGAGGAAAATGGGGTTGGGGTTAAGAAGGAAAATCAGCCTTGATCAAATAGTGGAGCAGATTCAATTGGTTGAATGGCCTAATTCTGCTTCTATGTCTGGTTTTAAATTATTTGAATCTACTAAACACTGAAAGTTCAAGAGCTTTTGGTGTCCCATAAGTTAACATGTAGGTACAACAGCTAACTAGGAAGACATATCTCATATGAGAGGACTAGAGAGCTTAAGTTTCTTGCGAGGACCTTGACTGGTAAACAGAAGGAATAGAAGCCTTGATCAGCTGTGACCATATGTTAGTGCATTCACTGGCACATTGTTCAAAGTCTAGGCCTGGCTACACTGCATTTCAGGGGATAGAAACTTTAGGAGGAGTGTAAAAGAGGAGGGGACATTTGATTATTGATGAAGGAGTCCATCACCACAATAACGAGGGGGGATATCTTAGAAAGATTTTCATTTGAAGCTATATGAATGGAGTTTAAAAATAAGGAAAGGGTGATTACTTTGCTGGGATTATCCTGCAGGCGGGAGAAAGAGGTTGTATAACGCAAGGCTGGAGGAATTCAGTGAGACAAACACCATCCATAGAGGGAAGTACACAGTGGACAATGGACTGTCCATTTCCTCCATAGATGCTCTTTGGTCCACCGAGCTTCTCCAGCATTTTGTGTATTGCTCCACTCTGCAGATTTGTCATCTCTTTTGTCTCCATAATTGTCAGGGGAATTCAATTTTCTTAATGTTAACTGGGGTTGTCATACTGAAAGGATTAGCTGGAGTGGAAATTTATTGTCTTTCTGGGGATAGTAGGAAATGAGCCTGATCCAATGGGAGAAGAATCTAGACCTTTGGAGATAAAGTTTAGCGTAGTTATGCAAAGGGATAGTCTAGAATCTTCCCACATTGGAGCAAGGAAAGAATAGGGCCATTAGGGACAGAGCTATTAATGTACGAGCCAGAGGACGTGGGCAAAAACTTAATAAATATCAAAGTTCAAAGTAATGTATTGATTTAGGAATGAAAGACCATTGTGGTTGGAGATTTCAATTGGGATTGTGAAATTCTAGAGCATGTATTTAACTTCAAAGTTATTAGATAGCTAGGGCAGAAAGGTAGATGCATCCCTAGAGACTGATGAAATGTATTCCAGACTTATGGTGGCCTTAACAGTATTTAAATCTGCTGGCTAGCAGTGAGGTGCCAGATGACTGAAGGACAACAGTTACACTACCTTTACTGTAGAAGGATATCAATAAGCCAGGCATTCTAGCCAGTTAGTCTCACATCAGTGGCAGGGAAATTATTGGAAGCATTCTGAGAGACCTGATTGATCTTCATTTGGAAAGGAAAACACTGATCAGGAATAGTCAGAAATGATTGGTTGGTGGGAGATTCTGTCTGACTAATGTAGTTAAGTTTTTTGAAGAGGTAAGTGTACTGATGAGGCCAGGGAAGTTGATGTGTTATGTGGATTTCATTACTTTACTTTATTGTCACCAAACAATTGATACTAGAGTATACAGTCATTACAGTGATAATTTGATTCTGCACTTCGCGCTTCCTGAAGTACAAATCGAAGTAAATATAATTAAAAAAATAAATTATAAATCATAATTAGAAAATAGAAAAGGGAAAGTAAGGTAGTGCAAGTCAGGTCTGAATATTTGGAAGGGACGGCCCAGATCCGGGTCAGGGCTCCTTATTTAAGAAAGGATGTGCTGACATTGGAGAGGGTTCAGAGAAGATTCACTAGAATGATTCTGGGAATGAGAGGGTTAACATATGAGGAACGTTTGACCGCTCTTGGACTGTACTCCTTGGAGTTTAGAAGAATGAGGGGGGACCTCATAGAAACATTTCGAATGTTGAAAGGCATGGACAGAGTGGATGTGGCAAAGTTGTTTCCCATGGTGGGGGAGTCTAGTACGAGAGGACATGACTTGAGGATTGCAGGGTGCCCATTCAGAACAGAGATGAGAAAAAAAAAATTTAGCCAGAGGGTGGTGAATCTATGGAATTTGTTGCCACGGGCAGCAGTGGAGGCCAAGTCATTGGGTGTATTTAAGGCAGAGATTGATAGGTATCTGAGTAGTCAGGGCATCAAAGGTTATGGTGAGAAGGCGGGGGAATGGGACTAAAGGGGAGATTGGATCAGCTCTTGTGATGTGACATTGAAGGAAAGATTGTTGTTTTGCCAGCATGTTACAAGGCTCTTTATTTCCATCTTGCATCCTCTTCGGCATTTTTTTTCTCAAATGCACTGAACGATCTCCTTTTACACCACTCAGGTCTGCACACAGTATTTGTTCACAAAACAAGCTTTCTTGTATGTGACCATCCATACCTCCACATTTCCTTCCTGAGACTTGGAGTTCATGGACTGGATATTGAGAAATAAATATTCTAATATGTGAGGTTATTGTTAAAATAAAATATTTTCATAAATACAGCCTAAATCTACTCTAATCATCCTCATCATTGTGTGACATGTTATATGATGTGGGCGATCATGGTCTTTCCATGACCATGATTGTTCTTGGCAAATTTTTCTACAGAAGTGTTTTTCCATTGCCTTCTGGGTAGTGTCTTTACAAGATGGGATGATCCCAGTCATTATCAATCCTCACCAGAGATTGTCTGCCTGGTGTCAGTGGTCACATAACCAGGACTTGTGATATGCACCAGCTGCTCATACAACCTGCAGGCTAGCAGAGGGAAGGGTTGCCTTACACCTCCTGTGATAGGGACCTGTCTCCACCTCACCACCCAAGACCCTGAACAGTTGCTTAAAATTCTCTTCAATTCTGTTTTAGACCTATTAGTTAATTCCCATCACCATGAAGCTGATAGAAAGGAGGGATGAATTTCTGTGGGAAGCTCAATCTTGGATGGATGCATCAGACTGTGCTGGTTAATGGAGTTAAGGGCTTTAACATGGTCAGAACAGGCCAACTGGATTTGTTGACACAGTTTTCTGCATCTGTTTCTGACTTATCTATCCTCACCATAGAGCCATTAACACGAGATTCTGCTGATGCTAGAAATCCAGAGTAATACACACAAAATGCTGGAGGAACTCAACATTCCTGATGGTCAGGACTGTTCTGATGAAGGGTCTCATCCTAAAGCTTTGAGTGTTTATTCATTTCCATAGATGTTGCCTGACTTGCTGAGTTCTTCCAGCGTTTTGTGTGTGTTCCTCTCTCCAGCAGCTCTTTCCATAATTCACACAAATTCAGGGAGTCAATGGTGATGACATTCCCTGTGGCAAACAGCAATAAGACCTTTTTGCATGTCCTGCAACATCTCCTTTCTTGAAGATGCTCACAATTGTATTTCTGAGGTGCCCTGGCATGTCTAGGCATTTTCGAGACTGGAGGTTGTGAGTTTGTGACTGAAGTTCCAGGATTTCACCTGGAATGCTCTCTATTCTCAAGCCCCTGGTTGTTAGTTGCCAAGTGGTCTTTTTAAGAATCACAGTTGAGTCTTTAACCTGTTCCTTCCAGTGGACACTGATAATGTTTCTCTCTCAGTTGACTTTTGTTCTTGGCTGTCATTGGGTTGAGCCCAAGTGTGTTTGGGCTACAGATGGATTTGATGATGTTGAGGATTCCATGCATGGGCATAAATAGATACCAAATCCACTCTCTGTTCATTAGATTAGATTTCATGTACTTGTGGAGCTGTTATTTCCCTTGGTGGACATTCCAATCTGAGAATACCTCATGTTTGCAATTAATTTGCTCCACAGTCCCTTGGGAATTCTCATTAAGCCAGTGCCGGTTTTTATTCAGAGTCTCCAATTATGGTGAACTTCAGGGCCTGTGGACACTCTGCAGTTTCTCTTAGTTAGGACTGACCTAGTGAACAGATTGCACTTAGCAACAAACCACAAGAGATCTGGTACCACACTAATGATCAGGATATATGAATAAGCATAACATGTGTGATTTCTTCAGTACTATAAATGCCACCCAAGGGACAATGGCGCTCATAGACAAGACTGGTCACAACTTTTCAAGGGAGGTGACCAGTATCCACTGGACGAAGCACTTTGGAAAAACAATTTATTTCTTTACCTGCTTGCCCTTGCTTTGTCTTTGCCACCATCTGTGACTGATAGAACTCACAGAGAGGCAAGAGCCTCTGGAATCTGGAGCATAGAACAATGGAGCAGGAGTAGAGTCAGGCAGTGGTTAAGGCAGTATTTGAAGCAAAGGCCTCCTCTACATTGGCAAAATTAAAGACTGGATGACTGTTTTGCAGAGCACATACAGTGTGCCAACATTGGACATCTTGAGCTTTTGGCTACATGCCACTTCAAAATCCCTTTCCATTCATTCATACATTGACCTTTAGTCTTTAGCATTCTCTTCTGCATATTGAGGTCAATTGCAAACCTAATGAACAACACCTTCGATTCTAATAATCTCTTCTCAGGCTTCCAGCTAGGTGAAGGTATAGATTATAACCAGTGTCTCGATGACAGACTGCCACCTTCTCCATACCTGTACCTGACTGAAAGCCCGAGAAAAGTTTATTTGCCATATTCGCAGGGAATTCTACTTGGGCAGCTGAACGCCTGATGGTGTGAACATTAAATTTTTCAATTTCAGGTGACCTTTGTTCCATTGCCACTCCTACTTGTCCATTTATGTTCTTTTTCTAATTTCCATCTGTCCATCATTCACACATCTATCCACTTTGGTTTGTTCTCTCCCTCCCTCCCCCAGAAAATCTGGTTCCTTCTGCCCATTACCCCTCCCTTATGTGTTTTCATCAACACCTACCAAAATTCTGTGTTTCCACCTATCGCCCACCAGCCTCTGGCTCTAAGCTGCCTTCCCCCTCCTCTACCTGGTTCCATCTGCCCATCAACTCCCACCCCCACTCACCCACTTTGCCTAGTTCCACCTCTCACATACCATCCACTGTCTCATACCAACATCTCCTCTCTTTATACTGGTTATCTTCCCTTTACAGGCTCAGTCACAATCCAAAATGTCTGCTTCCACAGGTGCTGCTTCACATTCTGAGTTCCTCCAGCTGTTTGTTTTTAATCAAAAAGGCCATTTGTCAACTGAAGGACAAGGTCTAGCGACAATCAGGAGCCCTGCTGAACTTCTGAGACAATGCAAAGGAACTTCAATTGAGACATTATCAGAAAACAGCTGACTTTGCTAAGACCTTCATTATATTTTCCTGTGGCAACATAGAGTAGGTTTTGTAGATACCTTCCTCAAGCTGGCATTTGAATGTGAAGTGGAAGAGTTTGACTGTCCTGTGCTCACTGAGGCTGCTGTATTTGCACTGGGTGTTTGGAATTGTGACTGTGTAAACATTTAAAGTAAAAGATTTGAGTGCATTGAGCAACAAGAAAGGATAGTAGATGAAGTGATCAATAGAGTAATGAGTACAGGCATGATTTTAACTGGCTGTTCAGATCCAAGTTAACGCATAATGAATATGTACACTTAACCCTTAGTTATTCAGAGTAATGAAAGATTGTGCAGACATAGATAATGCAAAAACTCCTTCAACCACAGTAAAAGGAGTCTAGACACAGTACCACTGTGTCAATAAACTTCCATGTTTCTGAAATCATTAATCACTTTTTAGTTCAAGCGAACAATAGTAATTGCACTTTATTTCAATTACAGTTAATAGATTACTTTTGTTCTCTTATGTTATTTAATGTACTTTCACTAAACACTTTTCAGATGTAGGCATTTGAAATCTGATAAAGAGCCTTCAAACTGAGCATGAATAACCTGTAACCAGTAAATTAGTTGCTGGTTAATCGAGTATGCACAATTTGAAAATGCGTAACACAAGGATATGGCAAGGAGACGAATGTTGAAGGAGCTAACACTCAGTATTATGATTGCATCATCTGTTCCCCTTGCAAGAATGGAAAGATGGTTGCCTCTTACAAAAATGGAAGTGAACTCTGTATATTGAGCAAGATAACAGGAAATGTTTTGACATGATTAAAGCCCTCTGGTTTTGGGTATATGTGTACAGTTTTTAAAGTAAACTAAGCTTCCATCATGGAGTACTTACCATTTCTCTTGAAATTTATGATGCTGTTAATGCATGTCATGTCATTGTGTTATTTGGGGTGAACTACAGGTCTTCATTGGAATTAATGCATTGTTCCCTTATACTTTAACCGAAGTAAACTAGTTTGCCATCTCAAAAACAAGTGCCCTTTCATTAATGAAAGGATAGCGTCCTTTCAGATTGTCAGAGGTTTTTGAAGATTTCTCTGCAAGTTTATCCAGAATAAATGTAAAGTGAAAGTGTTTATTACAACTGTGAGGAATTGAATTGTGCCACTGCTCTATGTGAGAATGCTGTTCTTGGACTACAGTTCAGCATTCAACACCATAATTCCAACCAGGCTCAACAGGAAGTTCAGAGACCCCTGCCTTGTGTAGCTGGATCCTAGGCTTCCTGTCAGATCGCCAGCAAGTGGTAAGAATGGGCTCCCTCGCCTCCACCCCTCTGACTCTCAACACAGAGCCCCTCAGGGCTGTGTACTAAGTCCCCTCCTTTACACGCTGTATACCCATGACTGTACCGCCACCCACAGCTCTAATCTGCTAATTAAATTTGCCGATGACACTACAGTCTAATCTCAAACAATAATGAGGTGACCTACAGGGAAGAAGTCATCTCTCTGACACAGTGGTGTCAAGAAAACAACCTCTCCTTCAAAGTTGCAAAAACAGAGGAGCTTGTTGTGGATTACAGGAGGAATGGAGATGGGCTAACACCTATTGACATCAATGGATCTGGGTTTGAGAGGGTGAACAGCTTTAAATTCCTCGGCATCCACATCAATGAAGTCCTCACTTGGTCTGTACACACCAGCTGTGTGGTGAAAAAGGCACAACAGCGTCTCTTTCACCTCAGATGGTTGAGGAAGTTTGGTATGGGACCCCAAATCCTAAGAACTTTCTACAGGGGTACAATCGAGAGCATCCTGACTG
Organism: Hemitrygon akajei; assembly: GCF_048418815.1. Classification (NCBI taxonomy): domain Eukaryota; kingdom Metazoa; phylum Chordata; class Chondrichthyes; order Myliobatiformes; family Dasyatidae; genus Hemitrygon; species Hemitrygon akajei. The sequence goes on from NC_133153.1 coordinate 42,832,899, forward strand.
GCTACATCCCTTCCTGTTATAGGAACTGTACCTCCCTCAATCTCAGGACTCTGCAGATAGTGGTGCAGACAGCCCAGCGCATCTGTAGTTGTGAACTTCCCATGATTCAGGATACTTACAAGGACAGGTGTGTTTAAAAAAAAAAGCGCCCATAGGATCATTGGGGATCCGAGTCACCCCAACCACCATCTATTCCATCTGTTACCATCCGGGAGACGGTACCACAGCTTAAAAGCCAGGACTAACAGGCTCCGGGACAGCTTCTTCCACCAGGCCATCAGGCTGATTAACTCATGCTGATTTGAGTGTATTTCTATGTTACATTGACTGTTCTATTTATTATAAGTTACTATGACATTGCACATTTAGTTGGAGACATAACGTAAAGATTTTTACTCATGTACGTGAAGGATGTAAGAATAAAGTCAATTCAATTCAATAACTGCATAGTAGTGATGAACTATCCAAAATGAAGGGTGAGATATGATCTTTGAGCAAAGATCTAAAACCATTTCCTAATAATGTTCTACTATATGGGACAGAAATAGTTGGGTACGAGTCAGCACTATCATGATTCATGGAATTAAGAGTATGGTCTTGCGCCATTTTCTCCTTGCTCATATAACTGAGCACATTCCTGATTTGGGGTTTTAACCTAGAACATGGCCAGTGCTTTTCCCACCAATGCAGCTCGACCCGCTGGGTTCCTCCGGCAGTTAGTCTGTTGCGAGCAACAACAGGAGGTCACTTACCTCCTTATGTATACTCAATAAGTTCATGCCAAAAACTGGGGATCTGCTGAGGGGGAGAAACAACTTCAACTCATCTGGCTTATTTTTAATTAGAGAATGAGAAAGCGGGTTAGAGTTAGTAAGTTGTGAGCGTTCTGTTGGTGCCAGAAGCCTGGAGACACTGGTGGGCTGCCCTCGCACATTTTGACACAAGTGCCACATTTCACTGTGTTTAAATGTACAGGTGACAAATAGAGGTAAGCTTTAAGTCTCAAAGTTTGTGTTTTAAACCTTAGTCTCTCCTTAAACATCCTCTCGACATTCACCCAATCTTGTGTATTTCAGAGTTAATCTTGATGCTGGTGCCCCATTCTGTTGCCCATTCTTCACCTCATATTAGTTTTTGAAAAATAAGGCATTTAGCTCATGTTTATAAATTAGCTGTCTGGCTTCCTCTCCTTTCACAGGATCACCCCTGGTGATGGTTTAACATTTTAATATATGAAGACACAAGTAGTCAGTTGTGATTAGTAATTAAATTTCCCAGTGTTTTCTGACTGAACCTATTTGATCACCATTGTCCTTCAGAACACATGACTCATTGCTTATCTGAACATGGACAGTTACTGGAAGGGAAGTGTGATGCAAGCCACAATGAAATGTTGAACACAGTTTGGTGGTGTTCACCTGCTTGCAGCTAGCATAGACTGTGCTAACCTGACATTGGAATAGGAACAAACGTGGAACTTTGCATGTCAACCTATTGGTATGTCGAGCATAAGATTTCTCTTGTTCTGTTCCCTGGTTTGTTCCTTTATTCTTGAAAATGATGTCTGTTGGATGTTCATCTGTGTACTGGAGTCAGCCAACTTTTACAAGTCTTGCCTATCCAACTTATCAGCTTGTAAATTTTTTTTCAGGAATGTGCATACTGCAGAATACTTTTAATGGACATTTTAATATAATTTAAAAATATATGTTATTAGATTGCTTTCATTGTGTTATGAGAGTCTGATCAGATAGGAAGGGCAAACTATAGGATTTTCAGGAATGAGTGTTCATTTTTTCAACTAAGTACCACAGTCATAAGTTGGCTTTTTAATTCATAACTTTTTTTTAATTCCCTTTTTCTGATAGTGGGAATCAAATTTCTCTCTTGTAGAAAATTTGTATTGAATGTTAATGTTGAAAGACAGCCACGATAGTAGGAGTGTGATTCCTTGAGTCAAGTATGTTGTTCTCCTAAGGATTCTGTATTGGTGGAGGCTGATCAGGGATCCACATATTCTGGTGAGTGTGGGCAAGAGTCTGGTTTCTTTGTTTCTGACTGCATATATTGATCCATCTGGATATGGTGACTAGCAGCTTCCAGGCCTCATAATTTTGCCACTTTCACCACTTGCTGCTGATTGCCACAGGACTTAATCCAAGATGTTGGGGGGAATTCCCTTCTGGAGAACGCCTCTGCATGACTTTGTTTAATGTGGGAATGCTGATGCACTGACAGCCACCACACAGTGTTTGACAGGTTGGGGTCAGGGTACAGAGGCGTGGAATGCAAGATGGCTAGGGACCCTCCACCTTCACTGTGGTTGTGATGCATCACTATCTTCTGCTAAATCTTCACAGTAAAGGGAAAGGTGTAGTAACACTGATAGGAGTGTATTATAGGCCACCTAATGGGGAGCGTGAGTTGGAAGAGCAAATGTGTAAGGAGATAGCAGATATTTGTAGTAAACACAAGGTGGTGATTGTGGGAGATTTTAATTTTCCACACATAGATTGGGAAGCTCATTCTGTAAAAGGGCTGGATGGTTTAGAGTTTGTGAAATGTGTGCAGGATAGCTTTTTGCAACAATACATAGAAGTACCGACTAGAGATGGGGCAGTGTTGGATCTCCTGTTAGGGAATGCGATAGGTCAGCTGACAGATGTATGTGTTGGGGAGCACTTCGGGTCCAGTGATCACAATAGCATTAGCTTCAATATAATTATGGAGAAGGACAGGACTGGACCTAGAGTTGAGGTTTTTGATTGGAGAAAGGCTAACTTTGAGGAGATGCGCAGGGATTTAGAGAGAGTGGATTGGGTCAAGTTGTTTTATGGGAAGGATGTAATAGAGAAATTGAGGTCATTTAAGGGTGAAATTATGAGGGTACAAAATCTTTATGTTCCTGTTCGGTTGAAAGGAAAGGTTAAAGGTTTGAAAGCGCCATGGTTTTCAAGGGATATTAGAAACTTGGTTCGAAAAAAGAGGGATGTCTACAATAGATATAGGCAGCATGGAGTAAAGGAATTGCTCGAGGAATATAAAGAATGTAAAAGGAAACTTAAGAAAGAGATTAGAAAAGCTAAAAGAAGTTACGAGTTTGGTTTGGCAAATAAGGTGGAAGTAAATCCGAAAGGCTTCTACAGTTATATTAAAAGCAAGAGGATAGTGAGGGATAAAATTGGTCCCTTAGAGAATCAGGGTGGTCAGCTATGTGCGGAGCCGAGGGAGATGGGAGAGATTTTGAACGATTTCTTCTCTTCGGTATTCACTAAGGAGAAGGATATTGAATGGTGTAAGGTGTGGGAAACAAGTAAGGAAGTTATGGAACCTATGACAATTAAAGAGGTGGAAGTACTGGCGCTTTTAAGAAATTTAAAAGTGGATAAATCTCCGGGTCCTGACCGGATATTCCCCAGGACCTTGAGGGAAGTTTGTGTAGAGATAGCAGGAGCTCTGACGGAGATCTTTCAGATGTCATTAGAAACGGGGATTGTGCCGGAGGATTGGCGTATTGCTCATGTGGTTCCATTGTTTAAAAAGGGTTCTAGAAGTAAGCCTGGCAATTATAGACCTGTCAGTTTGACATCAGTGGTGGGTAAATTAATGGAAAGTATTCTTAGAGATAGTATTTATAATTATCTGGATAGACAGGATCTGATTAGGAGTAGCCAGCATGGATTTGTGCGTGGAAGGTCATGTTTGACAAACCTTATTGAATTTTTTGAAGTAGTTACGAGGAATGTTGATGAGGGTAAGGCAGTGGATGTAGTCTATATGGACTTCAGCAAGGCCTTTGAAAGTTCCACATGGAAGGTTAGTTAAGAAGGTTCAGTCATTAGGTATTAATGCTGGAGTAATAAAATGGATTCAACAGTGGCTAGATGGGAGATGCCAGAGAGTAGTGGTGGATAATTGTTTATCGGGATGGAGGCCGGTGACTAGCGGGGTGCCTCAGGGATCTGTTTTGGGCCCAATGTTGTTTGTAATATACATAAATGATCTGGATGATGGGGTGGTAAATTGGATTAGTAAGTATGCTGATGATACTAAGGTAGGAGGTGTTGTGGATAATGAGGTGGGTTTTCAAAGCTTGCAGGGAGATTTATGCCGGTTAGAAGAATGGGCTGAACGTTGGCAGATGGAGTTTAATGCTGAGAAGTGTGAGGTTCTACATTTTGGCAGGAATAATCCAAATAGAACATACAGGGTAAATGGTAGGGCATTGAGGAATGCAGTGGAACAGAGAGATCTAGGAATAACAGTGCATAGTTCCCTGAAGGTGGAGTCTCATGTAGATAGGGTGGTAAAGAAGGCTTTTGGAACGCTGGCCTTTATAAATCAGAGCATTGAGTACAGAAGTTGGGATGTAATGTTAAAATTGTACAAGGCATTGGTAAGGCCAAATTTGGAATATTGTGTACAGTTCTGGTCACCGAATTATAGGAAAGATATCAATAAATTAGAGAGAGTGCAGAGACGATTTACTAGGATGTTACCTGGGTTTCAGCACTTAACTTACAGAGAAAGGTTGAACAAGTTAGGTCTCTATTCATTGGAGCGTAGAAGGTTGAGGGGGGATTTGATCGAGGTATTTAAAATGTTGAGAGGGATAGATAGAGTTGACGTGAATAGGCTGTTTCCATTGAGAGTAGGGGAGATTCAAATGAAAGGACATGATTTGAGAGTTAGGGGGCAAAAGTTTAAGGGAAACACAAGGGGGTATTTCTTTACTCAGAGAGTGATAGCTGTGTGGAATGAGCTTCCTGTAGAAGTAGTAGAGGCCAGTTCAGTTGTGTCATTTAAGGTAAAATTGGATAGGTATATGGACAGGAAAGGAGTGGAGGGTTATGGGCTGAGTGCGGGTAGGTGGGACTAGGTGAGATTAAGAGTTCGGCACAGACTAGGAGGGCCGGAATGGCCTGTTTCCGTGCTGTGATTGTTATATGGTTATATAAATACAAGAAACAACAGAATCAATGAAAGACCGCAGCCAGCAGGACAGACAACAACCAATATGTAAAAAAACAAACTGCAAATACAAAAAGAGGGTAAAAAAGTAATAATAATAAAGAAATGAGCAATAAGTATCGAGAACATGAGATGAAGAGTCTTTGAAAATGAGTGCAGTTCAGTGCTGGGCCCCCTCTGGTTCAATCACTCTGTCTAAAACCTCCCCCTTGACCTTACTGTGACACACAACATTCACACTCACCATCTGCATGTTCTTTCTTCTTTCACTCAACTCATTCGTTATTATTTTGATGATGTTCTGGCAAGGTCAGCAATTATATCCATCTCCATTTGCTGCCCTGAACTGAGTGGCTTGTTGGAGTTTTTGGAGTTCATTAAATATCTACACCATTCTAGGTCAGTGCTCACATTGTGCCAAACAGATGGTAAATTCACCTCTATGAAGAGCATTAACCAGGTGGCTTCCAAATGCATTCTGCTCAGTTCAGGAAATGCATCGATGATGTGTGTATTTTTTTTATAACTTATTTCAATTCCTTAAGTATCAGAGTAGGATTCAGATTTCACTCTGGATGTTTATTCAGGCTCAATGGGTCAAATGCCTTATTCTGCTCCTATATCTATGTTCTATAGTCTATTCATTGTTACAATTCCATACTATCTTATCCCTTTGGATATTTCTGGGAAAGAAGGAGGTGTATTCATAACTGCAGCACAAAACTTATCGGAGATTTGCATCTGCATTTCTAATTTTTTTCTTACTATGCCAAAAGGTTGCAGATTTCCTGTTGGTAAAGGAATTAAGCAACAACGTACACTTTCCTTCAATATTTGCTGGCAATCATTTAAAAAAAAATCAACTTCAGCTTGCCCACAGGAGATGTCCACAACATTGAACCTCTTCAACACACACACACAATGCTGGACTCTTTTCCACAGATGCTGCGTGGCTTGCTGAGTTCCTCCAGCATTTTGTGTGTATTGCTTGAATTTCCAACAACTGCAGATTCTCTTGTTTGAACCTCTTAGTCATTTAAGAGGTGGTTCTACAGGAGAATGTTAAAAATATCAAGGACTACACACACATCAAATGAAGAAGCTCTCAGAAGAGCCCAAGCAGTTGGATCACTCATACCAACAATAAAAGAAAGACAACTCAGATTCCTAGGACTATCATGCAGAAAGATGAACTAGAAAAACTCATACTCTGTGGAAAGATCGAGGGGAGCAAACCTAGAGGAAGACCTTGGCTTATGTACATCAAAGGCCCAGCCAGGTGGCTACACATCGAGGAAATGGAAGTCATCCAAAGAACAAGGCACAGATCTGTATGGAAAACTATGGCCACCAACGTCCACATCGGATATGGTACCTAGACAGACAGACAGACTTCTAGATAGATACTTCATTGATCTCAAAGGAAATTATAGTGTCACAGTAGGATTACAAGTGCACAGATATAAATATTAGAGAAGTAGAAAGAATAAAAAATAAATGACCATAGACAGTCTAACTTCCCCAGCTGTGGGCTGACTCATTATAGAGCCTAATAACCTCATATATTGCACTTTGGAGTAACACAGTTGTCTTTGTCTATTACTAAAAGCTCTGCTCTGTTCAGTCAAGGTGGCTTGCAGAGGGTGAGAGATGTCCAGAATTGCCAGGATTTTCCATCAGGTCTTTTGTTCTACCATGGCCTCCAGTGGGTTCAGTTTGACTCCTATAACAGAGCCAACCTTTCTAATCAGTTTATTGAGCCTGTTGGCATCACCTGTGTTGATGCTCTTGCCTCAGCATACCACCGCATAAAAGACTACTGGTGACAATGGTAGAACATGTGAAGGAGAGGCCTGTATACTCCAAAGGACCTCAGTCTCCTCAGGAAGTAGAGGCAACTCTGGCCCTTGTACACAGCCTCTGTGTTAGTGCTCCACTTAACTCTGTCTTCCAGGTGTACCCTCAATGTTAAATAGAGTCTCTAATTTAAAGTGCAATAGATGAGCAGAGCTGATAATAATACAGTCCAGCCAACTTCAAATTGATCATTGTTGTCACTTTACTGTAGTGTTATGGCTCAATGTTCCTTTCAGACTCAATCTGGTTTTGGAAAGACAAGGTAACACACAGAATGCTGGAGTAACTCAGAAGGTCGGGCAGCATCTATGGAAATGAATAAAACAGTTAACGTTTCGGGCTGAAACCCATCATCAGGCTAGTGAATTCTGAAGAATGGTTTCGACCCAAAACGTCATCTGTTTATTTATTTCCAGAGGTGCTGCCTTGTCTGCTGAGTTCCTTCAGGGTTTTGAGTGTGCTACTGTGGATTTCCAGCATCTGCAGAATCTCTTAGTTTTGGAAAGACAGAATCTCTAGCTGTACTTCAAAATAAAAACTGAAAATGCTGTAAACACTGAGCAGGTCAGACAGCATCAATGGGATGAGAAACAATTTTAATGCACAAGGTCAAAGACACTTTTTATTAATGATAATTGCCCTAAAATGTTAATTCTGCTCTGTTTCCACAGATACTGCCTGACCTTTGGAGTGTTTATAGCATTTTCTGTTATTTATATCTAGCATCTGCACTTTGACTTTCTAAGCTGTGACAATATAATGCCAAATGTCAATCGCATTGCTGAACATCCAGCTCATCAACCAGATGAGCCAACTTAAGCAACACAGTATTGACTAATACCAGTTCTCTTTGATTCCTGCTTTTTATTAGACTCGTGATTCCCTAGTGTTTCTTAGAAGATATTTCGCATAAAGACAGAACCAAAATATTTAACTGCTCTGCTCTTTCTTTGTCATGATAAATTCTCCCATTTCTGACTGAAGTACCTACATTTGTCTAATTCTTACAGCTATATAAGACCTTGGTCAGACCCCACTTGGAGTACTGTGGGTCACCTCATTACAGGAAGGATGTGGATACTATAGAGAGAGTGCAGAGGAGATTTACAAGGATGTTGCCTGGATTGGAGAGCATGTCTTATGAGAATAGGTTGAGTGAACTTGGCCTTATCTCCTTGGAGCGACGGAGGATGAGAGGTGACTTGATAAAGGTGTATAAGATGATGAGAAGTATGGAGCGTGTGGATAGCCAGAGGCTGTTTCCCAGGACTGAAACGGCTAACACGAGTGGGCATAAAATAGGTACCGAGGGGATGTCAGGGATTAAGTTTTTCACAGAGTGCTGGGTACATGGAATGCACTGCCGGTGGTGGTGGTGAAAGCGGATACAATAGGGTCTTTTAAGAGTCTCTTAGAGGTTAGGAAAATAGAGGACTATGTGCTGGGGAAATTCTGGGCAGTCTCTAGAGTAGATTACATGGTTGGCACAACATTGTGGTCCGAAGGGCCTGTAATGTGCTGTAAATTTCTATGCTCCCTTGTGGAAGCTTTTACAATTTGTTTTTATGTATCTTGCAAGTGTGCTGTTTTTACTCTGAATCTCATGGGTAGTGTAGTGACTCAGCTTGTAGACGTGCCATCTCACAGTGACAGATGCTCAACTGCTTTGTGAAGTTCGCACATTTTCCCTGTAACCTTGTGAGTTACCTCTGCTTTCCTCCCACATCCGAAGATATGTGGGCTATTTGGTTAATTGTCTGTCAGAAATTACCCCTAGTGTGAGAGTGATTAGGATGATCTGGGAGAGAAAGGTAGGGAAATGTTTGGCACAGCTTTGTGGGCCGAAGGGCTTGTATTGTGCTGTAGGTTTTCTATGTTTAGAATCAAGAAGGAAGTATGAATGTAGGATTAATGTAAATGTATGATTCATAGTGTGGGCACAATGGGCTAAAAGGCCTGTTCTCTTTGGCTGATCAATCTTTCGATTTATTTTGTTGAATTTGAAACCACTGCTTATCCTCAGGTTTAGTGGCAACTTTGCACGACTCCTCTTTCAATCCAATAGTAAAAAATCTAATGAGTTACTGAAGTCTGTAAGTCCCACAGCAGGTTCAAGAACACCAACTTCCTTTTAACCATTTGGTTCTCAAACAAACCTGCATAACCATAGTCACTACCTCAGTATAGCAGTTCTATGACCATTTTGCACTACAGTGGCCTTTGTTTTATTGTAATTGTGCTCTTCCTCGTATAATTGGATTTTTGTGTGAATGTGTATTTGATGCTCTGCGCCTCTGATGCTGCTGAAAGTTTTTAATTGCACCTGTGTGTACATGTACATATGACAATAAGCTCAACTTTAATATACTTAACAATTCTTAGCATGATTAAAGCACATTTCCTTTTGGTTTTTTTTATTAAGAACATAGTATCTAACTATTGCTGGTCCTACATTCTATTGCTCATCCATTGTCATGTTTCAATCTTCCATGGCCAACTCACTCCTTAATGCCTGTACTTTGTTTAGGTTTAGGACTCTAGTTTCAGAATGAACTAATTAATGAAGGATTTTATCATGTTGTGGTCCCTTTTCCTTAATGGAGCTTCCACAACAAGATTTTTAATGAATGCCTTCTCGTTGCACACTACTCAGTGTAGGATGGCCAACAGCCTCATTGCTTCCTCAGCATCCTGGTCTAACAAAATCACCCTATCCACAGATTGGGACTTCATTGCTGTGATTGCTTAAGCTAAAGACAGATGCTTGAGTAGTGGGTAAAAATATTCTGCAGATAATCAGAAAGCATTGCATGTTTTTTTTTAATAAATAGTTATCCAGGTCTGAAAGGAAACCACAGCTTGAAATAATTGAAAGACATGATCAGTAAATCTGACTGTTTGCAAGGAATCAGCATTTATTTTAATAACCTTCCTATAATAAGTTGAAGTCTTGAACTTATTGAAGCTCTGATTTCCTTCCCCCTGCCCAAGTGATTCTTCTAATCACCCTAACCCTAACCTTCTAAACCTAACCCTAATGTGAATCTTCAGTTTTGAATGAAAAACAGATTTTTATCAAATGGAGATAGAGAGGAGAAGCAGTTGTATATTTCTTTTAAAAAGAACATTTATTAAAGTTGTGAGAGGTGATAAATCTAGTGATATTTGATAAATACTGATATTTAGTAATATTTAAGAAATTCATAGTGAGTGAAACGATAATTGTTAAGAGCATAAGGAGGAAAAATTGGAAGACATTTCTTTTTACTTGAACTTTTATTCAAATCAGGAATATATTATTACAAAGAGATCTAAAAGCTAATTTAATTGTATACTTCTACTATTTTTTTAGTATAGATTGTGGTTAAAATATATGGAGAAATAAATTGCGGAAGTTGTAGACCCAACAGTAAAATGTGATTTGATTTGCAAAATGTTCATGTTTATTCATGTTATAACATTAAACTTTATTAATCAGTATCTGTTCACTCCTCTGCAGATTATTCATGACTTTTAATTGTTAAATTATGATGTCTAAATATCATTCTAGAGGAACCAAAATATTAAAATTCAAAACATATAATTTGTTTTGTAATGAATACTTCATTGGAATTAATGGTATAAAGTTGATGTTCGAATTAGGCCTTCATAATTAACAAAGCAGGCTTTTGAAACGCAGAGAGCAGGTATTATTAGCAGGGAATGTACAAGTGTTCAAGTTGGAAGAGTACAGTTCATCACTCTTGGTAAAGGGCAGTGGAAACTTTATATGTTCACTTGATGCTCTGCTATTTTATGAAGCACAATATAGATTTTTTTTCTTTAAATCCTGTTCTAGTTTGTCAAAGAAAAATATCTGCAGCAAAAGGAAGAGTTTGATTCCCAATGTGAAGATCTTGGTCAAAAACAGCAAATTTTTTGGTTACATTTGTCCCTGCAGCTGCTTTGAGTTTGTTAGCTTAGTGCCTTGTTGTATTTCAGTGGGCCGTTCAGGGATCTTTGGAAACTAGGGCTGCACTGAAAATAGGAAGTGGTATAAACTGCGCAATGGCTGAGACTGGTTTAGGAAGTTAATGGTGCTTGTTGATGGCTGATTCAATGGGTGAGCGTGTGTTTTTGCATTCATTGACTCTGGAAATAAAGAGGCATCTGACCACTTTAGGTAGTGATTTGGAAAGGATAGTGAGTATTTTTTGCAATGTGATCTACATTCCTGAAGGACATGGCATGACAAAAGGTAACTATTTAATGCTTCTCAGTTTTCATAAATAGTAGATAATTTGGGTGAAATTACAAAGCTTATTTGAGTTATTTCTTAGTTATTCACAATCAGGTTTATTATATTGACCAATGTCATGAAATGTGTTGTTTTGCAACAGTAATACAGTATAATATATTAAAATTACTGTTTAATTAATAAATATTTAAAAATAAGCGGTTGAAAAAGAACAAAATGGTGAAATAGTGTTCATGGACCATTCAAAAATCTGATGTTTATAAAAAAATTAAAGTATACATAAAATTTAATGTATTAAGAATACATTAAAAGTATTCTAATGTGGTTAGAAGCACATTAATTGTTCTCAGCTTTCAATTTTGGAATGTATAACATTTATAAAACTCCTTCTGTAATGTAATCTTGTGATTGTGGAACCTGAAGCAAACCAGCCATGTGTTGAAGTTAAGAAGGCAGTGGCAATTTACAGTTAATTTGTTGAGTTTGTTCCCTGGAGATAAGTAAAATTACAAGGCTGACTTAGGTTTGTATTAAAGAATATGGCCCAGTTATGTAATCATGAAAAGTGAAAGTAACAAATTTCATTGTTTTGGAAAATAACATCTGCAGATTAGCCTGGTGATCTTAGATCTAACATCAGATATATTAAGTTATTCTGCATGAACAAGCAGCTTAACCTGAGACAGTTAAATTTCTGATCGTGATGGTATTGCTATATGCAGTTGTGTTTATGTATATCCCTATATGCAAAGTTATGTTCATATTTTTGTGCAAGTCTTTGCCTGTTATTTATTTTGGTAGACTACAGGTCATTTTCCCCCTCCTCCCACTTGGCCCTTTTACTCTGTTGGTAAATTTTTGTTCCCATCTTCTCTGGCATAACATTAACACACATTGAAAATCCTTTAAATGATCATCAAGCATTTTGTGGCACCCTAAGTTCATGATGGCCCCAATATAAATTTTAATAATGGACTTTGCTTTGAATGAAGCTCGGAAGCAGTTCAGCATTTACTCAGTCAGTTGTGGTTAGAAGCCACTTTTTTCCAGTGTTGGAGAGTCTTATTGTATAGTGGAGCAATTTTTTAAAAAACAGTACTTTCTGAGTTCAGTGTATGTAGATCCAGAACTTGTAAGGTCAAAAACAGATGGTCAACAATATGAGTGCACTAATCCGGCTGGGATCCTGATATTTGTTTGAATTTATCATTCTGTCTGTCAATTATGTACCATATATCCATGATCACTGATAATGTATTTTCAACAACTAGTAATTGAGACTTTATTATTAGACTTTTAAGATCCCTATCTAATGCCCTGGAATTCTAAAAGGTCAGCAGCTTAAATCTGTCACAATGAGATAACAGTAGTTTCTAGCTAAGCCAATCCTGTACAAGCCTGTAGAATATTGCTTGAGTATATCCTCTTGCTAAAACCAATACAAATGCAGATCATAATCACCCACTTGATCTCCTTTGAAAAAGGCATTGCCCCTGGAGGTATTGTATGTTTTTATTCACCATTAGCCTGCTCCTTAATGCCCAAGTTGAGTTTCAACGGAGCTACGTTGCTTTAAGCTCTTATTTCTTCCCACAACCCAAGAATATGCAGGCTGATTGGTTGATTTGCCACAATAAATTTCCCCTAGTGTGTAGTTGTGTGATAGAATATGGAGGGAGCTGATCAAGTCAAGTCACTTTTTATTGTCATTTCGACCATAACTGCTGGTACAGTACACAGTAAAAACGAGACAACGTTTTTCAGGACCATGGTGCTACATGAAACAGTACAGAAACTACACTGAACTACGTGAAAACAACACAGAGGGGGAAAAAAACTACACTAGACTACAGACCTACCCAGGACTGCATAAAGTGCACAAAACAGTGCAGGCATTGCAATAAATAATAAACAAGACAGTAGGCACAGTAGAGAGCAGTAAGTTGGTGTCAATCCAGTCTCCAGATATCAAGGAGTCTGACAGCTTGGGGGAAGAAACTGTTACGTAGTCTGGTTGTGAGAGCCCGAATGCTTCGGTGCCTTTTCCCAGATGGCAGGAGGGAGAAGAATTTGTATGAGGGGTGCGTGGGGTCCTTCATAATGCTGTTTGCTTTGCGGATGCAGCGTGTAGTGTAAATGTCCGTAATGACGGGAAGAGAGACCCTGATGATCTTCTCAGCTGACCTCACTATCCGCTGCAGGATCTTGCGATCCGAGATGGTGCAATTTCCGTACCAGGCAGTGATGCAGCTGCTCAGGATGCTCTCAATACAACCCCTGTAGAATGTGATGAGGATGGGGGGTGGGAGATGGACTTTCCTCAGCCTTCGCAGAAAGTAGAGATGCTGCTGGGCTTTCTTTGCTATGGAGCTGGTGTTGAGGGACCAGGTGAGATTCTCTGCCAGGTGAACACCAAGAAATTTGGTGCTCTTAACGATCTCTACCAAGGAGCCGCCGATGTTCAGTGGGGAGAGGTCGCTCCGTGCCGTCCTGAAGTCAACAACTATCTAGTCCTGACGAAGGGTCTCGGCCCAAAACGTCGACAGCGCTTCTCCCTATAGATGCTGCCTAGTCTGCTGTGTTCTACCAGCATTTCGTGTGTTGTAACTATCTCTTTTGTTTTGTTCACATTCAGAGACAGGTTCTTGGCTCTGCACCAGTCTGTTAGCCGCTGCACCTCCTCTCTGTAAGCTGACTTGTCGTTCTTGCTGATGAGACCCACCACGGTCTCTTCTCCCACCACTGATGAAAATGTTGGGGAATAAAAAAAAGTTTAATGTAATGTAAATGGGTAACTGATAATCAGCACAGACCCAGTGGGGTGAAGGGCTGTATCCCTCGATGAGTGCCCTTTACATCAGTGCAATATTAGCATCAAGGGGTTCTGGAAAAGCTGAAGTCAACCAATGAAACAATTTGTAGCTGCTGGTGAAAGTGCAGGTGGCACAATAATGTAGTGGTTAGCACAACACTTTACAGTGTCATTGAGCTGGGTTCATTTCCCACCATCTGTAACCAGTTTGTACATTCTTCCCGTGACCATTTGGGGTTCCTCTGGTTTCCTTCCGCATTCCAAAAATATATCAGAAAATAAGTGAATTAGTCGTGGGTGTAATTGGGCAGCGCAGGCTCATTGGGCCAAGAGGGCCTGTAACCGTACTGTAAAGAAGGAGAAACACTCCATTAGCTGGAATCATACTTTGCAGAAAGAATGATGATTGTGGTTTTTGACACTCAATCGACCTAGCCCCAAGACTTCACTGCAGGAATTCCTAGGGCAACCATGTACTGTTTGTCAGTGACGTTCATCCTTCACAACATTAGAAGTATGGAAGTTCACTATACACTGGACAAATTCATTTACAACTCCACAGTAAGTGAACTAGTAGCATGTAGCAAGGAGGGGACCCAGACAATAGGCAAGGTATGGGCTGATTAAGTGGCAAGTAACATTCCTGTTAATCAGTCCATGCCTTATTACGTCAGGCACTGACAGTCTCCAACAAAAAGTCTAATCACATAGCTTTGATCTTCAGTGGCACTGCTGAGGCTGAAGTGCACCTGAAACTCATTTGGACAAGGCACATAAATATGGCCACAAGAGGTCAGAAGCTTCATATCTGATGTCCTAAACACTGTCCACCATCTACAAGAAAAAAATGTGGAATATGTTGGAATATTTGCCCTTGCTAGAATGATTTTAACTCCCAAAAAACATTGAGAAGCCCAATAACATCCAGAACAAAGTAGCTGGCTTCGTTGTCATTCTAGCAATCATACTAAATATTCAACCTTTTCACCAGTGGTCACAAGTTTTACCGCAGTTACTTGACTTAGCTGCACCAAGACCCAAGCTTTCCACACAACCATCAGAAAGGGTAAGGACATCAGGAGCTTGGAAACCCACCATCCACAGGTTCCCCTCCAAGACCCATCGGCCAGAAGTTAGAAATATGAAAATGAGTCTTAATAAAGTATCATCAGTCATTAATCATCATGGGTCTAAATCCTGCCCAATGGCAGCACTATGAAAATACCTTCACAAAGAAGGCCTATGGTGATTCAAAAAGTGATTTGCTGCCTTCTGTGTTTAAAACAAAAATGAAAGTGTTGAAGAATGATGTGCTGGATGTGGAGGCTGTTTGGGTGAAAGGTAAAGTCCAAGGGAATTCCATCCCTTTCTGTCAGGGGAAGGCAGGGTGAAAGCAAGCTTTGGAAAATGGAGGAGTTGTGGGTGAGTGCTGCATCAACCACAATGGAGTAGAGAGCCATGTTTACTTAAAAAGGACATCTCAGGTGACCTGGGATAGAAAACTTCTCAGGAACAGATGCAGTGGAGACTGAGAATGAGGTTTATTGTCACCAGCATGTGTCATGAAATTTGTTAACTTAGCAGCAGCAGCAGCAGTACAATGAAATACATAATATAGAAAAATAAAATAATAATAATAAATAGATACATTACAGTATATGTATATTGAATAGATTAAAAATCATGCAGAAAACAGAAATAATATGTTAAAAAAGTAAGGGGATGTTTGATTCAATGTCCATTTAGGAATTGGATGGCAGAGGGGAAGAAGCTGTTCCTGAATCGCTGAGTGTGTGGTTTCAGGCTTCTGTATCTCCTACCTGATGGTAACAGTGAGAAAGGGGCATGCCCTGGGTGCTGGAGGTCCTTAATAATGGACGCTGCCTTTCTGAGACACCGCTCCTTGAAGATGTCCTGGGTTCTTTGTAGGCTAGTACCCAAGGACGGCCTATTTACAGGAGACAGGGTGGGGGAAGGAATAGTCCAGGTAGTTGTGTGAGTCAGTGAGTTTGCTTTAAAAGCTAGTGGATAATTTGTCTCTGAAATGGAGACAGAGAAATCAGGAAAGGTAAGAAAGCTGTTAGTCACAGTCCAGATGAATTTAAGGGCAGGTTGGGAGTTAGTAGTGAAGTTGATGTAATTGACTAGTTCTGAACAGGAGTAGAAATAAATACATAGTGCAAAAAGAGAACAAAATTAGTGAGGTAGTGTACTTGGGTTCATTGTCTTTTCAGAAATCTGATGGAGAGGAAGAAGCTGTTCCTAAAATGTTGAGCGTGTCCTGAACTTCCTCCCTGATAGTAGCAATGAGAAGAGGGCCCAAATGATGAGGGTCTTAATGATAGATTCTTCCTTTATGAGCCATTGCTTTAAAAGGTGACTTTGATGGTGGGGAAACTAGTGCCCATGAAGGAGCTGGTTGAGATTATGACCCTCTGAATCTTTATCCAGTTCCATGCAGTGGCTGCTCTACCAGATGGTGATGCTCCGAGTTAGAATGCTCTCTGAGTTAGTCTGTGAATTTGTAACAGAGGTTCCTTTCTGTTAAGCTTTGGAATTCAGCAGTCTTTTTCCATCATTGGAATATTGCCTTTTAAACTTGCTTCCAGTCAAGAGTGTCAGTGATGGGGAACCAAACACTTTTCTCGGCCGTGGAAGAGTTGATGTGCGCAGAGCAGTATTCTGACTGAGGCGTTTTGCTGAGGAGCCCCTTTTGATGGGTGCTGACTGCCTCTCTGTTTTGATAAGTTCAGCTCTCAGTGGGGTGGGCTATTGAGCAATTGACTACAGATGGCCATGACAGCACTAAAGAATTCATGCATGTCATGGTTGTTAACACATTTCTGGACCTCCTGTACTCTCTTCACCCACCATCTGTTCTTTAGGCCACATGTTTTTTTTTGGGTCTTGGCATTCATTTTCCTGTAGAGCTGTTTCTTTTCCCTGAGGTATGGTGCTGCTTTCAATCCAGGAACAGTGTGTTTTTGATTAATTAACTGCTGGATTTCCTGGTGAATCTCATCAAACCCTGTCATAGTGTTTTCTAATCAAGAAGTTGAGATGACCACAATGACCAGACACCAGACTTCAACAGATGGATGGTAATGCTCATGCATGTGTGCAGATGCAAATGCATGCTTTCACATTTGGATATGCTTAAACACTGCTGTCTCCTTCCTTTCCCAACATCTTCCCCCACTCCCACCGCTTGTTCTTAATCAAGAGGAAAATGGAAACTGAGGAAGGTGTACATTATTCAGCTCCTTGTACCTGCTGCATGATTCACTAAGATCATGTCAGTCGTTTACCCCAATACCATTTTCAGCACAAAAACATAAATGTCTGTTTGGAGTTTGCTCACTGACTGATTTATGAACATAACTTCTGTAAATCCATATTGCTCTGGCTAATCCAAAAGACTGCTATCACTTAATTGTAGATTCTAGCATTTTCCCTGTTTCCTCTTTCTCTCTCATTTTAAATTTCTTCAACTCCAGCTTTTTAATATGCTGAGTTACTTGAGCTCCTCACTCATACTGGATCTATAGTTTTGGGAGGCTTTCCTATGTCTTCCATAAAAACATTCATACATAGAAGGATACAGAGCTAGTGCAGGCAAATAAAATTAGTGTAGAAGGTCAAAAAGGTCAACATGGATGTAGTGAGCTGATGTACAACAGAAATGGGTGCAACTCTAAAAGACTGGCACAAAAGGCATCATATTATAGTACACTGTTTTGACATAGTAACACTAAATAACCTAGCACCTAGCAGAACTGCAGGATCATTTTAGCACGTTCTTGGAAGTTTACCCATTTCTTTAATTTTTTAGATCTACAGTTTCAAAACCACCTCAGCAAATTGAGGATATTTAATTAACGAGCAAACACGAGGAAATCTGCAGATGCTGGAAATTCAAACAACACACACAAAATGCTGGTGGAACACAGCAGGCCAGGCAGCATCTATAGGGAGAAGCACTGTTGACGTTTCGGGCCGAGACCCTTCGTTAGTCCTGACGAAGGGTCTCGGCCCGAAACATCGACAGTGCTTCTCCTTATAGATGCTGCCTGGCCTGCTGTGTTCCACCAGCATTTTGTGTGTGTTGTTTGATATTTAATTAACGCATGCTTTTCCTGTCACTGGAGAGAGAGCTATGGAAGCAGCCATTGTCAATATTCATCTTGATTGTTTTAAGGAATTTGAACAATGAATGAGAATCCAGGGAGCTGGTGTTGTGGCCAAGATTGGAACAGCTATGCTTGTACTGTCTGGAGAGCTGTCATTAACACTAGAACGCACAATTCCAAGCTGAGTGATAAATGTTTAAATGATTTGAAGGCATGATTGGAACCAGGTGTGAGTTGTATATAATTCTTCTGTGTAGTTCTCAATCCAATTTCTATGCAGGCAGCAGATTACTGGTTTCCAGCTTTACTCTTCTTTGGGATTTTACAGTTCTGTTTCATTCTACGTGAAAGAGCAAAACCCTGTAGCAGCTGCTGGAAGTGTTAGCCTATTTACTGTTCGAATCCACCAAAACACACAATGTTTTGGAGAGACTGAGAGAGCTGATTTAAACTTGCTGTTCATTTCCAGCAGGCATAGTCTACAGAAAGCCTCCGGTATGTATTTGGGGAAAGAAGCAACTAGTGAGGGAACAGTGCTAGAGACCATGAAGTGTACAATGGAGATATATATATGCAGATATGAAATAGCTATTGGACTTGAAATAGCATAAACTTCTTCAATCAAAGGGACTGTGTCCTCGCTATATTGCTCTGTGCTGGGGTTCCAGCCTTTTTTACGCCATGAACTCCTACTGTTAACTGAGGGGTGCAGGGGCCCCAGGCTGCTCTGTGCTATCTGACTATAATGTCATGTCTGCTCTAGTGATTATGTTTAAGCATTCTTATCTTATCGTTTCTCAGCCTTTTGGCTAAGGTTAAGTGTAGTGCCGTGTCTAAACTGTATGGCTATTCATATTATCTCTTACTGATGATTAACAGGCATAACATTGTAATTGAATAAACATTTTGGAGATAATTTGGGTCCTAGTCCGAAATTATAGACTGTATTCCCCTCCATCGATGCTGTCTAACCAGCTGAGATCCTCCAGCATTTTGTGAGTGTGTTGCTCTGGATTTCCAGCATCTGTTTATAATCTGGAGAAAATGATAGTTGCATCTTCCAACTAAGTTAAGTAAGGCAGTGTGGCCATTGCATATTACTTAAAGAATAGAATATCTGTAGAGATATATACCCATTTTGAAGTTGTGAGTCTTGGTACAGGAACACAATAGTAATGTGTATCAAAATGTATTATTGCGAGAAACTTTGCCTTTTCTGTTCTTAAGGAGGGAACTTGTGTCGGTATAACAATTGTAATCCAATGTCCTAAAATTTTAAGGGTACATGTATTTGTACTGGAGACAGTTCAGGGAAAGTTCACTACATTGGGATGAGGTGTCTGAACAGCATGAGCAGTTTAGTGGTACCCTGATCATATTCCTCTGTTCTTGCATCACAACCAAAAAAGTGCACTTACTGCTCTAACCAGAGATAAATCTATTCTTGAGTCCAGTGTAAAAAATGTTGTCTAGGGCACCAGTAGAACATTTTTTATTCAGAGTGCCCATGGGGACATTTTATATTTAGTCAAACAAGGTGAGCTTCAATTTAATTCTGGAAAATAATACTTTGAGCATTGCAATCTGTTATATTGAGCTGTCAGCCAAGTTTATGGTGATGCATTGTTGGACAGCTTGAATCCCCAGTCTTCAGATTTAATTGCGAAGGTACTCTTAAGAAATACAAACTGACCTTGGTGAATGTATTTTGTATTCTGTGTACTTAAAAAAAAAAATTAGAAAATACTTAGTACTTGACTAACTAAATTAGTTATGATTTTTAAAACTTGGTGTGTTTTACAAATGTTTAAAGTTAAAGATATGTGTTATTTGTCTTGTACATTGAAATATACAGTGGAATGTGTTGTTAATGGGAATAACCAAAGTCCAAGATTGTGCTGGGGGCAACTTGCAAGTGTTGTCATGTTTCTGGCACTAACATAACATCCCCACAATTTACTAATCCTGACTCGTTTGTCCTTGGCATGTGGGATGAAACACATGCTATCAAGTGGAGAATGTACAAACTTCTTACAGAGCGGTGGGAATTGAACCCCAGTCTTACGATCGCTGGCCCTGGAGAGCATTATGCTAACCCGCTATGCTACTATGCTGCCCTTTACATGTTTAGTATAACAAATACATTTTCTAATCTGTTGGCTTAGAACACAAATGATCTGACCTTGTCTGGTGTTAACCAACAAGAACGTAGTAAAATCCCAATCTGTTGCTGAGTTAAATGATCACAGTAGCTGAACAGAACATGAGGTTTCAAGTCAAGTCAAGTCACTGTTATTGTCATTTCGACTATAACTACTGGTACAGTACATAGTAAAAATGAGACGTTTTTCAGGACCATGGTGTTACATGACACAGTACAAAAATTAGACTGAACTACGTAATTAAAAAAAACATCACAGAGAAAGCTACACTAGACTACAGACCTACACTGGACTGCGTAAAGTACACAAAGACAGTGCAGGCATTATAATAAATAATAAACAGGACAATAGGGCAAGGTGTCAGTCCAGGCTTCGGGTATTGAGGAGTCTGATAGCTTGGGGGAAGAAACTGTTACATAGTCTGGTCGTGAGAGCCCGAATGCTTCGGAGCCTTTTCCCAGACGGCAGGAGGGAGAAGAGATTGTATGAGGGGTGCATGGGGTCCTTCATAATGCTGTTTCCTTTGCGGATGCAGTGTGGAGTGTAAATGTCCGTGATAGCGGGAAGAGAGACCCCGATGATCTTCTCAGCTGACCTCACTATCCGCTGCTAGATAAGGTGAAACTGGAAGTAGTTGCCACTGCCTTTTACTGCGTATTGTCCAATTGGAAAATGAAGAGGATCAGAATGGCCATTACTGTGATAATTGAAATTACACTGATATTTGCAGCTATTATTTGTCATGTTCTTCTAAAACTCAACAGGGCACGTTATCTAGTTATCTCGGTGGGTCCTCCTGAAACTGCAGCTCAAGACTGTTTATATTGACGCCATATCCATCTCAATCACAATGATATGTTACAGGAAGATTCAAACGTCAGAATTAACTTTTTTAACTTTTTGTCTGGCATATTTGCCATTTTGTTTTTACTTTGTGCTCTTATTGTGTAATTTTATCTATTTGTGTTGCTCAGGCTATAGCTTCTACCCTTGTGACTACCATTCCTTCACTTCCAACCTCCTGCAGCCTAACTTCAAGCTTTAGAACAGGGGTTCCCAACCTTTCTTATGACATGGACCCCTCCCATTAAGCAAGATTCCACGGACCCCAGGTTGGGGAACCTCTGCTATAAGGCAACCTTTCCAACTGATGGAAGGTTGGCAAGTTGGGATTTAGTTTTGACCTTTCTAGTTAGGGGAAAGTTTTAAGGAAACAAGGGTATTTTGGTATTCATAATGTAAATGAAGAGACAATTTTACAAGACAAACTGTAATTAAATTGACAGGTTTATTTGGAGCAAAGAACTCTGGGTGATGGCTCTCAGACATGGACAATGGGCTGGAGAGAGACCCCTCTCCCAATGATAAGGTGTACGGGGGTAGTCAGAGTTCAACATACCAGAGACCCCAGAAGAGTGCAATTAAAGGGAAAATTAGAGAAGCACAGGGAGGGTTGGAAAGCAGATTGACAAGTAAAATGAAAGAAAATCCAAAATACCTTCAGAGAAGGAGGATCTTCAAGGAGATGTAAGAAAGTCTTACTGAATATTTTGTACTTCACAAAAGAAGAAAATGGTACTGATGTTATTATTCAGTATGAACTATTGAAGTGGGATGGTAGCATAGCATTTACACACCAGAGATTGTAATATCGACATTCAGATTCAGTTTATTGTCATTTAGAAACCACAAATGCAATGCAGTTAAAAAATGAGACAACGTTCCTCCAGAATGATATCACAAAAGCACATGACAAGACAGACTACACCAGAAAATCCACATAACGTTTGGCAATCCCCAATCCAGAGTCTGGAGAGGCTGCTGCATATTAATATTGCGTTACCATCTTAGCGCGTTCCCCGGAAAGTTGCTCCAAACCCACCAGACAAAACCAAAAACTAAAGCTACAAGACCTGCACAAAACCACATAGTTACAACATATAGTTACAACAGAGCAAACAATAGCATAATTGATTTAAAAAAAACAGACCATGGGCACAGTAAAAATAGTCCAAAGATGTTAAAAGACTATAAGTTCGAAAGAAACCACCACACAGTTTCCACAAGTCCTCAGGGTCCCGATAGACTCGTCATCCCATGCAGGCGCCAGAAGGGAATACCCCCGCTATGGACTTCCATGGCGCTGGACTCAGCCTCGCAGACGCAGCACACAATGAAAGTTCCGTTGAACCCAGCCTCGCAGAGGCAGCACACAGTGAAAGCACCCCGACCACAGCGGACTCCGAGTCAGTCGAACCTCCGAGCCTCTGACCATCCCCTCCGGCACAGCTTCTCCGAGCACCATCCTCTGCTGAGCGTATTAAGACACCCCCACCAACGGCCACCAGCAACGTGACCCCGAGGACTGGGGGCCTGTTCTTCTCAGCAGAGACCCGGACCTCGCAGCAGCAGCAATGAAGAAGGCTCCTGCTGTTCAACTCCTGCTGTTGTCTGTAAGGAGTTTATACTTCCCTTGGTGACCATGTGGGCTTCCTCCAGGTAATCCAGTTTCCTCCCTCATTTCAAGACACATGGGTTAGTGTTTATAAGTTGTGGGCATGTTACGTTGGAACTGGAATCATGACAACACTTGCAGGCTGCTCCCAGCACATCCTCAGACAGTGTTGGTTGTTGACACAAATTACTCATTTCCCTGTGTGTTAGAATATTTCAATGTACATTTGATCTTTAATGTTCATCTTTATATATGAGCTGGGAGAAACAAAGAGGATAAATTAAAGGATTTATTATCTTTGAAAATTAGTAAATTGTCAGTCCCATATGAAATGTATCCCAAATGATGCTAGAAACATTCCATGTGATGAGGGTCCTTCAGTCATAGAACCATAGAACATTACTGCACAGAAACAGGTTTTTTGGCCCTTCTTGGCTGTGCCGAACCATTTTACTGCCTAGTCCCACTGACCTGCACCTGGCCCATATCCCTCCATACACCTCTCATCCATGTACCTGTCCTAAGTTTTTCTTAAATGTTAAAAGTGAGCCCGCATTTACCACTTCATCTGGCAGCTCATTCCACACTCCCACCACTCTCTGTGTGAAGAAGCCCCCCTAATGTTCCCTTTAAATTCTTCCCCCTTCACCCTTAACCCATGTCCTCTGTTTTTTCTCTCCCCTAGCCTCAGTGGAAAAAGCCTGCTTGCATTCACTCTATCTATACCCATCATAATTTTATATACCTCTTTCAAGTCTCCCCTCATTCTTCTACGCTCCAGGGAATAAAGTCCTAACCTATTCAACCTTTTCCTGTAATTCAGTCTCTCAAGTCCCGGCAACATCCTTGTAAACCTTAGCTGCACTCTTTCAACGTTGTTAATATCCTTCCTGTAATTCGGTGACCAAAACGGCACACAGTACTCCAAATTCAGCCTCACCAATGCCTTGTACAACCTCACCATAACATTCCAACTCTTATACTCAATACTTTGATTTATTACAACCCTATCTATCTGTGATGCCACTTTTAGGGAATTTTGTATCTGTATTCCTAGATCCTTTTGTTCTACTGCACTCCTCAGTGCTCTACCATTTACCTTGTATGTTCTACCTTGGTTATTCCTTCAAAAGTACAATATCTCACACTTGTCTGTATTAAGCTCCATCTGCCATTTTTCAGCCCATTTTTCCAACTGGTCCAGATCCCTCTGCAAGCTTTGAAAACCTTCCTCACTGTCCACTACACCTCCAATCTTTGTATCATCAGCAAATTTGCTGATCCAATTTACTACATTATCATCCAGATCATTGATATAGATGACAAAGAACAATGGACCCAGCACTGATCCCTGTGGCACACCACTAGTCACAGGCCTCTACTCAGAGAAGCAATCCTCCACTACCACTCTCTGACTTCTCCCGCTGAGCCAATGTCTAATCCAATTTACTACCTCACCATGTATACCTAGCGACTGAATCTTCCTAACTAACCTCCCATGCGAGATCTTGTCTAAGGCCTTCCTGAAGTCCATGTAGACAACATCCGCTGCCTTCCCTTCATCCACTTTCCTTGTAACCTCCTCGAAAAGCTCTAATAGATTTGTTAAACATGACCTACCACGCATAAAGCATGTTGACTTTCCCTAATAAGTCCCTGTCTATCTAAATACTTGTAGATCCTATTTTTTAGTACTCCTTCCAATAATTTACCTACTATCAACATCAAATTTACCGGCCTATAATTTCCCAGATTACTCCTGCAACATTAGCTCTGTTTCTCAACAGATGACCTACTAAGTGTTTCAACATTTTGTTTTTCCTTTGTGATTTCTGCTGTTCATGACCGCCAGCTGAGAGTCAAAGACACTTAAAAGCTATTAAAACTGAAGTAAATACTATTTAATGCAAAAAGTAAAACCTTGCTTTAAAATTCCTTAAAAGTTAAAATGTTAGGATTATTTTGCTATGGTCTAAAGGAGTGTCTTGCTTTTTCCTGAGCCTTCACTGGTTTACAGTCCTCATTGTAATCATTGGGAAATGGTGAACAGACACATTTGTCCTTTTGAATCCAACACGAACATAACCTATAATCCTGAAGGTTCTGAATGCATGGAATAATTTTCGGAGCTTCGTAATATGTTGTCTCATGGTATTGACTGGTTCTGTTCCTTTGACCCTGCTCATGAGAAGAGGATTCCTGGGCCACTCCAGCTGAAGCCATTTGCACTTCAGTTGGTATTCCACACAAAACAAAAAAAAACATTTGCCAGATGGAATAGGAGGTGGTGGCCAGGCCTTCAGGCCTGCCTGTCAGTGCAATTGTGATCTATGTTGGTTTCAACTACTCTTCTGTGCTAGTTGATCTTTTGAATATTTATCTATCTCTATGATAAATGATCTGGCTTCCACTGATTTGGGGGCAGAAAATTCCAGAGTTGAAGAAACCTTCAGTGAAGAATAGATAGACTTGTGCCAGAGAAGCTGATGCTCTGCCTGGATTATTTTTGTTGTAATTTTGTAAAGTTGAATTAATATTGGTGTAGTAGTGTGTCCTCAGTGTGAACCATGGCAAAATCTCTGACGTCTGCAGAGTTAAAACGTGCACATTTGAGAAGGGGAATGTTTTAGACATTAACTCAAATGATGGAGTTTTATTTATTTTTTATGTCCCTGCTGCTCTGATAGAGTCACAGAACATTAGATCACAGAAAGAGGCCCTTTGGCTCATCTTGTCCACGCCATTACTGTTTTTCTGCCTAGTCCCATCGACCTACACATGGACCATAGCCCTCCATATCCCTCCCATCTATCTCCTTATCCAAACATTTCTTGAATGTTGCAATTGAACCTGCATCCACCACTTCCACTAGCAGTTTGTCCCATGTTCCCACCCAACTCTGAATAAAGAAGCTCTCCCTCAGGGTACCCTTAAATATTGCACCTTTCACCTTTGACCTATGACCTGTACTAGTCTCATCCAACCTCAGTGGAAAAAGTCTGCTTGCATTTACCCTATCTACTACATACTCACAATTCTGTATGCATCTATGAAACATCCTCTTGTTCTCCTAAGCTTCAGGGAATAAAGTCCTAACCTACTTAACCTTTTCCTGTAACTCAGCAACATCCTTGTAAATTTTCTCTGTATTCTCAATCTTATTGATGTCTTTCTTGCAAGTAGGTGACCAGAACTACACACAATACTCTGAATTTGGCCTCACCAACGTCTTGTACAACTTCAACATGGTGTCTCAACTGCTGTACTCAATACTTTATTTTATAGACCATAAAACATAGGAGCAGAATTAGGCCATCTGGCCCATCGAGTCTGCTCCACCTTTTTTTAATCTCCTCAGCCCCAGTTCCTGGCCTTCCTTCTGTAACCTTTGATGCCATGACCAATCAAGAACCTATCTATCTCTGCCTTAAGTACACCCAACGATGAAGGCCAATGTGATAGGCCAATTTACACCCTATATTAGATAGCATTGAGGAGGTTTGTGATTATTAATTACAGGAATGTGCCAGATTAACATAATAAATAGTTTCTAGCTATAGAGCATAGGAGAATGAGGGGAGATTTGACAGAGGTATTACAAAATTGAGGGATATAGATGGGGTAAATGTAAGCAGGCTTTTTCCACTGAGGTTGGGTGAGACTAGAATTAGACATCAGGGTTTAAGGACGAAAGGTGAAATGCTTAAGGGAGAATACGAGAGGGAATTTCTTCACTCAGAGGGTGGTGAGAGTGTGGAACAAGCTGCCAACAGGAGTGGTGGATGCAGGTTTGATTGCAACATTTAAGGGAAATTTGGATAGATACATGGATGGGAGGGTTATGGAGGCTTATGGTCCAGGTGCAGGTCAATGGAACCAGGTAGATTAATAGTTCAGCAAGTACTAGATGGGCTGAAGAACCTGTTTTGTGCTATAGTGTTCTATAACTTATATCGGTACAGGAAATCAGATAGTTGTTAGTGAAGGGTACAATGATATGCATGTTGATGTAACTATAATTAGTCTACTAGTGACTTTGGTTTAAAACTAATCACTGTTTTTCTGAATCTTTTCAAGGGTTTGACACTTTTCACTACAACCTTCTATAGTCTGTGTCCAACAATTTGAATGAATCCTGATTTTTAATTGAACTACTTATGCATAAACATTGGAATTCTATCTTTTTTCTTCTTAAGAACTAACTCTAAACAAGTCTGTGGTCACCTGTCCTTTCATAATTTGGTAGATAATATGAAATCAGGTATTGCAACAGTGTGGTGATAGTTTGATCGTTATGAACTCCCTGTGGAGTAAAGTTGAGTTTTTCAGTGACCTTGGATAAGCCATGAAACAACTGGTGATGGGAGGTTTATTGTGTTCTTATATTTGATGTGAACTGATTTAGTGCAATGAAGACTAAATACTAATCCTGAAGATGATCTTGTCCCTTGACTTCATTAGGTGAATTCAGATAGCATCCGCTAACCATTTATAAAACTAATAAATTTTGCATGTGTTATCAAGATAATTTTACATTTCTAATGTAAACCTATAAAAAGAAGAAATGGTTAGCCATGTTCCAACAAAGGACACAACAGCGACATTTTCCAGCTCTGATTAAGTGCTTTCAACTTGCATTCCATACTTGTGTCTTGGACCTTTATGAGATCTTCATGATTTTCCATTTGTCTCCTTACCTCTTGTAGATTAGGCATTGATGATTGAAGGTGTTCTGTTTAGCTGGGACAGGAAGTTATATCAGTCTGTATTATCTCTATGGAGCTGTAATGGCCATGTTATGATTGTCATTTCAACTGTGTACCTCTGCTTTATCCAGAAAACAAAGGATACCTGAAGAGCACATCTAAAGCATGTAATGGATATTTTGAAAAGACTGGCAGTAACATGCCTGAAGTGTATTTTGACTGGTATTATAGTTCTCTGATATTTTTTGGTATTTGGCAATTTGTGGGCAAATCTGTTTTAAATACATTTCTTTGCATACTATTTCATCAGTAAACTTGGGAATAATAGCTTTGGAAATGGGATATTTGAAATACTTTGTTGTCCAGTTAGCACTAAACTTAATTCAGAACCATGATAGTTGAAATACAGAATAATACTTTCTATAGTCCAACAAATATCAGATCAACCTTTAAAGCCATCAGGAACCAGAACAAAGTGTCAGTGTTCAAAGCAACATTTGGGGCTGATTGTGGGGCATGGCGGGGAGAGACAAAATATGCAGATATCTGAAATAAAAGCATGCTTGTCTCAGATCAGACAGCAGCTGTAAAAAAGTAGAATTGTGCTGGAAATCTGGTCGTTTAGTAATCTTGCTGAGTTGCTATTTGGATATATCAATCAGTCGGCTAGTTAATTGCAGCCCTACTCCAGTCAGAGGAGGGACTGCTGAGGTAATTATTCCTCATGGGGATTAATTTCATTTGGGGAAAAGACAATTGTTAGAAGACAGTGACTGGCAGGCCACATTACCTGCCAGTTGTTAAGTACTAGCCTTAAGTACTTAAATTTCCACTTGAAGGCAGGATACGAGAACTGATAACCATGAAATCTTGCATCTCAAATCTGCTTTTCTAATCACTTTGTGAGATCATTAAATCTGCTTCTCTATTCACTTTGTGAGCAGGTAATTAATTATGTACAAAGAAATTTACTTTTCATCTTGAGTGATTCACCCTCATTTTTCTTATTTTCAATTTCATTAAATCTAGATAAATCTGAATAGTTAATGACTAGAAATTAGATTTAGATTAAAGTAGCTTAATTGATTTTATCTCTAGTAATGAGAGTGGGGTAGTTAGGGATAAAAAGGGGCATTCTGTGCATGGAGCTGGGTAACATGGCTGAGGTCTTAAATGAATATTTTTCCATTTGGATTCATGAAGGAGAAAAACATAATAGTTGGAGATGTTTGAAGCCCAAAGTAAATTTATTATCAAAGTATATGTCACCATAAATGACCTCGTGATTCATTTTCTTGCAGGCATACTTGATAAAGCCATAATAGAATAATAACCATAATAGAATCAATGAAAGACTGCACCAACTTGGGCATTCAACCAGTGTATAAAAGACAAACTGTGCAAGTACAAAATGAAAGTAATAATAAGTAAGCAATAAATATTGAGAACATGAGATGAAGTCAATAGACAATAGGTGCAGGAGTAGGCCATTCGGCCCTTCGAGCTAGCACCGCCATTCACTGTGATCATGGCTGATCATCCACAATCAGTACCCCATTCCTGCCTTCTCCCCATATCCCTTGACTCCACTATCTTTAAGAGCTCTATCTAACTCTTTCTTGAAAGCATCCAGAGAATTGGCCTCCACAGTCCTTGAATGTGAGTCCATAGGTGGTGAGAACATTTCAGAGATGGGGAAAATGAAGTTCAGTAAAGCTATCCCATCTGGTCTAAGAGCCTGATGGTTGAGGGGTAATAACTGTTCCTGAACCTGGTGGTGTGAGTCTAGAGGCTCCTGTACCTTCTTCCTGATGGCAGCAGCAAGAAAAGAGCATATCCTGGGGGATGGGGGTCCTTGATGATAGATGCTGCTTTCCTTTGACAGTGCTCTGTGTAAATGTGTTCAATGATGATGCGGGCTTTACCCGAGCTGGACAAGGCCGTATCTACTGCTTTGTGTAGGATTTTTCTGTTTAAGGGCATTGGTGTTTCCATACCAGGCTGTAATGCAGCCACCACACATCTATAGAAGTTTATCAAAGTTTTAGATGTCATGCCAAATCTTTACAAACTCCTAGTGGAGGTGCTTCGAGGCTTTCTTTATAATTGTGTTTGCTTGCTGGACTAGGGCAGATTTTCTAAAATAATAATACCAAGGAATTTAAAGTTGCTCTCTACTTCTGATCCTCCAATGACCTCTGGTTTCATCCTCCTGAAGTCAATGATCAACTCCTTGGTCTTGCAGACTTTGAGTAGGAGGTCATTGTTATAGCACCATTCAGTCAGGTTTTCAATCTCCTTCCTATGGTGAAATTCCAGAGCACATTAAGATTAAAAAGGAGAAGGTATTAGATCTCTTAGTGGGAAATAAAAGTAAATAAATCCCCAGATATATTCCAGACTGCTATGGGAGGTGGTGGAGTAGACTGCTGGGCTTGCCAGATGACCGAGAGTCATGATGAAGGGCAGCCAAGTAATTGCAGGCCAGTGAGTCTAATATCAGCAGTGGGGAAATTATTGGCAAAGATTTTGTTGGACATGAATGATACACACTTGAAAAGACAGATTGATCAAGGATAGTCAGCATGGATTTGTTGATAGAAGGGCAAGTATAATTAACTTAGCTGTGCTTTTTTTTGTAGAGGTAACTGGATGTGATTTGCATGAATTTCAGTGCTTTGACAAGGTCGCACAGGAAAAGTTGGCTAAGGATTGGAGCTTGAGGGATCCAAGGCAAGTTGGCAAACTTGGATCCAAATCTGACTTGGTAAATGGGGAAGGTGGAGAGTTGCTTTTTAGTGATTTGAATCCCATGGCTGTACCATAAGGATCGGCTCTGTGATTCCTGGTAACTATTAATAACAAATGTGAATGTAGGAGATACATGGGTTCTCTACCATGCTTAAAGAAGACATCTGCAGATGTACTAATCATAAGAGCAGGGGAGTCATGATACAACTTTATAAATCATTGATTTGGCAATGGCTAGAATATTGTTTGCATTTCTGATCACTAGAATTGGAAAGGCGATAGAGGAAATTTACCAGCATGTTGCCTGGGATGAGAGAACAGATAGGCTGAGTTTGTTCTTGGAGTAGAGGAGGCTGGAGGTGGGGGGTAGGGACTTGAGTCAAGTGTAGAAAAATATCAGAGGTAGATGGAAACAAATTTTCCCCATGGCTAAAGTGGACCAGAGGGTAGATTTAAGACAAGGAGATGTAAGGAAGACTCTCTTCTGCTAGGACATGGTTGAAAAATGGAACACGCTGTCTGAGAAGGAAGTGGAAGTAAGCACTCTTGTGACATTTAGGAAATATCTGTATGAGCACCCAAATTGCCAAGGCATAGAGGACCAGGTGCTGGGAAGTGAGGTGAGTACAATTAGTTTCTTGATGGTTAGTACAGACATGGTGGTCCAAAAGGCCTGTTTCTGTTCTATGTGGCCTTGATTCTAATAAATGTAATTGGCCTTCCTACGTAACTATTTCCTGGAACATTTATTGATGGGTTACATAAAGGGACGGTTATAGACACTATTATGTGCAACTGCCTTACACCTGTTAAATGTGGAGAAAGGGCAGCATGTCCTTCACCTCAGTTGGACGGTGTACCATTGCCTTTCTAAATTAAATCATGTATTCAGCTGAACAGCAACAGAAAGGAGCATTAAATGGCATGCATGCAGAAAATCCTCATCCCGAGGTGATTTATCTGTGTTGTAAATCTGACCTCGAATTTCGTCTGTTAAGTAAACGTATCCTCCAGTGAACTCTACTTTGTAACTGTTATGTTCTCGGTACATTTCAGTCCAACCATGTGTGGTTGGGAGCAATGCTTCCCTTGGAATGAGATTGGGAGAATTGACAATGTTAATGAGCTGCCAATATAATAATGTTGCAATAATTCAGCCCTTTACTGCAGGATTGGACTGTTTCTCAATCGGGCACATGTCACTTTGCATCTTGCACAATGCTGATTATAAATAAGCCATGTAACTAAACACGGAACATGCAGTAATGGGCCCAATCAAACTGGACTGAGTTCACCACTCAGTCTGTTTCTCTGTCTGTACTTTACAGAGGTGGAAGATGAATTTATGCAGTGCACGAGTAATGGTTTTTGGAGCAGTATGTTGAAGCTATCTAGGAACAGACTTTCAAATTTGGTTGTGTGTACTGAGGGAGGATTAATGAAAGGTGTTGTGTTTAAGGACTGCCATGGGAGGTCTACTATGATGGGATTCTGGATACAGTTTAGGGATGATTAGTCCATAACCAATGTCCCCATCTTGTATATGGATAATTGCAGTGGTATGAAGGCAGAGTTCACTGAAGTGAATTGGGTAGCTAATAGATAATCAGAAGAGCAGTGACAGTTATTTAAGCAGTTCACAACACTCAGGAGAATTTTGGTCCCTTTTAGAAAGAGGGATCCAGAGGAAAGAGTCCTGATGAAGGGTCCCAACCTGAAACATTGACTGTTATTCCCCTCCATGGATGGTGCCTGACCTGCTGAATTTCTCTAGCATTGTGTGTGTGTGAGGGCTCAGAAAGACTATTCATTAATTTTAAGAGATCAAGCAAGATATGTAATCAATGACTAGAGTTTACAGAGTGGTAAAGTCTAATGATAGAGGTTTGGGGGGATTGGGGGGGTACCTAAAGAAGAAGTCATAAAAAAAACTGAATGAATAGGGAATTGAAGCACAGAATCAGCACAGAAGAGGGGTAAAACCTGGAACAGATCAGCCTTGATTACATCGAATGAATGGGCAAATTAGAGGGGACATTCTTGTGTTTATGAAGATGGAGAGGGCTTGTAAAATGATCCTGCCTGTATGAATCAGGGTTATCAATAAATAAATAAATAAATTACAGTATGTGTATATTGAATAGATTTAAAAAGTGTAAAAAATCAGAAGTACAGTATATTTAAAAAAAAAAGTGAGGTAGTGTCCAAGGGTTCAATGTCCATTTAGGAATCTGATGGCAGAGTGGAAGAACTTATTTGGGACAACTTTTAAAGAACAAAAACTAATCAATTAAAATAGCTGGGATTTCCTCCTTTCATTTGGAACACAGTGCAGCTTAATTGGGACGGGTGACTGTTGCCAGTTTCTGATTAGTGTCAGTCAATGCACTTGTGTGTCATTAGATGCCACACTGTTCTTTAGAGCAAACAGTTTTTAAATGGCATCTGGTACGTGTGTAAAACAGCAATAGTTGACGAGAAGTAAGCTGTAAGATGATTCAGAACTGTTTTGCTCACCGTGGTTTCAAACATTCAGGCTTGGCAACACCAGAAATGGCTGG
This sequence comes from Hemitrygon akajei, assembly GCF_048418815.1. NCBI lineage: Eukaryota > Metazoa > Chordata > Chondrichthyes > Myliobatiformes > Dasyatidae > Hemitrygon > Hemitrygon akajei. The sequence goes on from NC_133153.1 coordinate 42,865,541, forward strand.
GAGTGAAAATGAAACTATTTCACTACTTACAAATTACAAAAAATTTGAAAGTATCGACAGTCATCTTGAATGTTACAATGAAAGTGAAGACTTGAAGGATGCAGTCGTCGAAAGGATTGCGTGACTGCAGTCCATTATCTACACTAGGTGTTTGTGCTGATCTTGTTCATTTACAGTCAATCAAAAGAACACTGCATGAATTCCTTCATAAGTAACCATTAGCAACCATTACACAGTTTTATAGTGCTGTAGAGGTATTAGTAATGTTCTAATTTGTTCTGCATTTTACTTAAATACATAAATTGTTACTTAGTTAAATACTTAGTTTTACCTTTTTAACTATTTCCATGAAACTTCAGCTAATTGGAGTACCCACTTAATTGGGCCAAAATGATGTGTCCCAAGTAACTGGAATCCACTGTAATAAGATGGATAGCTTTATTCCCTGTTAGCTTGTACTAAGACTTCCAAACTGTTGCTTCTCAACCAGATTTTTTTCTCTCATCTATTGATATTTAACTTTTTAAAACTTGTTTGATCTTGCCTAATCCCCATAACTTGTTTTAACTTTTCCAATTTATTTCATTTTTAAGCCAGGTACCACTGAACCCTACATGTTTTGCAATAAAAAAAAAGTTATTTATATTCTTTGAGCTACTGTTTCCTGTTTGATTGAGTCCATTAACATTGTTGGTGAGATCATATATCGCATATGACTGACGTGTTGATAGATTTTCAAAGTAAATGGAATAATAACCATTATTCATGCAAGTTGATGGGGTGGTTAAGAAGGCATACGGTGTGTTGGCTTTCATTAGTCAGGTGACTGAGTTCAAGAGCCACAAGCTAATGCTGCAACTCTATAAAACTGTGGCTAGATCACACTTGGAATATTGTGTTTAGTTCTGGTCATCCCATTATAGGAAGAATGTGGAGGCTTCAGAAAGGGTGCAAAGGATGCTGCCTGGATTGCAGGGCATGCCTGATGAAGATTTAGGGCTTTTCTCTTTGGAGCAAAGGAGAATGAGACGCATCTTGTTAGAAGTGTACAAGATGAAGATGCTTAGATGGAGTGGACAGGCAGAGACTTTCTCCCAGGGGAAAATAGCTAGTTCAAGGGGGCATAATTTTAAGGTGATTGGTGGAAAGTATGGGGGGGTGGTGTCAGAGGCAGGTTTTTAACATGGAGTGGTGGGTGTGTGGAACACCCTGCCAGAAGTGGTGGTAGAGGCAGATATAATAGGGACATTGAAGAGATTCTGAGGCATATGGATGAAAGAAAATTGGAAAGCTATGGGGGAAGGAAGGGTTAGACTCATCTTGGAGTAGGTTAAAAGGTCAGCACAACATTGTGGTTTGAATGGCCTGTACTGTTGTAAATTCTTTAACAACCATCTAAGACCTTTTTTCTTGGCCCGAAACATTGACTGTTTATTCTTTTCCATAGATGCTGCCTGAACTGCTGAGTTTTTCCAGCATTTTGTGTATGTTGCTTCCTCTAACCACTCTTCTGTGCTGATATTGGGAAAGCTTACTTGAAGTGTTACAAGCCATTACTGCAAAAATGTTGAATTATGTGTGGTGTAAAATGGCCAAGTTTGATTTTCTGCCATGAAGCTTTGCAGTTTGCAAAATCTTCATATTCTTTTTGTACTTTAGGTGATTAGTCATGATGGAAGACAAATGTCCACGCGTTGCTGACTATTTTGTGGTGGCAGGAATGACAAGTGCATCAAAGCCACTTGAAGAGGAAATACATTTCAATGACAACTGCCATAAAGTAGCTAAACCGAAAACACCAATTACAGATGTGGCTGTCATTGTGAAATCACTGGGAGAAGAAGTTCCCCAAGGGTATACTTGCGTGGAAACTACTCAAACTGGATTATCAGCTGATCTCAATAATGGAAGCTTGATGGCTCCTCAGATTTTTCTCTGCTACAAGAGAGGTAGAGATAAACCACCACTGACTGATCTAGGGTATGTTACTGAAATTAACTTCTTTCCACAATATGTGCTAGTGAATGCCTTTCATCTTTGCACTCGGCATTCATTTCAACATTAGAAAAAGCTTGTTTACAATGGGTATTTTAGAAATTACATCCAATATGTCACCATATACCAGGGGGTTCCCAAAGGTTTTTATGCAATTAACCCCTACTATTAACCAAGGAGTCCGCTGGCCCCAGGTTGAGACCCCTGCCACATACTGCCTTGAGATTTATTTACTTGCGGGTATTCACAGTAGATACAAAGAAGCACAATAGAATCAATAATAAACTACATACAAAGATGGATAATCAACGAATGTGTCAAAGATGACAAATTCTGGATGTAGAAAAACAAAATAATTGAATGTAATAAATAATATTGAGAACATGAATTGTATACTTCTTGAAGGTGAGTCCATGGGTTGTGGAATCAGTTCAGAGTTGAGGTGGGTGAAGTTATCCATGCCAGTTTGGGAGCCTGAACCTGATGGTCTGGGACCTAAGAGTCCTGTACTTCCTTTCCCAGTAGCTGCAGCGAGAAGAGAGCATGATTTGGATGGTGGGAGTCTTTGATGATGCATGCTGCTTTCCTGCAACAGTGGCCTTGTAAATATGAGTTTATCAATGGTAGGGTGGATTAAAGATATATTGAATTGGATGTCATAGAGTCATCCAGAAACAGAAACAGGCCCTTTGGCCCATCTACTTCATGGTGCCATGAAGATATCTGCCTAGTCCCATCTACCTGCACCTGGACCATAGTCCGCCTTCCCCCTCCCATCCATGTACCTATCCAAATTTCTTTTAAATATTGAAATCGAATCCACACTCACCACTTCTGATAGCTGGTTCCACACTGTCACCGCTCTGAGTTACCCTTAAACCACCTTTCACCCTCTAGTCCTAGTCTCTCTATCTATACCCCTCATAATTTGATATAAAATCTCCCTTCATTCTTCTACACTCCAGGGAATATAGTCCTAACCGATTCAACCTTTCCCTTTAACTCGGGCTGTCAAGTCCTGACAACAACTTGGTAAATTTTCTCTGCACTCTTCCTTATTGACATTGTTCCTGTAGGTAGGTGACCAAAGCTGACAACAATTATGCCCACAACTCACTAATGCTGACTTGTATACCTTTGAAATGTAGGAGGAAACCCTTGTAGTCACAGGGAGAGCACACAAACTCCTTACAAGCTGCAGCAGGAATTTAAACCTGATCACTGACACTGTAAAGTGTTATGCTAACCACTATGCTATTGTACTACCTGATTACGGAATCTAGCTTTCTGCTCCAAAAGTTGCCCGTCTGATTAGAAAGGAAGTTCTCCCAGACTTTACATTAATTCAAATGCCTGATCTTCTGAAGATGTTAATGAAGCAACTTGTTTTCAGTTTAAGAGCATCATAGTTGATGTGCAAGCTTCTGTAAGTCTGATTTAGTGACAGTATCTGATTTGTTTTTGGTGGTGTAGTTACATTAATAGTAATTAACATAGTTGTATTGTTTTCTAGCATTCTGTACGAATGGAAAGAGAGACTGAAGCACGGATGCCAAATCATTCAAACCACACCTTATGGCCGACCTGCTAACATCAGTGGTGGCACCTCATCTCAGCGAATCTACATAACATATCGGCGGGCACCAGAAAACTTTGCCCAGAATTCCCTATCTGTTACTGATATCTGTATAATTATTCCAAGTAAGGGCGAGACCCCACCACACACTTTCTGCAGAGTGGACAAAAACGTCAACAGCAGCATGGTAAGATCACCAGATCACCAGCCTACTTTTGGGTAACTGGATCTGCTGTGTAGTCCAGACTCATTAATAGACAGATAAGTCTTGTAAGGATAGGTTGAGTGAGCTGGGGCTTTTCTCTTTGAAGCAAAGGAGGATGAGAGGTGACTTAATAGAGGTGTACAAGATGATAAGAAGCATTGATTGAGTGGACAGCCAGAGACTTTTCCCCAGGGTGGAAATGGCTAAAATGAGGGGACATAGTTTTAAGGTAATAGGAGGAGAGTATGGGGGGAAGGTCACAGGTAAGGTTTTTTACACTGTGGTGAGTATGTGGAATGTGCAACTTGGTTTGGTGGAAGAGGCAGATATATTAGGGACACTTAAACTCTCAGACAGTCACATTGATAGAAAATGGAGGGTAATGTTGGGGGGGCGGTGGTTAGATTGATCTTGGAGTAAGTTTAATGGTCAGCACAAAATTGTGGGCTGCAGGACCTGTGCTATGCTGTAATGTTCTGTGTTGTAAGTCCTCCATGGTGTGGTAGCCCAGTCTATATTCAAGTACTTGTATTTGAACAAAGCTATGAATGTAGATGACGCCTACAGTTTCTTAATGTTCAAAATAATTGCTATTTTGTATCCCTGTAATAATTCTGTTTGACCCACTCCCATCAGGGAGGAGGCAATGTAGCATCCATGCCAGGACCAGCAGACTCAAAAACAGTTACTTTCCCCAAGCAGGAACACTGATCAACACCTCCACCCACTGACTCCACCACTTCATTATTTCTCATCAGTCACATTATGTACAGCCTAGCGTCACTTTATAGACATGCAGTCAATCTATGTATATAAGCTATCTTTATGTATTTATATTAATTGTTTCTTTATTATTATTGTGTTGTTTATCTTTTGGTTTTTTTGTGCTGCATCAGATCTAAAGTAACAATTATTTCATTTTCCTTGCACTTGTGTACAGGAAATGATATTAAACAATGGTGAATAATCTTAAAAGAATGTTTGTTTATTCTTTAAAGAGAATTTCACCTGTAAATGGTGAATTCACCAACTGCCCGCAAAAATTACTTTTAAAATAACCCGTCCATAGCCCACGGTAATTGGAGGTTTTTGATTGCAGCATAGTAATGGAATGAACGAACAGAAATAATCTCAAGATTCAACTTCCTTAATGTTACCATCCACTTAATGCTGTTGGAAAATCTGATCAAATTAAATCAACACATACTGAACTGCTAGAGGTTTTCAAAAACAATGGATTCTCAGAAATGTGTCAAGACTCCTCACAGCAAAATATTGTGTTGCATTGAAACTTAGTGATTGTTTCACATAAATCAAAGACCATTTAACAAAGTAACAGCCTAAAAACAGTGATTCAGTTCCCGTTTTTTGATTGATAAGGTACCTGGAAGATTAGTTTTCTTGATAATTGTGCAACTCAGTCTCCTAGACAAAAAAAATGTAAGTAACACATGAAGATGGAACTTTCAAGAGTACAATACTCTTATCAGCTAGCATCAGCTTAGCCAATGGAACAAACACAGAATGCTGGAGGATCTCAGCAGGTAGGGCAGTATCTATGGAGGGGAATAAACAGTCGATGTTTCTGGCTGAGACCCTTCATCAGAACATCAGCCTAGCCACGTACTTAGGATCTTAATTCGAGCAGGAACCAATAACATCCAACGTTCTGGGGGGGTATTGGAATGAAACGCAAGGCATATAAAAATGTTTATATGTTCACTTGAATTGTGAAAAATATCCAACTGGATAGACTTTGCTATGTTGCCCGGACTGTGTCAGAAGAGGGCATTTGATTTGATTCCGCCAGAAGAAGTGGGATTTCCCAGTGGTCACCCATTTTAATTCCATTTTCCATTCCCATTCCAATATGTCAATCCATGGCCTCCTCTATTGTCATGATGAAGCCACACTTAGGTAGGAGGAAAAACACCTTGTATTCCGCCTGATAGCCTCCAACCTGATGGCATGAACGTCGATTTCTCGAACTTTTGGTAATGCTCCCCCGCCTTTCACCATTCCCCATCTGCTTCCCCCTCTCACCTTATCTCCTTGCCTGCCTATCACCTCCCTCTGGTGCTGTCCTCCACCCACCCCTCCCTCCTTTCTTCCATGGCCTTCTGTCCTCTCCTATCAGACTCCCCGTTCTTCAACCCTGTATCTCTGTCACCAATCATCTTCCCAGCTCTACTTCACCCCTCCCCGCCTGTGTTCCTCTCTCCCTTCCCCACCGCTCCCACCTTTTAAATCTACTTATCTTTTTCTCTCCAGTCCTGCCAAAGGTTCTCGGCCTGCAATGTTGTCTGTACTTTTCTCCATAGCTGCTGCCTGGCCTGCTGAGTTCCAGCATCTGCAGATTTTCTCTTGTATTTGATTTTAATTTAGTGAATTTAGGGTGAAATGCAGAGTTATGCCAACTGAAGCTGAGTGTTGAGCTACAGTGAATATGTAGTCTATTTCAATTCTTCCCCCAGGCTTAAATGCATGCTTATGGATATGTTCTGATGTAAAGTATATTGTAAAGGTTATTTTGAGGAAAACAATATCTTATTTTATGTAATTAAACATCAGTTTTATAGCACATTGGGTAATATAACAACCATATAACAATTACAGCACAGAAACAGGCCATCTCGGCCCTTCTAGTCCGTGCTGAACACTTACTCTCACCTAGTCCCACCGACCTACACTCAGCCCATAACCCTCCATTCCTCTCCTGTCCATATTCCTATCCAATTTTTTAAATGATGGGGTTTAAGAATTATCATTTTATTCCTCTGTATCGTGCTGTGAAATCGCTTTTCAACTTCTGTTTTGCTAACAGTTAAAATTGTGGGTCAATCTTAGGACAAGTTGATATACTCTGTGGTAAACTAGAGTACCAAGTATCTATTAAGCTAAGAGCGACTGTCCATATATTTGCCTCTTCAATTATCTTGCTACTTTTGATAACTGTTCTCTTTTGTGATTTGCAAGAACTGTGTACGCCCACCAATGCCTGTTCCAAATAATTGCTTCCACTTTGAAAAGACTAATGTTGTCATTTAATAAGTAACAAATTTGTGAATGTGATATTATTTCAGCACCTTCAAGGGATATCTGCAGAGGGGACAACCTGCAACTAAAGCATTTTTTTAAAAAATGTACACAAGTTTGTTGCTTCATATTATCAATTTCCATACTCCCTAACATTGAAGAAGGAATTTTAGCCCATCAAATCTACATTGGCTAGCAGGGAAATTCCACTCTCCCACTATTTTTTCTCTGTGACCTCTTCCCCCCACGTTCCCTTCAACTGCTCTGGATATACAACTCACCTATGCACGAGATGCAACTAAGAGTGGCCAATCAATCTACCAATCTGTGACGTGGCAGGAATAATGTGCAAATTTCACTGATACACTGGATGCAAAGGTGGAACTCGGGGTGCTGGAGCTGCTCCAGAACGTGTTTAAGGAGAGCTAATGAGCCACCACAATTGCTGGCTAATTTTTTATCAATGTGTGATAGAGAGCATGCTGGTATACAGAATTGCAGCAAGACAGATCACAGAGCAACCCAACAGGTGATTAGGACAGCTCAGCACATCATTGGAACTTAACTACCGGACCTGGAGACAATCTACAACTCTCAATGTCCGCGGCATGCTCGTAACATCTTTAAAGGCCCATCCCATCCTGGACACTGTCTGTTCAATCTCCTGCCAAGACAGCAAGACTGAAAAGCAGCTTCTTCCGGAGGGTTGTTGTGCAGCTGAATAATGCTACACCCTGGCTAGCCAATTGCCTTTGAGTGTTATGCACTATTGAAATCACGTTGCATGTAAATATGGGATTTTTAAAAAAAATTAAGCTGTACCGCATGCATTGCAAATACCTGTTTTTCGTGGACTGGGGTAGCACCACAATCTTCTTGTCTTAAGCAATGATAATAAAGGTCTATTCTGTTCTGTGCTGATCTTGTTTTGGTGAATATTAGTTTGTGTGTGCAATCATGTGATTTATTTTTATTTGTTCCAGTGGGGATCAGCTGTATATCTCTGCTACAAGAAGTCTTTGGCCAAGACCAACACTATATCTTATAAAGCTGGTAAGTACTGAATCCGTAATGAGATCAAGGTATTAACATTTGATTTGTGCTCTAACTAGGGATAGCAATGAATCAAAGACTGCATATGGCGTTAGCATGAATTTGGATTATTGATTAAAGCATGAGACAAAAATAATTTGGAAATAAGATGTTAATTTGCTCTCAGGACTTGAATATTAAAGTGGATTGGTTGTATTTTATGAACCTGACTAATTGATTACCGTAAGTCAAGTACATACCCAGTGACCACTTTATTAGGTACACAAGTACACCTGCACATTATTGCAAATATCTAATCAGCCAATCCATGTGGTAGCAACTCAACACATAAAAGCATTTAAACTGGTCAAGAGGTTCAGTTGTTGTTAAGACCAAACAGCGGAATGGGGAAGAAATATGATCTAAGTGACTCTGATTGTTGGTGTCTCACGGAGTGGTTTGATTAGCTCAAAAACTGCCGATCTCCTGGGATTTTTCGCACACAACAGTCTGTTGAGTTTACAGGGAATGGTGTGAAAAACAAAAAAAAATCCAGCAAGCCCAAGTTCTATGGTTGAAAATTCCTTATTAGAGAGAGGTCAGAGGAGAATGACCAGACTGGTTCAAGCTGACAGGAAAGCGACAGTAACTCAAATGACCACACGTTAAACAGTGGCGTGCAAAAGAGCATCTCTGAACACACAACACATCGGACCTTGAAGTGGATGGGCTTCAGCAGCAGAAGACCATGAGTGTACACTCAGTGTATGTACAGGTGGTATCTTATAAAGTGGCCATTGAATATATATAATAATTTTTTTCAATGTACCGTGTTCCCTTAAAGTAGATTTACAATGCTTAGCATTTAGTGTTTGGCTTTAAACAAAGCTGAGGAAATTACTTATTTCAAAGATTCAAAAGATTTCAAAGATTCAAAAACTTTGTTGTCATTCTAACTGTACATCAGCACTGCAGGGCAGAATGAGACAGTGTTTCCCAGGAGCAGTGCAATCATAACATAACAAATGCAACACTAAATAATAAACATAACAATAAATAGTAAAACGCAACAGCCACATGTCAGTTAAAAACAAGTTATAAGTGTCCAGTGCAAGTTACAAGTGTCCAAAGCAGAGTCAGGTAGAGCAGCTATTTAGCAGTCTGACTGCCTATGGGAGGAAGCTGTTTAGTAGCCTTGTACTTTAGTTTTGATGCTCCTGTAACGTTTACCTGATGGCAGAAGAACAAGCAGTTCATGGAGAGGGTGTGAGGGGTCTTTAATGATGTACCGTGTCTTCTGGAGGCATCGACTCTGAAAGAGGTCTTGGACAGAAGATAGGGAGACCCCAATAACCTTCTCTACTCCCCAGGCTTTTTTGTCGGCAGCACTGTAGCTGGAGTACCAGGTTGTGATGCAAAAGGTCAGCACACTCTCAACCATGTAGAATGTAGTTAAGATGTTATTTCTCCTTTAACTTTTGTTTCCAAAGGCATTTGTGTTTTTATCTGTGATTAATTTTAGCATGTCATAATTTGAGTAGTTGGGGGAAATTTATTCTTACTTGCCAGGTGCCAGGAATGCTGCTTAACTGCTCAACAAAGGCCTCAGCCATGAGATTTGCAGTTGCTCAAATGACAGCACCAGTCCTGAAAATTCATGCTTTTTTCAGTGAATTGCTCAACTTTCAGTTAATTCAGTGAAATTCCAGGTTGTGTGAAGGGGGCCTCAGTGGTTGCTGCATGGCTATTCACAGCTGTTGCTCAGTGGTTGCTGCATGGCTACTCACAGCTGTTGCCCAGCTCAGTGGTTGCTGCATTGCTATTCACAGCTGTTGCTCAGCTCAGTGGTTGCTGCATGGCTATTCACAGCTGTTGCCCAGCTCAGTGGTTGCTGCATGGCTACTCACAGCTGTTGCCCAGCTCAGTGGTTGCTGCATGGCTACTCACAGCTGTTGCCCCAGCTCAGTGGTTGCTGCATGGCTATTCACAGCTGTTGCCCCAGCTCAGTGGTTGCTGCATGGCTATTCACAGCTGTTGCTCAGTGGTTGCTGCATGGCTATTCACAGCTGTTGCCCCAGCTCAGTGGTTGCTGCATGGCTACTCACAGCTGTTGCCCCAGCTCAGTGGTTGCTGCATGGCTATTCACAGCTGTTGCCCAGCTCAGTGGTTGCTGCATGGCTACTCACAGCTGTTGCCAAGGGTCTATAAAGTCCTCTGAGGGAAAAGTTGCGAGAACTTGCAATTCTACTCTGTGCATGTCATGGTGTAGTGACCAAAGAAGTAATTTTTGGACCTTTCTCTTGTCTCTATTACAGGTTTGATATGTAGATATCCAGAAGAAGATTATGAATCCTTTCCTTTGCCTGCATCAGTACCTCTCTTTTGCCTGCCGATGGGGGCAACCATTGAATGTTGGCCTTGTAACACCAAGTATCCGCTCCCTGTTTTCTCTACTTTTGTGCTTACGGCAGCTTCTGCAGAGAAGGTATATTCTCATCAAGTGTGTTAGTAGTGCATCATGTTCCTGTTGATTTGCTTGAGAATTTGTGTTGTGTAATTGAAGGATTCCTCATCGTAATGTTACCAATTGTTGAGAAGTAGCCCTTTACATATTAAGATAATTTCAGGTTTTATGAATTGTAAGAATTATTTAAAAAATTAATTACTCCTTTACTTGCATTTTAAATTTTGTTGACTGAAAACAAGAATACACTTATGTACAGGTTTTTTGCATTATTATAAATTAATAGAGTTGGCAGTTAAAGTAATCTCTTTGGAACAAATTTTAAAAATCTGTTGTGACCTACTAGAGTGGTTGTGAATGATGTTTCTTGTTCATGAACCAGAATTTACAGACTTAAAGAGCAGGCCAGTATAAGGACTGAGGTCAGAACTTTCTTCACTCAAAGGATAGCAAACGTCAAGAAGGCTGTTGAGATTCAGTCGTTGATTATATTTAAGACAGAAGTAAATAGATTTTTTGGTTATTAAGGAATTGCAGTCATAGAGCCATAGAATTATACATCACAGAAAATTGCCCTTTGGGCCAACTGGTCCATGCTATCAAAATGCCCCATCAAGCTCATCCCATTTGCCAGCATTTGACCAACAGCCAAAACCTTTCCAATCTCTGTACTTGTCTAAGTATTTTTTAAAAGTTGCTATTGTGCCTGCCTCAATCACTTCCCTGGCAGCTCAGTCACGTAGATACTGCTTTGTATAAAGAAATAATTGCCCATCAAGTTACTATTAAATCTTTTTCCTCTCACCTTCAATCTATGCCCACTAGTTCTTGATTCACTGACCCTTGCAAAAACACTGAGTGCATTCACACTATCCACGTCCCTCATGATTTTATACACTCCTGAACGATCACCTCTCGAGTGTCCTATGCTGTGAGGAGCCGAAACCCTTCATGCATGGAAAGGAAAGGATAAGAAGGATGGGGGGGGGAGGTGGTGGAGGAGTACAAGCTGGCAGGTGATAGATGAGGGGGAGAGTGGTTGGCTGGGGGAAAGAGGATAATGTAAGAAGCTGAGAAGTGATGGGTGGAAGAGGCAAAGGGCTGAAGAAGAAAAAATCTTATAGGAGAGGAGAGTGGACTGTGGAATGAAAGGATGAAGGATCAGCCAGTCCAAAGTTTGTAGTAGACCTGACTGTCAGAAACTAGCAAATGCTACACTTTGAATAATCACAGATGGTAAATTTAAGAGAAAAATAAAAAGAAAGTCTTACTGCCTGAGTTATGATTTAGAAATATAGAATGCAGTGTTGGGTTACATTTTAACTGGATTGCTTGTGCATTCATGACTGCAGTGTACTTGTAATTATCACATGATATTGTTCTGTACTGAAAAGACTCAAATGTCATTGTTCCCAGGTTTATGGTGCAGCCATTCAATTCTATGAGCCTCTTCCTCAAGAGAACTTAACAGATAAGCAGCGATCACAATTGGGGTTGGTCAGTGCAGCTGACCGAAAACCTATCCTCTCAAAGACTGTTCACACTAGCAAATGTATTTGCCTTCTGTCACATTGGCCATTCTTTGAAGCTTTTCGAAAATTTCTCACATTTTTATACCGCTATTCAATCTCTGGACCTCATGCACTACCTATTGAAAAGTAAGTTTCCTATATAAGGTGTTTTTTCCCTTAAATGTACTAAAATTATCAGTAAGTATTGCATGGTCTCAGCTTGGTGCTCAGCTGGGCAGTAACTATAGGTCACAAACAAGAGCAAATCTGCAGTGCTGGAAATCTAAGCAACACATAAAATGCTGGAGGAACTCAGCAGGCCAGGCAGCATCTACAGGGAAAAAAGTACAGTCTACATTTCAGCCCAGACCCTTCGGCAGGACTGAACAATAGGTCACTGCCTGGAGAGGAAGAGCTACAAGATTTCCACATTCGCGGTACTCAGCAACTCCTGATAAAAGTGAATGCTTCAAATATTTGGTTGAGGACCAAGTGTTGTGGTTCCCCAGTGACCAAATATCCAGAGAAACACTCTGTCAAAATTTATTGTTGAAAGTCAATAAAGGATCTGAAAGGGTCATAGTGAACCCTTAAGGAAGTGCAGTTTAGTGCCTTTGGCAAAGGAGGGACGGATACAGCTGGCAAAGATGTTTATAGATTAAAGGTTCTGTCTGTAAACTCTGCTCTGATAAACAGCAATTCTGCAGTGTCTGCTGTCATTTCCTTTTATTTTAATTCTGAAGGAATACTGACTTATTGCAAAAATTTGGGAGGTTAAAATATTTATTGTGAATGAGTTGTAGTTGCAAATGAACAAACTGTCACTATCACTTGTACACAGGAATTTATAGTACTTATCTAAAATTGTACTGAATAATTAATGTATCTTCTACTTGAATATTTTCCTTTTTGGCAGTGTGTTGACATATAATCATACAAGAACATATGAAATAGAAAGCAGTCAGCCCATGGCTGTATGATACTGCCCTGCCCATTCGGAGTTCTATGTCAGTGCTGTTTCGATCACAATCCCATGTACAAACTCCTTGCGAAGTCTCACCAGGACCCTATACAATTGAATTAGACTTTCTTACACCTCTCGTCATCAAGGCTAACATACTATTTTCCACCTTAATTGCTTGGCACTCTTGTATGCTGGCCTTCAGTAAGTGGTGCACAAGTACACCGGGGTGGCTTTGAACATCACCACCACTCATTCTGTTACTGTTTAACATTCATTTTCCTTTCCTCTTACTTGCACTGAAGTGAATAACCTTGTATTTTTCCACATTAGATATTATCTGCCAGGTTTTCACACGCTCAGTTTAAGCATATTCCCTTCAAGCCTCTAATTCATCTCCACCCTTTAAATCCCACCTGGGTAATATTGTCAGCAAAACTGGAAATATGATATTTGGTAGTTTAAGACAAATCATTGGTTTGTTGTAACAGGTCAGGGCATGAACACCTTGTTTAATGTGGAGCAGTCTTTGTTCCAAGCCTATGCTATCACCATTCCCCAACTCTTTCTCTGATACATGGACAACTCACTGTTGTCCCCCACTTGCCCATTTTCACCTTTGGTACTACTTGCTACTCCACTCTCAAGTTCATGTGTGCTATTTTTGTCACTTCCCTTTTCTGGGTCTCTTTGTCAACGTCTCAGGAGTCAAGCTATCCACTATAATCCCACTGTCTCCTTCAGTTACTAACGCTACAGCTTCTCCCACTGTGCCTCTTCTAGGAACGCCTTCCCTTTCTGTCTCCACCCCGTCTGTTCTCAAGATAAGGCCTTCCATTACAGGACATCTGAAATGTGCTCCTTTTCCAGGAAGTCAGAATCAGGTTCATCATCACCAGCATGTGTCACAAAATTTGTTAACTCAGCAGCAGCAGCTCAATGCAATATATAATATAGAAGAAAGGGGAAAAATAATAATAAATAAGCAAATCAATTACAGTATACATATATTGAATAGATTAAAAATCGTGCAAAAATTCAGAAATAGTATATATTTTAAAAAGTGAGGTAATGTTCACAGGTTCAATGTTCTTTTAGGAATTGGATGATAGAGGGTAAGAAGCTGTTCATGAATTGCTGAGTGTGTACCCTCAGGATTTTGTACCTCCTACCTGATGGTAACAGTGAGAAAAGGGCATGCCCTGGGTGCTGGAGGTCATTAATAATGGACGCTGCATTTCCCTTCTGTTGAGTTTGCTGGAGCCTCCTCTTACTTCCTCTTTCTCAGACTTTTGCTCTCACCTTACATTGCTCCAGTCAGAACAGAGAGAGTTCACCGGATATTTCATCCTACTAGCCTCCACATTCAATACCATCTTTTGTCATTTCTGCAATCTGAAGCAGGATTCAACCACTATCCACATCTGCTCCCATCCACCCCCACCCCTTTCTGACTTCCACAGGGACTACACCCTTTATGACTCCCTGAACTGTTCATTCCTTCCCACCCTTCTCTGATTCTGGATAATTTCTTTTGCAACTGCAGTCTGTGCAACTCTTGCTCCTGGAGTTCCTCCCACACCACCATCCAGGGATTGAAACAGATCTCCCATGGGCTCAAAGCTTCATATTCATCTCCTCCTCCTTTGTATTCAGTGCCCCTGAAACTCCGTCTCGCTGTACACCAACAAGTCCAAGCACAGGTTAGGCAAACGATTTACACGGTCCCATTCTCTATTTGCAGTAGACGTACTGAACTCCCAAATACAAGTCTCTTCTACTCATAAAAATTCAAAATAAAGTTATTATTGAAGTACCATTTACAACCCTGAGATTCCTTGTCTTGCAGGCATACTCAATAAATCCATAATAGAATCAGTGAAAGACCACACCAACCTGGGCATTCAACCAGTGTGCAAATACAAAAAGAAAGGAATAATAAATTAAGCAATGAATTTTGAGAAAATGAGTAGGAGTCCTTCCAAACTGACCATAAGACATGGGAACAGGATTAGACCATTTGGCCCATCGAGTCTGCTTAGCCATTTCATCACAGCTAATCCATTTTCCCTCTCAGCCCCAATCTTCCTTCTCCCATGACATGAGATGAATCCAAATTAACTCCCTTTCCATTCCCACATTGACCTGTCTAACCTCTGAATTCTTCACTGCCAATATAAGCTGGAAAATCAGCACCTCATATTCCACCTATTCCACTTGTGTGGTCCTTAAGACAAAGGAGAAGAATTAGTCCATTTGGGCCATTGTGTTTGCTCTATAATTCCATCATGGCTGATCTATTATCACTCAGAAAACCATTCTACTGTCTTCTTCCCTTAACCTTTGACACCTTTTCTAATCAAGAACCTGTCAACTTCCACTTTCCTCTAAGCTGGAACAGAGAGTCTCCAAGTATCGAACACGACTTTCTAAATCTTCAGAAGTCGAATCAATGCGAGATAGGTGTTCGGCATGCTTGTCCACTTTATCGTTGATCCGATCCAGTTTGTCTTCCAACTGTTTGAAAGCGGTTTTAAATTCCTTTAAAATTTCATCTCGGAGCTTTCCGAGTGCAACCAGGGTCTCGTCTGAGGAAGCCATAGCTTCCTTTCTCCCGGATTTAGATTTGTAAGTTAGATATGTTCACAGGCAGGTAAGAGATACCGAAAAAATTCCTAACTAAGGTTTAAAAAATGGAGACATTTAGTGCAAAGATAGCGACAGTAACGGAACAAAAGTTCGGAACAGCTAAACAATCGCCATCTTACCGGAAGTCCCCAACTTCCACTTTAAATATACTCAATGACTTGGCCTCCACAGCCATCTATGGCAATGAATTACTTCAATTTACCACCTTCTGGCTAACGAAATGCCTCCTCATCTCTGTTCTAATGGTAGTTTTCGGTCGCATGTGGGTCAGTGGTTGGCTTGGGGAGATGCTAAAGGATGAGGAAGCAGTGCCTGGGAATGGACCTTAGAGAACCCATGACAGCTACCATGCGGGTGCAGGAAGGGAAGTTAGTGAGAATAGGATTGAATGGTTTCTTGTGCAAGATCTTGAAGCATGCGTAAGGAGAGTGTTTGAGCTGTGGGGGAGGGGGAGAAGCTTTCAATCTGAATAAAAACACTTTGTTTAGTCTAATTTGAATGTTGAAAGAAAATCTGATTTGGTATGTTCGGAAAGATCAATTGAATGTGAAATTATTTTCTATGGTTTCAAGTAGGTCTATATAAACTGATTTATTAGACCTAGTATTTGTTTAGAAATTGCACAATAAACATATAATAGATAGCTTTATGATCACAAGGGCCTGGATATTAATTTACAGCCTGATTTGTATTTTGCAGACATATCTGCCACTTTATGCACAAAGTTCCATTTCCTTCTCCTCAAAGACCGAGGATTCTTGTGCAGGTGGGTGTCTGTTTAATTAATATTCTTAGCAAAGATATATTGCCGTGCAGTAAATCTCTGATTGCATTAAAGCTGGAAAATTTTATGGTTTGGCACATTGATGAAAGTACATTCCAAGTACGCTGGATTGATTTTAATAAACATGAAATCATTTTGGAATGCAATGAGCTATTCTGTTAGGTGGATCTGTATTCCTTGGCGTTTAGAAGAATGATGGGTGATATTATTAAAGCAAATAACATCCAAAGGTGGCTTAGTTGTGGGGACCTTTTCACTAATAGGAGAATTGCAAACAAGGGGACAGTCATTTAAAAGCAAGGTATATGGAAATTCCTTCACGTAGAGCCTGGTCCTTCTCTGAAATTCTTTTCTCGAGAATTGTGGAGGCTAAAGCAATGAAAGTATTTAAAATGGAGGCAAATAATTTTTGGAAAGATGGGGATTAAGGGCTCTGTAGATTTACCACAGAGAAGCTGAGCCCAGGGGAGAAGGCCATGATTAAACTGAATGTGGGGCATGCTGAAGGAACCAGGTGGCATCATTCTTTGTTCTAGGTGATTGGTAAAATCTCGGGTGTAATTCAAAAGCATTTACTGATGACAAAAATAAGCTGAAGTTGTCTGGTGGTGAGAGAAGTGCTTTTGGGAATAATGGAGCAGAGAGACAGACTTTGCTGGGACATGATTTGCAGCTGTGAAAGTGTGCAGAATGTTACTCTTACCTTTCCTGTTACAGCTATCGCCTCATGACCACTTAATGCTCTGCCAACCTGTTTCCTCACCACTTCCATTAAGGTAAGTATAATTCAGCCCTGGTTTAATTTTATTACATTTGAAGTGTATTTCTTCCTTTTTACCACTCCCAAGTCAGCAAGAACGGGAAAGAATCAGTCACTAGCTAGAAGAGTAAAATGACAGATTTTTTTTCCAATGTTCAGAGTACTTTGCACAGTCTGTGAATATAAACTAATTTAAGTGACTGAATTCAAATTCACATACTGCCATGGTGGGATTTTACAGATTTCTCTGCTTCAGAGTATGCTTTAATATTAACTCCTGTGGTTAGCAGTTTGGGCGACGCTATTATAGCTCGGGGTGTTCCGGAGTTTGGAGTTCAGTTCCAGCGCCATTCTGTAAGGAGTCTGTGTACATCCTCCCCCGGAACAGGTGGATTTTCTCTGG
The DNA here is from genome assembly GCF_048418815.1 of Hemitrygon akajei. Taxonomy (NCBI): domain Eukaryota; kingdom Metazoa; phylum Chordata; class Chondrichthyes; order Myliobatiformes; family Dasyatidae; genus Hemitrygon; species Hemitrygon akajei. The sequence continues at coordinate 42,882,917 of NC_133153.1, forward strand.
GACCTCTGGTTTCCTCCCGGGTAGGTTAATTGGTCATTGTAAATTCCCTGATTAGATTGGGGTTAATCAGGTTTGGTGGGGTTGCTTTGGTGGTCCACAAGGGCACACTCCGCACTGTATCTCGAAATAAGTAAAAGAGCAGGATAAATGTTGTGAATGTAATCAGTTTATTTGCAAAACTACTGGCAGCTTGTATGCCAGTGTGATAATCCCTCAATGCTTGATTATAGTCTGCAACATATTGTGAAAATAGACAGATTGCATCTCAGCATTAATAATGGGAGATCTTGTATTAACTTATCTGGTCCTCCTTGGGACAGCCACATAGATGATGTACAGCTTCCAGATGAATGCTTTCATGTTTCACAATGCCATGTGCCAGACTATATACAATTGCTATCAGCCCTGCCAGCTAAGTAAAGCTCTGTATAGTCACAGAGCAAAATTGAAGGTTTCCACTAATGCTACTTTCACATCAGATGAGAATATATATAAAAGTCTTCACTGAATTCTGATTGTATCTGTCATTTTACAGCGGTGGTAGTTTCACCACTTTGCTGCAGAACCTGGGCCCTGAGAAGGCAATAACTCTGCTGCTGTATGCAGTGACTGAACACAAAATTCTTATTCACTCCCTTCGCCCAGCTGTGCTGACCAGTGTGGCTGAAGCACTTGTTTCTGTAAGTATCACTTGTTTTTATAGGAGGTATTTGATTAAGTTATTGCAGAAAGTGGATGTTCATAGTGTAAGAGATATCGATAAGCACTTATAAGACATCAAGCCCTGATGGTGTACCTGGTAGGGCATTGAAAACCTGTGCCAACCAGGAGTGTTCAAGGACATCTTCAATCTCACTCCTGCTTCAGAGGTTCCCACCTGCTTCAAAAATGTGACAATCATACCAGTGTCAAAGAAGAGCAGGGTGAGCTTCCTCAACAACTATCACCCAGTTGCACTCACATCTACTGTGATGAAGTGCCTTAAGACGTAGGTCTGGCTAGAATCAACTCCTGCCTGAGCAAGGACCTGGACCCACTGCAACTTGTCTGTTTCCATGCAGTCTCACTGGCTCTCCATTCAGCCGTGGATCAACTGGATGATGACTATAGCTATATACTTCAGGCTGCAGTTGATTGATTACAGCTCAGCACTCAACATGATCGAACCCTCAGATCTAATCAACAAGTTCAAAACTTGGACCTCTGTAACTCCCTCTGCAACTGGAGCCTTGATTTCCTCAGTCACTGCAGATTAGAAATAACATCTCCTTGCTGGCAATCAACACTGGCACATCTCAAGGATATGTGTTTAGCCCACTGCTCTACTCTCTACACCCACGACTGTGTGGATAGGCGCAGCTCAAACACCATCTATAAATTTGCTGATGACACAACTATTGGCAGAATTTTAGATGGTGATGAGGAGGTGTACAGGAGTGAGATAGATGAGCAGGTTTAGTGGTGTTGCAACAATAACCTTGCCCTCAACACTAGTAATTGATTGTGATCTTCAGGAAGGGGAAGTTGGGGGAATACACATTAGTCCTCATCGTGGGATCAGCAGTGGAAAGTGAGCGGTTTCAAGTTCCTGAGTGTCGACATCTCTGAGGATCTTTTCTGGGTTCAACATTGATGCAATTACAAAGAAAGCCCAAGAAAGGCTAAATTCCATTATGAGTTTGAGGAGTCTTGGCATGTCACCAAAGACTCTTGTACATTTCCATAGGTGTACCATGGAGAGCATTCTAACTGGTTGCATCGCCATCTGGTATGGAGGGGCCACTGTACAGGATCGGAAAAAGCTGTAGAAAGTTGTAAACTCAGGCGGCTCCTTCATGGACACTAGCTTCCCCAGCATCAGGGACACTTTTAAAAGGTGATGCCTCAGGAAGGTTGCATGCACCATTAAGGACCCCCATCATCCAGGACATGCCCTCTCCTCAAGGAGGAGCTACAGGAGCCTGAAGAGAGACACAGCATTTTAAAAACAGCTTCTTCTCTACCATCAGGTTTCTGAATGGACAATGAACTAATGGTCAATGAGTGCATGAAGACTACCTCACTTCATTTGCTGTCTTTTTGCACTACTTAATTTTTTATATATCTTATTGTAATTTATAGATTTTAAAAGTATTGCACTGAACTGCTATTGCAAAACAACAAATCTTACAACATATGCCAGTGACATTAAACTTGATTCTAATTAATTGAATCACTAAAGACAAAGCAATGGTATTTACAAGATTCTGTGCTGTCTTCATGTCAGTGCAACTTCACAGACTGTTGAGAAATTGTGCATTACTAGTGATAACAGAAGGCAGATTATATCAGTGCTAGTATTAAATATTTGAATATTTGGACATGGATAGATGGTTGTCTGCTACCAGGAATCAGGGCATAAATGGTTCTTTATCTGTTTGTCAAAGTTTAATTAATTGTATGCCACGGGGATTGTTGAGTTTCATGCATAAAATGCTGGAGGAACTCAGCAGGTCAGGCAGTATCTATGGAGGGGACTAAATAGAAGGTGTTTCATTGTTGAGTTTAAATATTTTGTAATTTGTGTAAATTACTTGGATATAGGTATGCATCATATGATAGCTCATTGTGCTGCTGACACAAGGATGGACGCAAAAGTTGGTTATGTATGTAGGAAGTGATCAGGAAATGGAGTATAATATGGGAAAATGTGTACTTATCTGTTCCTGCAGGTAAAATAGGAATGAGTATTATCTAAATCAGGGATTCCCAACCTGGGGCCCACAGACCACTTGCTTAATGGTATTGGTTCACGGCATATAAAAGTTGAGAACCCCTGGTCTAAATGGTGAGAAATTGCAGAGCTGTGAGGTACGCAGTTCATAAAGGGCTAGTGTAAAGATGCAGCTCGTCTACTGAGGCTATTTGAGTGGAACTGAGGAATAAGAAAGGGATGTCCACATTAATGGCATTACATTGTAGACCTCCCAGTAGTCGGCGGGATCTAGAGGAGCAAATTTGTAGTGAGATAGCAGACAGTTGCAGAAAAATAAGTTTGTGATAATTGGTTTTAACTTTCCAGATACTGACTGGGACACTCATACTATAAAAGGACTGGATGGAATAGAGTTTGTCAAATGTGTTCATGAAAGTTTGCATAATCTATGACTCACAAAATGTCAATGTTTAATGCAAAAAAGGGAGGTAATGCTCATTTATGCAGGGCATTGGTGAGACCTGTACCTGAAATACTGTGTGCAGCATTAGTCTCCTTAAGGAAAGATGTTAATGTGTTGGGAACGCTTCAAAGAATGCTTGATATCTCAGATGGATGGGTTTACATAAGAGGAGAAGTTAGGCAGGTTAGGCTTTCATGTACTGTAGTTTAGAAGAGTGAGATACAATTTGAGCGATACTTAAAAGATCCTGAGGTATTCTGACAGGTCAGATGTGAAGAAGGTGATTCTTGCTCTGAAAAAATCCAGAGCACTTCACATCAGGGGACACCGATGTAAAATAGAGTGTGGTGAACCCAGAGAGTTATGAGTTTGCAGAAGACTCTCCCTCAAGTGCCAGTGGAATCAGAATTTTTGAATATTTTTAAGATGAGGGTAGATAAATTCTTGATAAGCAAGTTAGTGAAAGGTTGGTATGAGTTGATAGAAAGGCGGAGTTGTTGATACAATCAAAACCACAGTGATCTTTTTTTAATTCAGAGATAGAGCACAATGCAGGTCATGAGAACATAAATAATAGGAGCAGTAGGCCATCTGGCCCATCGAGCCTGCCCTGCCATTCAATAAGATCATGGCTGCTGTGTCCGTAAACTCAGCTCCACCTACCTGCCTTTTCCCCATAACTCTTAAACCAGAGCACCCGGAGTCACAGGGAGAATGTACAAACTCCCCACAGACAGTGGCAGAAATTGAACCCAGGTGGCTGGCACAGTGGCACAGTAATAGCATTGCATTAACCATTATGCTACCATGCTCTGCCATCTTGTTAAATAGGGGAGCATTCTTGAAAGGCTAGGAGACTGACTCCCATTCCTAATCTGTATGTTCCTAACTTGTCAGGTTTTGGTTTTATTTTGCCAGAGGCCGTATCATTTTATTTAAAATTACCCATAATAATGTCTGTAAAGATTAGAACTTAGGTTTACAATATATATAACAATTAGATGAATTTAAAATGTGGATATAAATTTTTAAATTGTGATGGAAATCTTTGTGTAGATTTCAATCTGGAGTTGGCAAAGGATTATTGTTGCAATCATTAAGATATTTGATTGTTGAACGTGTAGTTTTTCATTGATTTTATTGTATTTCTCTGTACTACTGTGAATGTCTGCAAGAAAATGAATTTCAAAGTATTATATGGTGATTTATGCCTTCATAAATCAAAATATGGAGTACAGGAGTTGGGATGTTATGCTGAAGTTGTATATGGTGGTTTGGCCTAATAAGTATTACGTGGAGTTCTGGTCACCTACCTACAGGAAAGTTGCCAATAAGCTTGAGAGAGTGATATATACTGTATGCACTTTGATAACAGATTTACTTTGAACTTTGCCAGAGTGCCTCTCCTGCAGACTGTTGTGAGCTGTGTTAGCAAATTGTTCCATGGGCTCTGGCTGCCATAGCCTGTTTGATTATTCTTCATGCTGTTCCACACAGTAATCCTGGGTGGGCTGGTACATAGGCGGGTTGGGTGAGGTCTTCATTAAATCAAGCCCAGAAATCTTTCAGCCACTGCAGTGTTACCATCTGGAACTGTGATCCTCTCTGGTGGCTGCCAGATGTGCAGAGGCCGCTCCAGGGATTCGTTTTGGCAACATGACAAACATGTGCATCTGGAACCTTCTCACCATGTTTCTTGAACCAAATGTAGAGAGACACAAGTTGAGAGCTCAGCCAACACACTTGATGTCTCTTACGCTGTATATGGAGGCAAACAATTTTAATAGCTTATGTTTTGACATTTCCAGTCAAAGGATATTGAAAATGTAAACTGATTGCGCATATAAGACCATAAGATATAGGAGCAGAATGAGGTCATTTGATCATGGCTCATTTATTTTCCATCTCAACCCCATTCTCCTGCCTTCTTTCCATAACCTTTAATGCCCTCCCTATTTAGCAAGAACCAAGCTGGTGTCCGAAACAGTTCACAATACTCCACATGCAATCTGACCAATGCCTTATAAAGCCTCACTCAGCATTATATCCTTGCTTTAAAATCATAGTCATCTTGAAATAAATGCAAACATTGCACTTACTTTGCTTACCACCAATTCAGACTGCAAGTTAACCTCTGGAGAATCCTGCATTAGGACTCCCAAGTCCCCTTGCACCTCTGATTTCTGAATTTACTTCCCGTTTAGAAAATAGTCTTTCCCTTGATTCCTTCCACCGGAGTGCACTGAAGGAATGGTGATGTACTGTTTTTCCAGTTGGGATGGGAGGGAAGCCTGCAGGAAGCAGTATTCACTCCTCTGCAGCTGTTGCCCTTGTCCTTGATGGAGGAGTCATGGGTTTTGGCAGTTGATGTGGAAGCAGCCGAGATGAGCATCAGCCCTTCATATTGTCAGCTGTTTACTTGACAGCCACTGTGTGTCAATGGCAGAGAGAATGAGCATTTGGGTGGTTGTGATGCCACTTGTGCGGACTTGGCGGTCCAGCATGCTGTTCAAACTGCACACATCAGAAAACCAGGAGGTTCTGACATACTCCTGGCTGGTGCATTGTGAATGGGAAAAGGCTTTGGAACGTCTGTGAGAGAGTCACTTACCATAAATACCTTCAAAGAGTCTTTCACATTTGGAAATTTTTGTCTGTGCTTTGAACTATTAAGAGGTGTGAATGAGTGTGATCCCAGATAGATAGATAGTGATCCCATTGATGGCATAGATAGCCTCTGATTTCTATCCATAAATGCAAGAGATTCTGCAGATGTTGGAAGAACACACACAAAATGCTGTAGGATCTCAGCAGGTCAGGCAGCAGCTGCGGAGAGGAATGAACAGTTGACATTTTGGGTCATAAACAAGAGAAAATCTGCAAATACTGGAAATCCAAGCAACCCCCACAAAATACTGGTGGATTCGGCAGGTCAGCCAATATCTAAGGAGAGTAAAGAGCAGTTGACGTTTCTGGCCAATACCCTTCAACAGGACATGACCTAAAATGTACAGTTGACACTTCAGGCCGAGACCTTTCAGCAGGACTGGAGAGCAAAAGATGAGGAACAGATTAAAAAGGTAGGGGAGGGGAGAGAGAAACACAAGGTGATAGGGTGAAACCTGGAGGGGGAGGGATGAAGTAAAGAGCTGGGAAGTTGGATGGTGAAAGGGATACAGGGCTGGAAAAGGGGGAGTCTGATTGAAGGCCATGAAAGAAAGCAAAGGGGTAGGAGCATCAGGGGGAGGCGATGGGCAAGCAAGGAGATGAGATGAGAGAGGGAAAAGGGGGTGGGGAATGGCGAAGTGAGGTGGGGAACATTACCGGAAGTTGGAGAAATCAGTGTCTATGCCATCAGATTGGAGGCTACCCAGATGGAATATAAGGTGTTGTTCCTCCAACCTGAGTGTGGCCTCATCGTGACTGCAGAGGAGGCCATGGATTAACATATCGATATGGGAAGTGGAATTAAAATGGATGACCACTGAGAGATCCCGCTTCCCCGAGCGGTCGGAATGTAAGAGTTTGACTAAACGGTCTCCCAATCTTTGTTGGGTCTTACTGATATACAGAAGGCTGCACTGGATACAGTAGATGACCCCAACAAACTCTCGGGTGAAGCGTTGCCTCACCCGGAAGGACTGTTTGGAGCCCTGAATGGTAGTGAGGGAGGAAGTGTAGGGGCAGGTATAACAAAGACTTGTTCTTGCAAGCGGAACAAGTGCTACACCTGTCTTACACCTGCTCCTTCATTACCATTCAGGGCCCTAAAAAGTCCTTCCTGGTGAGGTGGTCTTTCAGTTGTGAGTCTTTTGGGGTCATATACTGTGTCCGGTGTTCCTGGTGTAGCCTCCTGTGTGTCATCGAATATAGAAATTTACAGCACATTACAGGCCCTTCAGCCCACAATATTGTGCCGACCATGTAACCTACTCTAGAGACTGTCTAGAATTTCCCTAGTGCATAGCCCTCCATTTTTCTAAGTTCCATGTACCTATCTTAAGAGTCTCTTAAAAGACCCTGTTATATCTGCTTCCACCACCGTCGCTGGCAGTGCATTCCACGCACTCACCACTCCCTGTGTGAAAAACTTAGTCATGACATCCCCTCAGTACCTGTTTCCAATCACCTTTTAAAACTATGCCCCCTTGTGTTAGCCCTGTCAGCCCTGGGGAAAAAATCCCCTGGCTATCCACACAATCAATGCCCCTCATTTTATACACCTCTATCAGGTCACCTCTCATCCTCTATCGCTCCAAGGGAAAAAGGCCAAGTACACTCAACCTTATATTGAAGAGGCCCGGCGTAGATTGGGAGACTGCTTCAAGCACCTATGCTATGCTCACAGGTTCAAAGGTCAAGTTTAAAGTCAGAGAAATGTATACAATATACATCTTAAAATGCTTTTTCTTCGCGAAACATCCACAAAAACAGAGAAGTGTCCCAAAAGATGAACGACAGTTAAACGTGAGAACCCCTAAGTCCCCCCCCCCGCTCCCACTCCCGTGCATAAGCGGCAGTGAGCGTCTATCCCCTTCCCCCCACCAGCAAAATTAAATGTATGTCGGTACAATCACCAAGCCCAGTTACCCCAGAAGTTTCGCATTTCATCTGAATTCCACAACCCACAGGTTCTTTCTCCCTGGCAAGGGAGAGGGAGGTGTGCCCCATTTTCACAGCGGGTGGGAGACATAACAGCAGCCCACTGGTTTACGATCTTAAAAGTCCATTTAGTTGCTTTTTCCAAGCTCTGTGTCCAAAAATTACAAAGACCTCAGGTCTTCAGGTCCACATTGAAAGATTTTCCGGCCTCCTCGACGACATGAGCTTCTGGCCGTGACACCGACTCTTGATCCACCCGTCTCCAGAGCCCCGAGATCTTAGACTTCCAAACACGATCGAGACTCTCAGGCCAAACCCTTGGCCTGTCGAATAGCGGCCAGTCATGGAACCCATTCCCGCAAAGAACCGAAGCTTGCGTGTAACTCCAGGTCAGGGTCTTCAAAAGAACCCTGAAAGGAAAAAATAAAGATATTAAAGGTAGAAATAGAGCTGTTTCCGAAGATGCAAGCAAAGGAGTCGCTGTTAAGCGCCATCATTCCTCCTAAACAGAAGAAGCAGGATTTCCTAGTGGCTACCCATTTTAATTCCACTTCCCATTCCCATTCCAATATGTCAATACATGGCCTCCTCTACAGTTGCAATGAGGCCACGCTCAGGTTGGAGGTATAACACCTTGTATTCTGTCTGGGTAGCCTCCAACCTGATGGCATGAACATCAGTTTCTCAAACTTCCGGTAATGGCTCCCCCTTCTCCTTCACTACTCTCCTTCCCCTTTTCCCTCTCTCACCTTATCCCTTTGCCTGCCCATCACCTCCCTCTGATGGTCCATCCCCCTTTCTTTCCTATCCCTATCACCTTGCGTTTCTCTCTCCCCTCCCTCATTTTTAAAATCTACTCAGCTTTTTCTCTCCAGGCCTGCCGAAGGGTCTCGGCCAGAAATGTCAACTGTTCATTCCTCTCCATAGATACTACCTGAGCTGCTGATTCCGCCAGCATTTTGGTCTATAGCCATGGTGTTTATGAGCTTGTCCAGTTGAGTTTTTGAGCTTTAGTGACTCTTGGGTTGTTGATGATGGAGGATTAAACCATCATTTAACCGTCATTTAATGTCAGGGCAGGTGGTTAGAATTCCTCGGAGTTGGTTGTTGCACAACATGAGGCTATTTTTCCTTATCAGCCATGCATATTACTCAGGTTTTCTGCAAGCAGCCACAGATTGTGTCATGATACATAAATCATTACAGTATGCATTAAGGACCTTCCCTACCTTCCCTGACTCCAGGCACTCGTTTCAGCTTTTATAACTGATCAGTTCTTTAGACCTCCTCCTGTTCTTTACATACATATAAAATATCTTAAGAGTTTTACTTAGTCCACCTCAGCAAGGCCTTCTTGTATCCTCTTTTAGCTCTCCCAAGTCCATTATTGACCTACTTACTGGCTACCTTGTAATTCACTAGCTGACTGTAAGTCTTTGTTAATGTATAGTTTCACATAAATTCTATTGAATTTCTTTATTTTCCTACAAATGCCGACAGGAACATCAATGTCATATATGGTATCATACACATATTTTGGTAATAAATGTACTTTGACTTTGAATCAAGAGCCCTGCCTGATCCCTGTTTCCAAAACCTGAAGTTTGCTTCCACCTTCCTCTTGTCTAGATGTTCTACCTCTCATCGACCTTGGTTTCTTTGCCCTGCTATTTATTCCCTGCCTCAAAGGGATCAACCTATCTAGAGCCCTATACAAGTGCTCCATAAAAAACTTCCGCATTTTCATTGTGCATTTCTCTGAATACATCTGTTCCCAATTTATGCTCTCAAGTTCTTGTCTAATGGCATCATAACTTACCCTCCCTCAATGAAATGCTTTCCTATTACCATCTGCTCCTATCAGTGTCCTAGGCTATGATAAAGAAAATCTTTTTAAAAAAACACATTTTTTAAGATTACTGCTAGTATATTGCACTTTATCTGTGGGTTTCAATTCAGACTACTTGGATCCATAAAAGATGTTGACGTACTTCCTGTTGTCTTGTTTCTGGAATAAGTATTGTGGTCTAACTTGAGTTAGTTGCACAACATTCCTTCAATTTTAAGCTCAAGAGATTCTGCAGATGCTGGGAATCCAAAGCAACATACATAAAATGCTGGAGGAACTCAGCAGATCAGGAGGCATTTATGGAAAAGAGTAAACAGTTGATGTTTCAGGCTGACACTCTTCTTCAGGACTGGAAAGGAAGGGGGAAAACGCTAGAATAAAAACGTGGAGAGAGGGAAGAAGGTTAGCTAGAAGGTGATGTGTGAAACCAGGTGGGTGGGAAAGATAAACAGCTGGAGATGAAGGAATCTGATAAGACAGTAGAGTGGACAAGGGGAGGAAAGCACCCAGGAGGAGGTGATAGGCAGGTGAGAAGAGGTAAGAGGCCAGTGTGGGAAATAGAAGAAGAGGAGGGGGGAGGGATTTTTGTTCGCTGAAAAGAGAAATCTATATTCATGCCATCAGATTGGAGGCTACCCAAACAGAGTACACCCTGAGGGTAGCCTCATCATGCCTCAAGGTGAGACCATGGATCAACATGTTGGAATGGAAATCAGGATTAAAATGTTGAGCACTGGGAAGTTCTGCTTCAGGTGGATGAAGCAGAGGCACTTGACCAGCGGTCCCCCGTTTACGGCGGAAGTCACCAATGTAAAGGAGCCTGCTTTGGGAGCACCAGCTACAGTAATCAACCTCAGCAGATTTGCAGGTGAATGGGCAGGTGTAGCACTTTGGCCGCTTGCAGGGTTAAGTGCTGGGCCGGAGTTAGTGGGGAGGGATGAATGAACAAGGGAATCACAGAAGGAGCGATCCCTGCAGAAAGTGGAAGTTGGGGAGAGGTAAAGATGTGTTAGGTGGTAGGATCCCTTTAGAGAGATGGTGAGTGGAGAATATTGTGTGGGATACGGAGACTCATGGGGTAGAAAGGTAAGGACAAGAACTCTATCACTGTTAAGGCAGCAGGAAGATGGGCTGAGTGTGGATGTCCAGGAAATGGAGGAGATGCAGATGAGGAAAGTATCATTGGTGGAGGAAGGGAAACCCCATTCTTTCAAGGAGAAAGGAAAGGAAAGCCTCATCCTGGGAATTTCACTCTTGAAGACCCTGACCTGGAGTAACACGCTGACTACGGTTCTTTGCGGGAATGGAACCTGCTCTCAGGGTTCCACAGTCGGCCGCTATTCAGCATGCCGAAAGCTTGGCCTAAGATTTCAGCTCGGATTCGGAAGCCTGGGATCTCGAGGAACTGGAGATGGGCGGATCAAGGGTCGGTGTTGCCACAGGAGATCCATGTGTGGTTGAGGGAGTCAGAACATCTGTGTGCCTGGGGACCCGGGATCCTTGTGATCTTCAGGCACGGAGCTCAGATAAAGTGACGTAACTGACTTTTAACATCATAAACCAGCGAGTTGTTTGTTATCTCTCTCCACTCATTGGAAAATGGAGTCACCTCTTCCTTCCTTATTAGGAGAGAGAGCGCCTGCAGCATGTTGAATTATCAGGTGAACAATGTAGTCTTTGGGGTAACTGCAAATCTGTGTCTTTGCTATTGCCTTGCTCACAATTGAGTGCTGGTAGCGGGTGTGCTTTACTTTTGCCAGTGGTGGGGGGGAATTGTTGCTCGCTGCCGCTTATGCGAGGGAGGGAGGGGAGTTGGGGGGCACTTTGGGGTTCTAACATTTAACTGTCGTTCATTCTTGGGGCAGTTCTCTGTTTTCGTGGATGTTTGCGAAGAAAAAGCATTTCAGGGTGTGTATTGTATACATTTCTCTGACATTGAATTGTACCTTTGAAACCTTTGAATTTGCTTGTGCCACCAGGGAGATGCTTTATATTGATCTCTTTGATGGAATACTAAGGAGACGGCAAAATCTTCTAGAGGTTATAATATCTGAGATGTCATAAAAGGCTAGAGAGACCAAACAAAAGTTATGGACTATTTTTGAACTCATGGACCAGACAACTACTGCTTCAGCAGCTGTTTTTTATCACTGCCTTTATGTGCAATCTATTTTATGTAGTTTAGAGAAGTAGAGAGTACTATAACCCATAAAAACTTTAAATGACAACTCCTATGATTTCACCTAAAATTCCTAAAACCTGAGACAACATGGTGATTCATATTAATTGTTCGCTTAAATGCGCAGATCTTTCTGGCTATAAAAAATGATCCTTGTGTATTTGGGAAAGATTTTAACAATGAAATGTTAGATTGTAGTTTTGAAGTTTTCACTTTCAATTACTTTCTGTGAGATCTACCAAAGTCCCAACATACAGCTGTTAGAGTCATAGAACACTATAACAGAGAAACAGGCCCTTTGGACCATCTAGTGCAAACCAAACTATTTCTCTGCCTAGTCCCATCAACCTGCACCTGGACCATGACCTTCTATACCCCTCCCATCCATGTAACTATCCAATGTATTTGTATTTGTATTTCTCTTAAATGTTGCAATCAAACCCATGTCCCCCTTAAATATCCAAAGTTCAAAGTAAACTTATCAAAGTATATATATGTCACCATATATAACCGTGAGTTTCATTTTCTTGTGGACATAATAAGTCCATAATAGAATAAAACCATAACAGAATCAATGAAACATTGAACCAAATTAAACCAGTGTGCAAAAGACAACAAACTGTGCAAATAAAAAAAGAAATAATAATAATAATAAATAGATAAGCAAAAAATATCAAACATGAGGTGAGTCCTTGAAAGTGAGTCCATAGATTGTGGGAACAGTTCAATGATGGGGCAAGTGAAGTTATCCCCTATGGTTCAAGACCCTTTCACCCTTAACCCATCACTTCCAGTTCTAGTCCCACCCAACCTCAGTGGAAAAAGTCTGCTTGTGTTTACCTTATCAACTTTCTTTTGTACTTTGAGGAATAAAAAGCTTATGATATATTAATTTCAGAAAATGAGGTTTGTTTCATCCTAGTGAGAATTTGTTGATTTGAGATATTAACTTTCGTTCTCTCTCTATCACTCTTGTCTTACCTGATGGGTATTTTCAGAAATTTATATTTTTATTTTGTATTGCTACAATTTGTAGTGTCTGCATTTTTAAAGATTTGTACGTTTTCACTCAGGTTGTGGGAACACTCTAAGCAGTAGCTCTAGGTAATGTTTTGACATTGGTTGTGCTTTGATACAATGAATACTTTTTTTATTTTTACTGCATTTCTGAAAGTATGTTGATTTTACTGTGGTTCTTTACATACAGATGATATTTCCATTCCATTGGCCGTGTCCGTATATTCCTCTGTGCCCTTTGGCTCTGGCAGATGTCCTTAGTGCCCCTTGCCCCTTCATTGTAGGGGTTGACTCCCGCTACTTTGATCTGTATGATCCTCCAAGTGATGTAAGCTGCGTGGACCTAGACACTAACACCATCTCTCAGTAAGATTTTGACATATACAATTAAATTGTAAAATGTGGTTTTTGTTTATTAGTTGAGTTGCAAAATAGTAATTATTTGTATTGCACTGTACTGTTGTCAGAAAACAACACATTTCATATCATGTGTCAGTGATAATAAACCTGATTTTTATCTTGACTCTCCTCTGCACAGCAGCACCTCTCTTTCCAATTATTGTGTGACTGGCACACATTATTTATTGAAATAATTTTAAAAGCTTCTGATCCACTGCTGGAGCTAATGGAAAGAATTACCAGTGTTTCTCTGCAAAAGCCCCAGTTTCCAGCACTGGCTTGTTCTTTGAATTGATGGATGCTTTTCCTACCTGCCGCCTGAGCTGCTGGCTGCCCCTCACACTGATGGACTGCACCTACGCTGCCCCCCCCCCCCCACCGCTGGCTGTGGGTTCATGTTCAAGCTTGTGAGAACTCGGCTACTGCGATATCTAGACTTTAGAATTAAATTCATTTAAGTGTTTTTATTGATTCTGTGGTGATTTTTAATTTTTGTAAGAATAAAAGATCAATAATTGTAATATTTTTACTATAATCTTGACAGGTGCCTTCACTACTTACTGTCCAAAAATATGTCTGTCTACCCTAGCCTGAGATACAGATTTTTGGACCATTAGAGAATCAGATGTTATGGAGAACAAGAAGGACTGTGCTAAATTAAACCACAATTCAGTGGAACAGAATTAGGTCATTCAGCCCATCAATTTTGATCTGCTATTCAATCATGGCTGATTTATTTTCCCTCTCAATCCCATTCTCCTGATCAGCATCGATCTTCTTGAATAGAGAAGACTAAAGGATACTTGTAGCCAACATTTTTCTTAAGATATTTGTACCTAACTGATCTTTCAATTAATGTGCAGATAATATCAATTGGTTATTTTTTTAAATTACATTAATCAAGTGCTTTACTGATGATGAAGTCACAACCCCAATTCATAGTTCGTTGTCTCTATTATTGTAATTTGCCAATCAGCATGTACTGTACATTTATTTTCATTTCAGAGTTTTTTCTTCAATTTGCTGTCAGTTACTGTGTTCTTGCAGTGCTCTTTAATTTTACGAATACTAAAAGTAATATTGTGATGATGTTTCAAAATTTACTTGCTGTGTATTTGTGTCCAAGGTATGTATTTAAAAGTTTATTCTTTCAGAACTGATGACAGGAAAAGCCTTACATGGAAAGTACTTCCAAAGAAAGCCTGTAAAAATCTGATCAACTCTTTAAACAACATTTATGAACAGCTGGCTGAGAGTAAGTGCCTTATGAACTCTTTAATGCTGTAATTTGTCCTTTTTCTAGAAAGGTACAGATCCTTCAGCCCACAATGTTATGCCAACCCTTTCACCTACTTCAAGTTAATCTAATCCTTCCCTCCTGCTTAGCCCTCACTTTTTTTTATTTCATCAATGTCTCTTGAATGTCCCTAATGTTTTTGCCTCTACCAGCACCCCTTGCAGCCCGTTCAATGTACCTGCCACTTTGTGTTTAAAGAAAAAACCTAGTTCTGACGTCCCCTCTGTAGTTTCCTCTAAACACCTTAAATTATGTCCTCGTGCTATCGCTACTGCCACTCTGGGATAAACGGGCACACTGGCTGTCCTCTCTGTATATTATTCTTTACCATCATATGCACTACTCTCAAGTTGCCTCTCACTCAACTTCACTGCAAAGCGAAAGGCCCTGGCTTGTTCAGCTTTTCCTCACACTGGTCATGCTTCCTAATCCAGGCAGCATTCTGGTAAATCACCTCCGCACCCTTTCGAAAACTTCCACATCCTTCTTATAAGGCGATTAGAGCTGAATGCAATGCTTCCAAGTTTTGTAGAGCAACAACATTACCTCAAAGCTCTTCAACTCAATCCCCTGTCTAACAAAGGCCAACACATCATGCGCCGCCTTAACCATCCTATCAACTTGCATGGCAACTTTGAGGTATCTATGGGCTTGGACCCCAAAATACCTCTCTTCCTTCACAGTGCTGAGAATCCTACCAGTAACCTCATGTAGCCTTCATATTCAACCTGCCAAATAAAATTATTTCACACTTTTTTCCAATTTGAACTCCACCTGCCACTTCTCAGCTCTGCATCCCATCAATCTCTTGTTGTAACCTTCTCTCCTATCCACAACACCACCAACCTTCGTGTCATCTGCAAACTTACTATTCCACCTTCCCACTTCCTCATCTAAGTCATTTGCAGTATTTAAAAAAATCACAAGGAGCAGGGGTCCCAGAACAGATCGCTGCAGACCACCACTAGTCATAGACCTCAGGAATGTGCTCCATCTGCTACCACCTTTGGCGTTCTGTGGGCAAACCAATTCTGAATTCACACATCCAAGTTTCCTTGGATCCCGTGTCCCCTTACTTTCTAAATAAGTGTATCATGGGGAACTTGTACTCTACCTTCATCAGTTTGTTTTGTCACTTCCACAAAAAGTCATTAAGGCTCATGAGGCATGATCTGGCCACTACAAACCCATGCTGACCATCTCTAATCAGACCATGCTTCTCTAAGAATCCTCTTATCCCTATTAACTTTCTGGTAAGACTCCTGTGGCCAGTGAGGATTCAAAGATCATCACAAAAAGTTAGCAATCTCTTCGCTCACTTCCATAGTAACCTGAGGTATGTCCCATCCAATCCAGGGGACTTTCAAACATTCCAGCACATCCTCTTAACCTTGACCTGTTCCAGCACATAAGCTGATCTCACTTTTATCAAGATCCCTCTCTCTTGTGAATACTGATCATTCCTTTTAAAAACTAGTGACTTTCAGATACCATGGAGACCACAGAGTTTTCTGTGCAGCAGCAAGGGATTTTGCCAAATCACTGTCATATCCGCAGTCTTTTGGTCCTGGTAACTCATGAAGTGTAGAGCTGGCTTAGGATCGCCCTGCATGTATCATATATATATCTGGTGTATTTCCAATATCCAGTAATACACATTATATATCGGAATTATTTGAGATTTTAAAAAGGTTCTAGGAAAAGATTCTATGACTATAATTTCATTGAATTGTATAATCCTTATACTTGGTAACACACAAAATACTGGAGGAACTCACCAGGTCAGGCAGCATCTATTGAAAGGAATATAGAGCTAACGTTTTGGACCAAGACCCTTCATTGGACCCTGATCGAGCCCGAAATGTCAACTCTTTATTCCTTTCCGCAACTGCTGCCTGGCCTGCTGAGTTCCTCCGGCGTTCTGTGATTGTTGCTCTGGGTTTCCAGCATCTGCAGAATCTCTTGTGTTTATCCTTATACTTGCCCAAGTTTGTTGACATCAGATGTCCAGTCTGACCACATTAGTTGCTCATGCACTTAAAACAGTTTCTTCTTGATCAAAGCTGCAATTCTTAAATTCACACAGGATGCAGGCATCACCGAGAAACCTATTTCTCTTTGTAATCATCCCAGGCACTGTGGGCCGATATTTTCAGTTTACAGAAATCAAAAACTTGCAGGATATCTTGATTTTTTTAATTGGATACAAAATTCTCAATCAAATTGCTTAGAGTTAGAAGGCCACAGAGCCGATTTGCAATTCGTAATGTGTGTTCAATTTAGCTGAAGCCAGCAAGAGTGTTGTTCAGACTCTTAATAATATGATGGAATTCACTCTGAAATTTGAGAAGGAGAAGCTGAAGTCAGATATATCAGTATTACAGTGGAGTAAAGGGAATTACAGGAGCATCAGAAAGGAGCTAGAGAAAACTGATTGGAAAGCAGGGATGACAACAGAGCAGCAATAGCCAGACTTCTGGGAGCAATATCGAAGGCACGGGATGTATACATCCCATAGACAAAGAAGTATTCTAAAGGCAAGATGGCATAACCCCGTGGCTGACAAGAGAAGTCAAAGTCAACACAAAAGCCAAAGAGAAAGCATAGAATAGAGCAAAAATAATGGGAAGTTGGAGTGTTGGGAAGCTTTTGAAAACCAACTAAAAAGTCAAAGGAAAAGATGGAATACAAAGGTAAGTTAGCCAATAATATTAGAACATGGATCATAGAAATCTACAGCACATTACAGGCCCTTCAGCCCACAATGTTGTGCTGACCATGTAACCAATTCCAGAGGCAACATGAGTGAATCTGCAGATGCTGGAAATAAATTTTTAAAAACACGAAATGCTGGCAGAACTCAGCAGGCCAGACAGTATCTATGGGAGGAGGTAATAATGACGTTTCGGGCTGAAACCCTTCATCAGGAGTGAAGTAACATGGGATGGTCGAGGGGGGATAAGAAGTGGGGGGAGGGATAAAGTAGAGAGCTGGGAAGTGATAGGCTTGGAGGGAAATGGGCTAGGGGGAAGGTGGAGAATTATGGGAAATAAAAGAGAAAGAAAGATAGGGCTGGGGGGAGAGATTATAGTGAGGGGGGAAAAGAGAGAGAAAGAGAACCAGACTAAAATAATAGATAGGGATGGGGGTAAGGGTGGGGTGCAGGGGTATCAGCGGAGGTCAGTGAGTTGGATGTTCATGCCGGCAGGAAGGAGGCTACCTAGGCGGGAGATAAGGTATTGCTCCATCGACCTGCGTGAGGCCTCATCTTGACGGTAGAGGAGGCCATGGACAGACATGCCGGAGTGGGAGTGGTCTGCGGAATTGAAGTGTGTGGCCACAGGGAGATCCCGCCACTGCTGGAGGACCGAGCGCCGGTGTTCGGCGAAACGGTCTCCCAGTCTGCGGCGGGTCTCCCCAATGTATAAATAGATAGATAGATGATAGATAGATACTTTATTCATCCCCATGGGGAAATTCAACTTTTTTCCAATGTCCCATACACTTGTTGTAGCAAAACTAATTACATACAATACTTAACTCGGTAAAAAAAATGTGATATGCATCTAAATCACTATCTCAAAAACCGTTAATAATAGCTTTAAAAAGTTCTTAAGTCCTGGCGGTAGAATTGTAAAGCCTAATGGCATTGGGGAGTATTGACCTCTTCATCCTGTCTGAGGAGCATTGCATCGATAGTAACCCTGTCGCTGAAACTGCTTCTCTGTCTCTGGATGGTGCTATGTAGAGGATGTTCAGAGTTATCCATAATTGACCGTAGCCTACTCAGCGCCCTTCGCTCAGCTACCGATGTTAAACTCTCCAGTACTTTGCCCACGACAGAGCCCGCCTTCCTTACCAGCTTATTAAGACGTGAGGCGTCCCTCTTCTTATTGCTTCCTCCCCAACACGCCACCACAAAGAAGAGGGCGCTCTCCACAACTGACCTATAGAACATCTTCAGCATCTCACTACAGACATTGAATGATGCCAACCTTCTTAGGAAGTACAGTCGACTCTGTGCCTTCCTGCACAAGGCATCTGTGTTTGCAGTCCAGTCTAGCTTCTCGTCTAACTGTACTCCCAGATACTTGTAGGTCTTAACCTGCTCCACACATTCTCCATTAATGATCACTGGCTCCATATGAGGCCTAGATCTCCTAAAGTCCACCACCATCTCCTTGGTCTTGGTGATATTGAGACGCAGGTAGTTTGAGTTGCACCATATCACAAAGTCCTGTATCAGTTTCCTATACTCCTCCTCCTGTCCATTCCTGACACACCCCACTATGGCCGTGTCATCAGTGAACTTCTGCACATGGCAGGACTCCGAGTTATATTGGAAGTCTGATGTGTACAGGGTGAACAGGACCGGAGAGAGTACGGTTCCCTGCGGCGCCCCTGTGCTGCTGACCACCGTGTCAGACCTACAGTCTCCCAACCGCACATACTGAGGTCTATCTGTCAAGTAGTCCACTATCCAATCCACCATGTGAGAGTCTACTCCCATCTCCGTTAGTTTGTGCCTTAAGATCTTGGGCTGGATGGTGTTAAAGGCACTAGAGAAGTCAAGGAATGTAATCCTCACAGCACAACTGACCCCCTCTAGGTGAGAGAGTGATTTGTGCAGCAAATACGTGATAGCATCCTCCACTCCCACCTTCTCCTTATACGCAAACTGAAGAGGATCCTGGGCGTGCCTGGTTTGTGGCCTCAGATTCTGTATTATCAGCCGTTCCATGGTCTTCATCACGTGCGACGTCAAGGCAACAGGTCTGAAGTCATTCAACTCCTTTGGTTGTGGTTTCTTCGGTACCGGGAAAATACAGGATGTTTTCCACTGTCTGGGTACTCTTCTCTGCTCCAGGCTCATGTTGAAGATGCGCTGTAGTGGTTCTCCCAGCTCAGTCGCACAGGCCCTCAGTAATCGTGGGGAAACTCCATCCGGTCCAGCCGCCTTGCTGGTACAGATCTTCCTCAGTTGACCTTCCACCTGTGCAGCCGTAATCCTGGGCGTGGGCAAGGTCTCCTGTGAGTGGCTATTTTCCTGTGAGGGAAGTAAGCCTGGTGTGGATTTCTGCGGTGAGGATGAGATTGAGCTGTCGAACCTGTTGAAGAAGTTGTTCAGCTGGTTCGCTTTCTCCACATCTCCACTTATGTTCGCCCTCCGCTTTGCACCGCATCCGGTGATGATCTTCATCCCATCCCACACCTCCTTCATGCTTTTTTTCTGCAGCTTTTGTTCTAGCTTCCTCCTATACTGCTCCTTTGCCCCCCTTATCTGTACTCTGAGTTCCTTCTGAACTCTTTTAAGCTCCAACCGATCACCATCTTTAAAGGCCCTCTTCTTCTGGTTTAGGAGGCCTTTGATGTGACTAGTGATCCAGGGCTTATTATTGGGATAGCAGCGAACAGTTCTAACAGGGACAACTGCATCCACACAAAAGTTAATATAGTCCGTTGTGCATTCAGTGACCTCCTCAACGCCCCCACAGAGCCCCCCTTGCAGTACATCCCAGTTAGTAGTACCGAAGCAGTCTCTCAGGGCCTGTTCAGTTTCAGGAGTCCACTTCCTAAAAGAGCGTGTGGTAGTGGGATGCCTCATCACAATTGATTTATATCTGGGCTGTAACAAAACCAGGTTGTGATCAGCTTTCCCCAATGAAGGCAGTGGGGATGCACTATATGCCTCCTCTACGTTTGCATACAGTAGGTCAATAGTCCTATTACCCCTGGTGTAGCAATCCACGTACTGGGAGAAAGCAGGTAGTGTCTTGTCCAAAGTCACATGGTTGAAGTCCCCTGTAATTATCACCAGTGCCTCAGGGTGCTGTGTCTGAAGCCTAGCAACAGCGGAGCTGATGACGTCACACGCTACCGTTGCGTCGGCACGCGGCAGGACATACACATTCACAACAATGACGCTTGCGAATTCTCGAGGCAGGTAATATGGCCTCATACTCATGGCGATCAGCTCAATATCTCTTTCACAAACGGAGATCTTTGTATTCACATGCCCGGGGTTACACCATCTTTCGTTAATGTAGACAGCGAGTCCCCCTCCTTTCTTCTTCCCACACTTTTTGGCATCTCTGTCAAATCTTACCGTAGTAAAACCAGGTAATTCTACATTTAAATGGCCACATCGGGAGCACCGGATACAGTATATCACCCCAGTTGACTCACAGGTGAAGTGGTGCCTCACCTGAAAGGACTGTCTGGGGCCTGGGATGGTGGTGAGGGAAGAAGTGTGGAGGCAGGTGTAGCACTTCTTCCGTTTGCAGGGATGAGCGCCCGGAGGGAAGTCTGTGGGAGGGATGGGGGGGATGAATGGACAAGGGGGTCACGTAGGGAGCGATCCCTGCAGAAAGCCGAGAGTGAGGGGGAAGGGAAGATGTGGTTGGTGGTGGGATCACGTAGGAGGTGGCGGAAGTTACGGAGGATTATGCGTTACCACTATCCCAGGCCCCAGACAGTCCTTTCAGGTGAGGCACCACTTCACCTGTGAGTCAACTGGGGTGATATACTGTATCCGGTGTTCCCGATGTGGCCATTTATACATTGGGGAGACCCGCCGCAGACTAGGAGACCGTTTCGCCGAACACCAGCGCTTGGTCCTCCAGCAGTGGTGGGATCTCCCTGTGGTCACACACTTCAATTCCGCAGACCACTCCCACTCCGACATGTCTGTCCATGGCCTCCTCTACCGTCAAGATGAGACCACACGCAAGTTGATGGAGCAATACCTTATCTCCCGCCTAGGTAGCCTCCTTCCTGCCGGCATGAACATCCAACTCACTGACCTCCGCTGATACCCCCTGCACCCCACCCTTACCCCCATCCCTATCTATTATTTTAGTCTGGTTCTCTTTCTCTCTTTTTTTCCCCCCCTCACTATAATCTCTTCCCCCAGCCCTACCTTTCTTTCTCTTTTACTTCTCATAATTCTCCACCTTCCCCCTAGCCCATTTCCCTCCAGCCTATCACTTCCCAGCTCTCTACTTTATCCCTCCCCCTACTTCTTATCCCCCCTCGACCATCCCATGTTACTTCACTCCTGATGAAGGGTTTCGGCCCGAAACTTCGTTATTACCTCCTCCCATAGATGCTGTCTGGCCTGTTGAGTTCTGCCAGCATTTTGTGTTTTTTTAACCAATTCCAGAAACTGCATAGAATTTCCCTACTGCATAGCTCTTTATTTTTCTAAGCTCTATGTACCTATCTAAGAGGTATGATCACTTGACCCCTAAGGGTTCCTTTACCTTAAGCACTCTAATCAACTCTGGTGTTTTGACATACCATAATAATTTGATATATGTACTGCGATAATATTACTTTGAACTTTGAAAAACAAATAATGCCATCAGGATTACATCATTGTTAGCTCTTTGCCTTTTCATTCTGATTCTGTTTCCATAAGTTGTTTAATTTTTTTTCACTTTAAGTTAACATTGAGTAGCTTTCATTTTTTTTTACATTTCAGTGAAATAATGCAAGTGTAAATACTTATTGTTTATGCTTACAAGGGAAAATTAGCCCTGTGAGGCTTCAGTGGATTTAAATCTGCCATTAATCAGGGCATTGACGGGGGAGGAATTAGAAAGGATAATATTCCCAATTTTTTTTTCAAGTCAGATCTTCAAAATCAATTAAAATTGCTCTATTTTCCACTGCCGTTCATTAGAGGATGTGTAATTTACATTAAGCATTTAAATGTAAAACTAAATGTGTTTCTTTTCAGTGCATCAAAGACCAAGAGAGGAAGCTTTAATGGAATTAACAATGAATGATCATGATTTAAACTCTGGTAAAAAGATGCAGGTGTTCGAACTGGATATACAAGAAGCTTTTCTTCGCTTCATGGCTTCCATTTTGAAGGGTTACAGAACATACCTCCGACCTATCACAGAGGCTCCTTCTGAGAAAACAACAGACGCTAGCTCACTGTTTGATCTTCAAGGTGGTTACCGTTACTTAAAAATATCTCTGATTTTTGAATTTGCACTTATCAAGTATTTGAGATATACACGTTACTAACTAAGCATGCAAATTGCTTGAATTCAAAAATATTAGTTCCTTGATTTTAGATCAAGGTTAAGTTTTGGTGTGCAAGATACATGCTTCATAATTAATAACATTTCCTTTTAATCAATAAATCTAGTAAAAAAATCCTCATTCTCTCCACAAAACTAATGTTATGATATTGTGGAAATAATAGATAGATAGATAGATAGATAGATACTTTATTCATCCCCAAGGGGAAATTCAATGTTCCTCCAGTATGATATCACATAAACACAAGACAGACCAAGACTAACTGACCAAAAAAACCACATAATTATAACATACAGTTACAACAGTGCAAAGCAATACCATAATTTGATAAGAGCAGACCATGGGCACGGTAAAAAAAAAGTCTCAAAGTCCCAGATAGCCCATCATCTCACGCAGATGGCAGAAGGAAGAAACCTCCAACGTGGCAAAACTTCCCGATGCAGCCTCTGGAAGCACCCGAGCACAGCCAACTGTGAGTCCGTCCGAAAACTTCCGACAACTTCGTGCCTCCGACCAGCCCTCCGACACCGAGCACCGAGCACCATCTCTGCCGAGTGCTTCAACCCCGGCTCCGGCCACCAAGCAACAGGCAAAGCCGAGGATTCGGGGCCTTCCTCTCTGGAGATCTCTCCGATCGCTCAGTAGCAGCGTCAGCAGCACAGGCATGTCAGAAGTTTCGCCAGATGTTCCTCCGTGCTTCACACATCCGTCTCAATCAAATCAGGATTGTGCACGGCCCCTACTTACAGATAACGGATATTCCTTACTGGAGTGGCCGCTGCGCCCTGCGTCGTCGCGCCGCCATCTTGATGTTAGATGTTGAAATAAGAATAATTCATCTCTGTGCAGCTGTTAACTTTAATGTTTTTCCAAAAAAAACTTTAGAGCACAGGTTCTGGGCACCAAACTTTGATCTGTTGTGTATTTTTTAGTGCAACGTTATTACAGCACCAGTGACTTGGGTATAATTCCCACCACTGTCTGTAAGGAGTTTATTCTATATGTTCTGTCTGTGCCTCGGTGGGTTTCCTCTGGGTGCTTCAGTCTCCTCCGACATAAGGAATAGGAGAAGGAGTAGGTCATCTGGCTCATCAAGCCTGCTCAGCCATTCAATAAGATCATGGCTGATCTGGCCATGGACTCATCTCTACCTACCTACGCTTTCCCCATAATGCTTAATTCCCCTACTATGCAAAAGTCTATCCAACCTTGTCTTAAATATATTTACTGAGGTAGCCTCCACTGCTTCATTGGGCAGAGAATTCCCCAGATTCACCATTGCTGGGAAAAGCAGTTCCTCCTCATCTCCGTCCTGAATCTACTCCACAGAATCTTGAGGCTATGACCCTGGTTCGTCTCACCTACCAGTGGAAACAGCTTTCCTGCCTCAATCTTATCTATCCCTTTCATAATTTATGTTTCTACAATATCTCCTCTCATTCTTCTGAATTCCAGTGAGTACAGTCCAAGGAGACTCAATCTTTCCTCATAGTCTAACCCCCTCATCTTTGGAATCAACCTGGTGATCCTCCTCTGCATCACCTCCAAAGTCAGTATATCCTTCCTCAAGTATGGAGACCAGGACTGCATGCAGTACTTCAGGTGCAGCCTCACCAGTACCCTGCACTGTTTGCAGCATAACCTCCCTGCTCTTAAATTCAATTTCTCTATCAGTGAAGGCCAACATTCTATTTGCCTTCTTGATACACTACTGCACCTGCAAACCAACCTTCTGTGATTCATGCACAAGCACTGCCAAGTCCTTCTGCACAACAGCATGCTGTAATTTTTTTACCACTTAAATGATGATCTCTGTCATTTTTCCTTCTAAAGTGGATGACCTCGCATTTACAAACATTGTACTTTATCTACCAGACCCTTGCCCACTCACTTAACCTATGCAGACTCTGCGTATCTTCTGCAGAATTTGCTTTTCCACTCAACTTAGTATCATCAGCAAACTTAGCTGCACCACACTCGGTCCCCTCTTCCAGATTGTTAATGTATATTGAGAATAGTTGCAGGCCCAGCACCGACCCCGCGGCACACCACTCACCACTGATTGCCAACCAGAGTAACACCCGTGTATCCCAACTCTTAAGAATCCTTATCTTATGGATAAGTCTTTTTATGTGGCATCTTATCTAACGCCTTCAGGAAATCCAAGTAAGTAATGTCCATCTGTTCCCCTCTCTCCACTGTGCTTCTTATATCCTCAAAGAACTCCAGTAACTACAAAGGTGTAGTAGGTGTAGTAGGTTAATTGGCCACATGGGTGTAATTGGGTTGCATGAGCTTGTTGGGCCGGAAGGGCCTGTTACCATGGTATCTCTAAATAAATAAATGAAATCAGTTTCTTCTTCCAGGTTACTAACTGATTTCCTGAATATTTGTAGCATCTTCTGTTTTCATTTTACAGTTCAGTTTCATTCAGAAATTCCCAGAGCTATACTGCATAAAATAGTTAAGAATTCTAACAAGGGCCAACCAAGATTTTGATTTGTGTAGTGGAACCAAATTTAAATGGACAAAAATATATTAAAAATTGTTTACTTCATGTTAATTATTGCAGGTTTTCTGAGAAGCAGAGATCGTTCCCACCAAAAGTTTTACTCATTGATGACAAAAACACAGATGTTTATTCGGTTCATCGAAGAATGCTCCTTCGTGAGTGACAAGGATGCAAGTTTGGCTTTCTTTGATGATTGTGTGGACAAAGTAAGTCACTGTGGATTTTTCTTAAAGAAGGAAGTGAACTGCAATTAAAGTTAGGGATTCTGAAATTGGAAGTCCTTTCAGATCCCTGTGCACAATTTTAAGTGGTCCATGTTTAAGTAATTCTGCAATGCTGTCTAATTTGCAGAACTTCAGTCTGTTTCATAACTGAGTCAAATAAGAGATGTCCATTTAGAAACTTGAGTTGACAGTATTCACCTGGCCACAATCATGTTCCTGTGTGAAGCTTATTAGTATCAAACAAGTTAATAATCCATAATGTCCAAATGTCATTAAATATCTTTCATTCATCACTAATACTATCTAGTGATGTGTTATCAAGAAAACTGCCATAAACCAGGGTTTAAAAACAAAGCACCAGTGAAGATTTGATATGCCAACTTTGTAGTTCAAGCAAGTAACTTTACCATTATTGTAGTTTGTATGTGTTGCTTATTTTCTAACTTGATTAATGAACTAAAGTGCTTTACTAAATCTCATGTTTTGTGCTAATACTAATAAAGTGGAGAGGATGTTTCCTATAGTGGGAGAGTCTGGGCCAAAGAGTGCACGGCCTCAGAAAAGAGGGATACCTCTTTAGAATGGAGACGAGGAGGCATTACTTCAGCCAGAGGGTGGTGAATCTGTGGAATCCATTGGGTAGGCCAGGTCATTGAGTATGTTTAAAGCAGAGGGGGATAGGTTCTTGATTAGTCAGGGCACCAAAGGTTAGGGGCAGAAGGCAGGAAGGCAGAGAATGGGGTTGAGAGGGAAAATAAATCAGCCATGATCAAAAGGTAGGGCAGCTCGATGGGCTGAATGGCCTAATACTGCTCCTATGTTTTGCTTTTTAAACTCTTTTTGTTTTCCATCTGCAGATTTAGCCTAATTGCTATGGGTAGATATGAACAAATTTGCTTCTTTGATTTAAGGCTTGAGATTACAGTTTGTTCTAACTGGTAGTGTGCTACTTGATTGTTGGGGAAATGTTTGTCCAGAGAAATGGATCATGGCCTGTTCCACAATGATAGTACAAGGATTTAGTTTGCACAGTGCAGACAACAGCTCTGACCTTCTTTCATAGCTGCTGTATTTACTCTTAATTTCCAGTCACTATCACCCACAGCGTGGAATTGGATCAACACTGGTAAACCTGAGGGTGTGTGCTTAGCCACTGCTCCACTCTCTCCACACCTTAGGCACAGCTCAAACTGCACTTATAAATTCGCTGATGACACAACTATAGGTGGCTGAATCTCAGATGGAGTCTTTCCCTGAATTAAATTGAGGCATTAGGGTTAGGCATTCAAGGGATGTCATGATAACAAAAACTCTATTACATGCAGTACTGTGCAGAAGTCTTAGGCACCCTAGTTTTTTGATTTAAACATTTATTTTTGTCTTCTACATTAGTGGTGTCAGTAGAAAAGAGCAAATTTTACATTTCTAAACATACATTTTCCAAAAAAATTAAATGTTAGAGGTTTTTGTATTTCTTTAAAGAAAGCAACATATTAAATAATAGACCACTCTTCAAGTAAAAACTTGATTACTTTGTAGATTGATAGCCCAGTGTATGATTAAACAAAGGTGACATTATCATAAGTTGAATGAACTAAACCGATTAACTGAAACAGAAATGGCATAGAAGGAATCAAACGTGGCAAAGGTGAGCATAGCAACAAGATGCAAGATGGTCATCCTGCATCAACAAGGTTTCTCCCAAGCAGAAATTTTGCCTCAGACTGGAGTTTCAAGCTGTGCTGTCCGAGCTCTTCTGAAGAAGCACAAAAAAAACGCGCAAGCAAGGTTGAGGACCAGAAATGCAGTGGTTGGCCATGGAAACTGAGTGCAGCAGACGAGAGATACATCAAACTGACGTTCCTTCCAACTCGGAAGAAGTCCAGCACTGCTATCAGCTCTGACCTCAGAAACAACTGGAAACCAAGTACATCCTCTATAGTCTGGGGAAGTCTTGTCAGAAATGGTCTTCATGGAAGAGTTGCTGCCAAAAAGCTATTCCTCCAAGTGGAAACAAAGTCAAGTGACTCAACAATGCACAAATTGACTTGAATTGACTTTATTTCTTACATCCTTCACATACGGGAGGAGTAAAATTCTTTATGTTACCTCTCTGTGCAAATTATAGTAATTTGTAATAAATTATATGTACAGTAAGATATACAACAGAACAGTCAGTATAGTTTAGAAATATGTTGTGTCAGCATGAATTAATCAGTCTGATAGCCTGGTGGAAAAAGCTGTCCCGGAGCCTGTTGGTCTTGGCTTTAATGCTGAAGTACTGTTTCACAGATTGTAGCAGCTGGAACAGTTTGTGTTTGGGGTGACTTGGGTCCCCAGTGATCCTTCGGGCCTTTTTTATGCGCCTATCGCTGAAAATGTCCTGAATAGTGGGAAATTCACATCTACAGATCCGCTGGGCTGTCCGCACCACTCTCTGCAGAGTCCTGTGATTGAGGGAAGTACAGTTCCCATACCAGGCAGTGATGCAGCCAGTCAGGATGCTCTCAATGGTGCCCCTGTAGAAAGTCATATAGAACATAGAATAGTACAGCACAGTACAGGCCCTTCAGCCCACAATGTTGTGCTGACCCTTAAACCCTGCCTCCCATCTATCCCCCCACCTTAAATTCCTCCATATACCTGTTTAGTAGTCTCTTAAATTTCACTAGTGTATCTGCCTCCACCACAGATTCAGGCAGTGCATTCCACAGTCATGGGTATACAGAGAGTAAAGAAGTGGGCTTAGGACACAGCCCTAGAGGCTCCTCTGTTGACGGTCAGAGGGGCAGAGATGAGGGAGCCCACTTTTGCTATCTGCTGAAGATCTGCCAGGAAGTCCAGGATCCAGCTGCACAAGGCAGGGTAAAGGCTGAGGTCTCTGAGGTTCTTGTCAAGCCTGGAGGGAATTATGGTGTTGAATGCTGAACTGTAGTCCAAGAACAGCATTCTCACATAAACATCCCTCTTCTCCAAGTGTGTAAGGGCAGTGTATAGAGGTGTGGCTATTGCATCATCTATCAATCGGTTGTGTCAGTAAGCAAATTGTAAGGGGTCCGGTGTGGGTGCTACAGATGGAGTCCTTGACCAGCCTCTCAAAGCATTTTCTTATTGTTTGGACAATAAGTTTGGACATGGTACCTTGGTCTTTTTAGGTACAGGGACAATGGTAGATGTTTTGAAGCAGAAGGGCATTGTACACTGGAAGAGGGAGAGGTTAAAAATGTCTGCAAACACACCAGCCAGTTGTGTCACGCACACTTTGAGTACCTGCCCTGGGAGGCAAAAGCACAAGGACTGGGATGCTGAACAATGGCAGCAAATGCTCTGGACTAATGAGTCAAAATGTGAAAGTTTTGCCTCAAGCAGGAGGCAGTTTGTCCGTAGAAGAGCTGGAGAGTGCTTCGTGGATGAATGTCCACAGTCAAGTCAAGCTCCATTCGCAGAAATGCAACCCCTTTGCATTTTTGAAAATGGAGTTTATGATCTGATCAGAATTAATGGAATCATCAATGCTGCGAAGTACAAGCAGATTCTCCTCCATCACACAATATCATCAGGGAGGTATCTGATAGGTCCCAACTTCATTCTGCAGCAGGACAATGACTCCAAACACACAACAAAGGTCATAAAGAACTACCTTCAGCAAAAAGAAGAACAATGAGTTCTGCAACAAATGGTATGGCCTCCACAGAGCCCTGATCTCAACGTCATTGAGGCTGTCTGGGATTACCTGGACAGACAGAAGCAAGTGAAACAGCCAAAGTCTGTAGAACTGTGGCAAATTCTCCAAAATGCTTGGAACCTTTCGGCTGATATTCTTATAAAATTGCACAACAGTGGACCTGATGGAATTTTAAAAGTAAAAAATGGTCACACCAATATTGATTTAATTTACTTTTTACTGTTTACTGCTCTTTATAGTAATTTTTGATACTAAGAAAGAGTTCATTTCTTAATTTTCAAAACCATCTTCACTTTACCTTATTTTTTACATGTGCCTTTTACTTTTGCACAATACTGTAAAATCAAAGTCTTATCTTCCATTTTCGGTGCTCTATTTTGGAAATTCCTAAATGTATAACTTTAAAATATATGGTAACATAAATAGATGGTTAAGTTTCCAGGAAAAGAGTTCCAAAAATAAGTCTCACTTTCTATTTCACTGGTGTCACTTGTTTTACTTTCTTGCACAAGTGTTTGCTACATTATATTACTAAGCACGCAGGCAGAGACTATTTACCAGCTGAGAGACTGGAAACATTTCTATTGGGTTTGTTTTACCCTACTAATATGCTAATTGAATTGAAAAGCTGCTGACTCCCCATTTAGGATGCAGAAAATCTCTCTTTCTCTCAGCAGTCTTTGTTGCTTTGCATTGGGTCAAATTGAACAGCAAAATTAGGTCACCTGCCATTCTCTGGAAGAGAATTATTGCAAGTGTATCTGCTGGTCTCACCACATAACAATTTGGCAATTCATCTATATTTCAAAGAATTTTTTATTCATTTGTGAAAGCACCTTTAGTTGTATGTTGATGTCAAGAATAAAGCATTACTTTTAATGCACTAATATGTTTTACAAAAGGGCTTTATGCTTCCCAGACACTAGACACTAGAATACTACAGCACAGTATAGGCCCTTTGGCCCTCAATGTTGTGCCGACCCATATATTCCTCACAAAAAAGTACTAAACCCACACTATCCTGTAACCCTCTAGTTTTCTTTCATCCATGTGCCTCTCCAAGAGGCTCTTAAATACCCCTAATGTTGTAACCTCCACCACCATCCCTGGCAAGTCATTCCAGGCACCCACAACCCTCTGTGTAAAAAAAAACACTTACCCCTGATGTCTCTCCTAAACTTCCCTCCCTTAACTTTGTACATATGCCCTCTGGTGTTTGCTATTCATGCCCTGGGAAACAGGTACTGGCTATCCACCCTATCTATGCCTCTCATAATCTTGTAGACCTCTATCAAGTCCGCTCTCATCCTTATACACTCCAAAGAGTCCCAGCTCTGCTAACCTTGCCTCATAAGAGTTGTTTTCCAATCCAGGCAACATCCTGGTAAATCTCCTCTGCACCCTCTCCATAGCTTCCACATCCTTCCTATAATGAGGTGACCAGAACTGAACACAATACTCTTTAAGTGTGGTCTCACCAGAGATTTGTAGAGTTGCAACATGACCTCTCTACTCTTGAACTCAATCCCACTATTAATGAGGCCTAGCTATCCATAGGCCTTCTTAACTATCCTCTCAACCTGTGCAGCGACCTTGAGGGATGTATGGATTTGAACCCCAAAGTCCCTCTGTTCATCCACACTCTTAAGTAACCGACCATTAACCCTGTACTCAAGCCTTCTGGTTTGTCCTTCCAAAATGCATCACCTCACACTTATCCGGATTGAACTCCACCTGCCACTTTTCTGCCCAACTCTGCATCCTGTCTATATCCTCTTGTAACCTTCGACAACCTACAGCTCCATCCACAACTCCTCCAATCTTCGTGTCATCCGCAAACTTACTCACCCATCCTTCCGCCTCTTCATCCAGGTCATTTATGAAAATCACAAAGAGCAGGGGTCCCAGGACAGATCCTTGTGGCACTCCACTAGTCACCGACCTCCAGGCAGAATACTTTCCTTCCACTACTACCCTCTGCTTTCTTCCTGTAAGCCAATTTTTTATCCAAACAGCCAATGTTCCACTGATCTCATGCCTCATGACTTAATGGATGAGTCCCTCTTGGGGGACCTTGTCAAATGCCTTGCTAAGATCCACGTATACCACATCTACCACCCTACCCTCAGCAATTTCTTTTGTTACCACTTCAAAAAACTCAATTAGGCTTGTGAGGCATGACCTTCCCTTCACAAAGCCATGTTGACTATCCTTGAGTAGATTGTACTTCTCCAAATGTTTGTAGATCCTATCCTTAAGAATCCTTTCCAATAGTTTGCAGACTACCGACATAAGACTCACCGGTCTATAGTTCTCAGGATTCTCCCTATTACCTTTTTTAAACAAAGGAACTACATTTGCCTTTTTCCAGTCCTGTGGCACCTCCCCTGCAGCCAAAGAGGATTCAAAGATCATAGCTACTGCTCCAGCAATCTCTTCTCTCACTTCCCACAGCAACCTGTGGTATATCACATCCGGTCCTGGAGACTTACCAATCTTGATGTTTTTAAGAAGATCCAACACTTCTTCCTTAATCTCCACATTGTCCAGCGCACAGGCCTGTTCTATTTCAACCTTACCCTGATCAAGGTCCTTTTCACTTGTGAATACTGAAGCAAAGTATTCATTTAGGACCTCCCCAACCTCTTCCACCTCCAGGCACATGTTGCCTTCTTTATTCTTTAGCGGCCCCACCTTCATTCTTGTCATCCTTCTGTTCTTCACATACACATAGAATGCCTTGGGGTTCTCCGTAATCGTACATGCCAAGGCCTTCTCATGCCCCCTTTGAGCTCTCCTAACTCCTTTCTTAAGCTCCTTCCTGGCTACCATGTATTTCTCATGAGCCCCTCCTGCTTCCTGCTTCTCATATTTAACATATGCTTCCTTCTTCCTTTTGATGAGTTGCCTCATATGTTTCGTCAGTCACGGTTCCCTTTTTCTACCGTTTTTTCCTTGTCTCAGTGGGACAAACCTATCCTGAACCCAGCACAAGTGGTCTCTAAACTTCCTCCACATTACTTCTGTGTTTTCACCCTTGAACATCTGTTACCAATTTACTCTTGCTAGTTCCTGCCTCATCCCTTCATGGTTAGCTCTTCCCCAGTTAAGCAGTTTCCCATTTTGTCTGTTTTTATCCTTTTCCATAGCTATGCTGAAGCTAAGGGAGTTGTGGTCACTCTCACCAAAATTCTCCCCCACCAAGAGATTTGCCACCTGACCAGGTTCATTACCCAGAACTGGATCCAGTATGGCCTCTCCTCTCGTCAGCCGGTCCACATACTGTGTCAGGAATCCTTCTTGAACACATCTGACAAATTCAGCCCCATCTATCCCCCTTGCATTCAGGTGGTGCCGGTCAATATGAGGGAAGTTGAAATCACCCATAACTACAACCCTGTATTTCCTGCACCATTCTAAAATCTGCCTGTTTATCTGCTCCTTGGTTTTCTGAGAGCTATTTGGGGGCCTATAGACTACCCCCAGCACAGTGATTGATCCCTTCCTATTTCTGACTTCCACCCACTCCGACTCAATGGACACTCCCTCTGCAGGGTCCTCCCGTTCTATAGCTGTGATACTATCCCTGACCAGTAATGCTACTCCCCCCCCCTCCCCCACCTTTCTCTCTCCCATCCTATTCCTTTTAAAACACCTAAACCCTGGTACCTGCATCAGCCAATCCTGCCCTTCCATCAACCAAGTTTCAGTAACAGCCACAACATCGTAGTTCCAAGTACTGATCCATGCTCTAAGTTCATCCCCTTTATTCCTAATACTCCTAGTGTTGAAAGAGACGCATTTCAACCCCTCTAACTGGCTACATTTATGTTTTGTCCCCAGCCTGTCCTTCCTCACCAACTCAGAACACATAGCATCATGCCCTTGTCCTTCTACCCTAATCTCTGCACTCATGTTCTGATTCTCACCCCCCTGTCAAACTAGTTTAAACCCTCCCCAACAGCTCTAGCAAACCTGCCCGCCAGAATATTGGTCCCTTTCCAGTTTGGGTGCAGCCCGTACTTTTTGTACAGGTCAGACCTTCCCCAGAAGAGATCCCAATGATCCAGAAATCTGAACCCCTGCCCCTTGCACCAACTCTTCAGCCACACATTCATTTGCCATAACTTCCTGTTCCTACCCTTTCTGTCTCATGGCACAGGCGGCAATCCCGAGATTACCACCCTTGAGGTCCTGCTTTTTAACTTCTTTCCTAACTCCCTATATTCCTTCTTCAGGACCTCATCCCTACTCCTATCCACGTCATTGGTCCCCGTGTGGACCATGACATCTGGCTGCTTACCCTCCTGAGAATACCGAGAACTCAATCCGAGATATCGCGGACCCTGGCACCAGGGAGGCAACAGACTATCCAGGATTCTCAATCTCTACCGCAGGACCTCTTAACTGTCACCCTAACTATCGAATTCCCTATCACTACTGCTCTTCTCTTTTCCCTCCTTCCTTTCTGAGCTGAGGGTCCAGTCTCGGTGCCAGAGATGCGACCAGTATAACTTGTCTCTGGTAGGTCATCCCCACCAACAGTGTACAAAACAATATACTTATTGTTGATGGGAACGGCCACAGGGGTGCCCTGCTCTTCCTGTCTTTTAGCCAGTGGTAGATTTTTGTTCTTTTAATGAGATTTAACTATGTTGGAGCCGAACTTTTTTGGAGTGACTGAGGGTAAGATTTATTTGATGATTTTGATGTCAGCAGAGGAATTAGTGACCTCAAAGTAGAGCTTTACTCTGTAGAATGAACCCAGTAAGTGTCACATCTGTTTCTCTATGAAACTTCGGGTGCATGAAAGAATTTTGGCAGAGCAGCCAATCGATTTGGTTTTATTTCTTCAGCTGGCATTGAGCAGAAACACATGTTGCTGCTGTCCACCGTGTGCATGAAATACTGTAATGGAATATGAGCTGCACTTTCCTGTGACACATGAGATAAACATTCTCTGGACACCTCATAACTATTAGACAGAGTCTATCCCTCTGAGAACAGTTCCTTTCAGATTGGTATATCTGTGAAATATTGAACTGTATCTGTGTGGAGAAATCAATGGTATCAGATTGAATAAACATGTTTCTGCACGTTTTTAGTTAAATTTTATTCACTTGATATTCGTGATTCTCAAGTGTGTGCAAAATTATAACGATACATGTGCAGGTTATTGTGATTTCTGGGAACTGAACTTGTAAATTGTCTTTTTAAATTCACTCTGTGTGAACAGTGCAATGTATAACTACAAGAGAAAAAAATGTAAATTAAGTTTTCGCTTCCTGCCAACTCTAATCATAACTTCAGATGTGCTGCTGTCTGTATTCCAAAGCAAGCTGCATGCCTTGGTAAATTAAAAGTGACTTTGGGGAAAGCAATGTTCAGTGGTCTGTTACCCCAGGTCATGTCAATGGAACAGTGTTAATGAACCGTCCATTCTTTATATTCTTTAAAGAATCATTCAGTGTCCTTCAGAATGCTGTGTTCAATTAATAATGAGTTGTAGCAATGGGTATCATTTCCCTAGTGCAACTGGATCTTTTTTGTTAGAAATATTTTAGTGTCTAACTACTTATCTTGATATCATTGCATCTTTCTCTTTAATAAAGATGACAGTTCAAACAAATACTTCCTTATTTTGAACACTTTTGCCAAGTCCCACTGCAGTGTTGGCGATGGTCTTTCTCTGTAACTCAGACCTCTGCCATTTTTTGCTTGAGGCCTGTGGAGAGATAGAACATAGAACAATACAGCACAGTACAGGCCCTTCGGCCCACAATGCTGTGCCAACACAATACTGCACAGAGGCAGGCCTGATAGACCTTGAGTCCCACCAACCATCAAACACTGATTTCACGTAATTCTGCATTAATCCAATTTCTTTTCTCATCAAATCTTTCAAAGTCTACCATTCACCCTCACACCAGGAGTAATGTGCAGTGCCTAATGAACAAAGATTAGTTTTATTTCTCACATATGCATCAAAGGAATGAAACCTCCAGTGATATGCATCATTTACAAAAGCCGTGGATACGGCCCAGCACCCTTCCCACCTTTCAGCAGATCTACATGCTGTCGCAGGGAAGCGGCATCCGTCATCAGGAACCCCACCACCCAAGGACATGCTCTCTTCTAGCTGCTGCCATCAAGAAGGTGGTACAGGAGCCTCAGGACTCTCACCACCAGCTTCAAGGACAGTTATTACCCCTCAACCATCAGGCTCTTGAACCAAGGGGATAACTTCACTCAGTTGTTGCCTGCCCACAAGTTACCCTAACCCATACTTTTCAGTAATGTGGGAGAAAACCAGAGCACCTAGAGGAAAACCATGTGATCACAGTGAGAACTTGCAAACTCCTTACAGGCAGAGGCAGGAGTTGAACACCGTTTGGTGTTCGCTGGTGCTCTAAAACTACACTACACTACACTACTGAGCTGCCTCTCCCACACAACACATCTTTCAGAGTCCTGCCGAAAGATCTTGGCTGGAAACATCAACTGTACTCTTTTCCATAGACGCTGCCTGGCCTGCTGAGTTTCTCCAGCATTTTCTGTGTGTTGCTTAGATTTCCAGCACCTGCAGATTTTCTCTTGTTTATGTAGATAAACTCTTTCCCTTTGAGCATCTGTGAACTCCTCCAGACTATCCTGGTTCACATTAGAAATGGATATCAATAGTAATCAAATTACTAGAGTTCCACACATTAGCTCATGCTACAGGAAGTATAATTTGGACAAGTTGCTGGAGGACATTGCTGAAATTTGAGAAGGAGAAGCTAAAGTCAGATATGTCAGTATTACAGTGGAGTAAAGGGAATTACAGAGGCATCAGAGAGGAGTTGTTCAGAATTGACTGGAAAAGAACACTGGCAGGGATGATGACAGAGCAGCAATGGCTGGAATTTCTGGAAGCAATTCGGAAGGCACAGGTTATATACATCTCAAAGAGGAAGAAATATTCTAAAGGCAAGATGACACAATTGTGTCTAACAAGTTAAGTCAAAACCAACATAAAAGCCAAATAGGGGGCATATAATAGAGCAAAAATTAGTGGGATATTAGAGGATTGGGAAGCTTTTAAAAAAAAAACAACAGAAAGCAATTAAGAATGTCATTAAGAAGGTACAGATGGAATACAAAAGTAACTTAACCAGTAATATTTAAGAGGATGCCAATGTTTGTTCAGACACATAAATATCGAACCACTGGAAAACAATGCTGGAATGGTTGTAGCGGGAAGAAGGAAATGGCAGACGAACTGAATAAGTATTTTGAATTGGTCTTTACTGTGGAAATCACGAGTGATGTGGTGGAAGTTCCAGGTGTCGGGTCATAAAATGTGTGAAGCTATTATTATGAGAAATTGAAAAGTCTGAAGGTAGATAAAGTCACCTAGACCAGTTGGTATGCACCCCAGGGTTCAAGAAGGGACAGAGGAAAAAGAAAGGAAATTATAGGCCAATTAGTCTGACCTTAGTGGTTGGGAAGATGTTGGAGTTCATTATTAAATGGATAATTAAGGATGAAGTTTCAGTACTTGGAGGCACATGATAAAATAGGCTGTAGTCAGCATGGTTTCCTCAAGGGAAAATCTTGCCTGACAAATGTTGCAATTCTTTGAAGAAATAACAAATGGGATTGACAAAGAAGATTTGGTGAATGTGTACTTGGATTTTCAGAAGGCCTTTGACAAGGTGCCACACATGAGGCTGCTTAACAAGTTAAAACCCATGGTATTACAGGAAAGATACAAGCATGGATAGAGCATTGGATGATTGACAGGAGGCAAAGTGTGGGAATAAAAGGAGCCTTTTCTGGTTGGCTGCCAGTGACCAGTGGTGTTCTTCAGGGGTCTGTGTTGGTACCCCTTTTTGTACATTATATGTCAGTGACTTAGATGACAGAATTGATAGCTTTGTGGCCAAGTTTGCGGATGATACGAAATAAAGGGGCAGGTAGTTTTGAGAAAATAGAGAAGCTACAGAAGGACAGGCAGATTAGGAGAATGGGCAAAGAAGTGGCAGATGGAAATGTGTTGGGAAGTTGTATGGTCATGCATTTTGGAAGAAGAAATAAAAGGGAAGACTATTTTCTAAATGGGGAAAAAATACAAAAATCTGAGGTGCAAAGGGACTTGGGAGAGCTTGTGCAGGATTCCCTGAAGGTTAATTTGCAGGTCGAGTCTGTGGTGAGGAAGGTAAATGCAATGTTAGCATTCATTTCAAGAGGACTGGAATATAAAAGCAAGGATGTAATGTTGAGGTTTTATAAAGCACTGGTGAGGCCTCACTTGGAGTATTGTGAGCAGCTTTAGGCCCCTTACCTTAGAAAGAAACTGCTGAAAGTGGAGAGGGTTCAAAGGAAAATAATGCAGTGGATGTAGAGAGGATGTTTCCTATGCTGGGAGAGTCTAAGACCAGAGGACACAGACTCAGAATAGAGGGACATCCTTTTAGAACAAAGATGAGGAATCTCTTTAGCCTGAGAGAGGTGAATCTGTGGGATTCTTTGCCACAGGCAGCTGTGGAGGCCAAGAATTTATGCATATTTAAGGCAGAGGTTGATGGACTCTTCATTGGTCGGACATAAAGGGATACGGGGAGAAGGCAGGAGATTGGGGCTGAGAGGGAAAATGGATCAGCCATGATGAAATGGGGGAGCAGACTCAATGGGCCAAATGGACTAATTCTGCTGCTATACCTTATTACTGCATAGTAAAAATGGGGGCGGGGACGAGAGTGGGAGGATGAAAATCAGTAAGTAAGGTGGCGGTACAAGTGCAAGGGAAGTGCTGTTCGGTATCTGGTGTTTGTGCTCAAAACCATTTTTTTCTAAGCAATTCTCCTACATTCCTAAGACGTACAAGTTAGTGGGTGAAGTGGTCACAATGGTGTAATTAAGAGGTGCAAGATTGTTGGGCCAGAAGGGCCAGTTACCGTGTTGGATCTCTAAATAAAATTTTTTAATATATTTTAAAAATCAGCAGCTTTCCAGTGGCAGAATTGTACTTTTATTGATTAAAATTATCTGAAGAAATATGATTTTTGACAAACCCCAGATGACTACGAGATATGACAGCTATACTTCTGTAGAAATTAATTGGCTTTGAAGTGTTTTGGAATAAATTTAGTGCAAAATATGATATTTTGTCTTTATGATCAGGCATTTCTTCAACATAAAATTTCATAACCTTTTTGTGCACAGTGAGCAAATGATGTTGAAGAGGATCACTGGAGATAGGCTTGTAGCAGATCAAGGCTGGTGATGCAAATCAACTCTATTTATAACGTGCAAATGTCTAAATACTGCATTCTCTAATATGGCTTTTTATAATCAGTAGAAATTCTAATGTACAGTAAGTTATAAATTGTAAGATTCTGTGTGAAACACAGTTGGTTCCTCAAGTCTTCACTGTTCTTATCTTTGTTTATTCAAGGATTAGGTTTTAGAGTCAATTTTCCATTGAATTCTCCAAAAGCATTTGCTAACTTTAATGGCTTTATATCAATGTGAATTATTGTAAATACTTGGTAATCAGATTTTGGATAGCATTTTAAAACCAAGGAATGAGTGTAAAGTGGATTAAGTAGAAAACGACCTGTAATATTGAAGGCAGCAGGAGGTGAAATTGAGCTGAGAAGGCTGTGGAAGATTTCAGAGGCATCTGCTGAAGCAAAAGGGTTTGATAAAGTAAGAAGCTGTTTCTCTGGCAGATGAAGCAGAAACAGATGATGTTGGAGTTTTTCACCAGGTCAGGAACATCTGTGGACTGGAACATTTCAGGTCAAATACTGTGGTGAACTACATATACCTGTCTGGACACCCCCCCCCCCCACCCCCACTGACTGCTCCTGTGGCTCCTCCCACTGACCGTGGCTCCTCCTACAGACCCCGGTATAAAGGCGATTGGGGCCTGAGCCCTGCCTCTCAGTCTCCAGGATGTAGCATGGTGGTCAATTGCTGCTTGTTCTTTCTTCCAGTCAATAAAAGCCGATATCTCGTCTCACGTCTCAGAGAGTTATTGATGGTGCATCAAGTACCCTTGTCAATGGCAGATGAATTGGTATCTACTCAGTGACAGGTTCAAGATAATCAGTGAGTGGCCCATTAGCATGGTTTTACATGATGAGTTTCTGTCAGCAGGGATGCATTTCCTCAAAGATCAGTAGAGAGAGATTCAGAGAGACTGTCAAAAGAGAACTTGATAATCTTGGAATGGACAAGAATTACAAGGATGTAGAGAAGCACCTGGTAAAAACAGAGCAACTTCAATAATTGAAATGGTGACACAGACCTGATGAACCACATGAATGCCTCATGTAGTAAAATCTTGTCCTTCCAGTTTTTAGTTTGATGTCTTTGTGACTAATCTCCTTTCAGAATCAGCACACACAGCAGGAATCTGCTGTGTTGCAGGGAGGGCCTGACCATTTGTGGTCTACTTCTTTCTCTCATGTAGCTCCAGAGTGTCTGCAATTTGGATGGAGGTTCATGCACTTCATTAAACTGAATACATAAAACTCCTCCCAGAAACATTGATTTGATGTTTTACTGGTGCACGTCATTGATTTTTTTTTTTGTATTGGTTTTGTGGTAGTATTTTCATGGACTCTGGCTATTTGGGACTCATCAGGGCTAGTACATTTTTGGCCCAGTTAAGCAACTGCCCCAATTAGCCACAGTTTCATGGAAATAGTTAAAAAGGTATTAAAAAAAGACAAACTGGGTAACAAGTTATGTATTTAAATAAATACAGAACAAATTCAAACACTATCAATACTACAGTACTATAAAACTGTATTAGTTCCCAAAAGTTATTGACGGAGGAATTCATCCAGTGTACACAATGAACAAATTCAGAGCAGGCATCTAGTGCAGATAATGGACTGCTTTTATATAATGCTATCAATGATTGCATTCACCAAATCTTCATTTTCATTGTAACATTCAAGATGATTGTCAATACCTTCAAATCATTCGTAGTTCCTAACTTGAAGTGAAATCGTTTCATTTTCACTATTGACAGGTTCTGGCATCTCCAAGCCTGAATGCTTAACTTCAATGAGCAAAACAGTTTTGAATTGTCTGACAACAAGCAGTGACAAGCAGTGACAAAAATCACCGCTCTTTGAGCACAAATGCGTGTAATTGACGCTGTTTAAAAACTGATGGCTCTAAGCACGGTGTTGTATCTAACAGCCATACAGGTGTCCATGACTGTTGCTAGCTAGAACCTGTTCAGCAACAGTCTCCTGCACCAATTATATGTGCAGTGTGCCAAATAAACAAAGGGAGTCCCGGCAATTTTTGTTCTTTAAGAGTTGTTGCAAATAAATGGCTGCCCTGATTAACTGATGGCCCAGTTAGCTGGAATCCATTGTATGAGGCACTAAATGACATTATCAGGGATTCATGTTAATTATGTCTTTAAATTTAATATCTGATCCTGTTGTTTGGTTAATTTTTACTGAGAAATATTTTGAGTTCTGGTGGTGTTAAGGGTTTTAGCCACCTTGAATTATTGTTACAATGATGTTACAAGGAAGTAACATCATTGGAGATGTATTCATTAATATGAAAGTGTCCTTCATCTATGATATCTGATTCTTTTGCTTGAGGTGTTGAAGAATGAGGAAAGTGTACAACTGCATTTAGAAATATTCATATGGTAAGGAAACAATAGTAGAAGGAATTGGATGAATTATGGAAGGTGGGAGCATTTTGACTCAGTACAGTGGGAGTTGGGACTCAGAGAAAGTCATGAACAAGGCAGCAAACAGATGATATTCAGATGTGTTTTGAACAGGATGATTTGGGAGAAGATTACGCACATTTGTTTTGTGCTGGCTGTAATTTCTGACCTGTTTTGTTACAAGTGCGGTCTTCTGAAAAATGCAGTGGATGCATTTTAAACTTCTCGCAACTTCTCTGTAACACACCATGTGGTTTAATGGTGACAGGTGTGTGAATGGGAAGCCGAGTCTGATCCAACATGATACGAACAAAACCTAGTGGAGAGGGAATGATTAATGTTAGAAGTTAGTTACTTCACCTCCAGGAAATTAAACACAGGACTTGGGTAGAAAAAGGGAGGGGGTCTTGAAAACAGAATACAAGGAGTTATGAAGGAAGCTGAGAAGCAGGACCTTAAGGGTAGTAATATTGGGATTGCTGTCTGTGCCACGCCACAGTGAGGATAGGAGTCAAATGAGGTGGCAGATAAATGTGTGACTGAAGAATTGAAGTGAGGGCAGGGATTCAGATTTCTGGATAATTGGAACCTCTTCTGGGGCAGGTGTGACCTGTACAAAAGGGATGGGTGTCACTTAAATCCAAGCCGGGGGGGGCAATATTCCTGCGGGCAGGTTTACTAGAGCTGGTGGGAGTGGTTTAAACTAATATGGGGGGGATGGGAACCAGTATGATGGAGCTGAGGATGAGCCAGCAAGTTTACAAGCAGATGATGGGTGTAACATGAATGTGAGGAAGGACAAGCCAATGATTGGGTACAAATGCAGACAGAGTAAAGAGTTAAATTGTACTAGAGAGGCAAAATTCAAAAGGGTGAAGAATGCAGGACTGAAGATGCTGTATTTAAATGCGCGTAGCATTCGAAATAA
This sequence comes from Hemitrygon akajei, assembly GCF_048418815.1. Classification (NCBI taxonomy): domain Eukaryota; kingdom Metazoa; phylum Chordata; class Chondrichthyes; order Myliobatiformes; family Dasyatidae; genus Hemitrygon; species Hemitrygon akajei. The sequence goes on from NC_133153.1 coordinate 42,924,517, forward strand.
GGTAGACAAATTAGAGATGCGCAAATAGAGATTGGTCGGTATGATGCTGTGGGCATCACTGAGTTGTGGCTGAAAGAAGGCCATAGTTGGGAGTTTAACATTAAAGGATATACTCTGTATCGAAAGGACAAGTAGGAAGGCATAGGCGGTGGTGTGGCTCTGTTGGTAAGAGATAGAATTACATCTTTAGAAAGAGGTAGCACAGGATCAGAGAATGTTGAATCTTTGTGGGAGGAGTTAAGAAACTGCAAGGGTGAAAAAGACAATATGGGAATCATATATAAGCCTCCAAATAGTAACCAAGCTGTGGGATTGGGATTGTAAAAGGAACTGGAAAAGGCATGTAATAAGCTTAACGACACAATTGCTACGGGGGACTTCAATATATAAGGGGATTGGGGAAAATAAGGTTGGTTAGGATCGCAAAAGAGAGAATTTGTTGAATCCCTATGAGATGGCTTTTTAAAGCAGCTTACACTTGAGCCTATTCGGGGAAAGTTGATCTTAGATTGGGTGTTATGTAATAATCAGATCTTATTAGTGTAGAGGAGCCCTTAGGAGGCAGTGATTGTAATATGATTGAATTCATACTACGATTTGAGAGGGAGAAGCACAAGTCACATGTATCAGTATCGCAATGGAATAAAGGGAATTACGGAGGCATGCGAAAGGAGCTTAACCAGGTGGATTGGAGGAGGATGCAGGCAGGGATGGCTGAAGTTTCTGAGAATAGTTCACAAGGCACAGGATAGATGTATTCCACAGAAAAAGTTGTTCTCAAAAGGTAGGGGTAGGCAACAGTGGCTGACGAGGAAAGTTAAGAACATAAGAAATAGGAACAGGAGTAGGATGTCGAGCCTTCTCCACCATTCAATAAGATCATGGCTGATCTGGCCATGGTTTCATCTCCACCAACCTGCCTTTTCCTCATAACCCTTAATTCCCCTAGTATACAAAAACCTATCCAAGTTTGTCTTAAGTATATTTGCTGAGGTAACCACTGCTTCATTGGGCAGAGAATTCCACAGATTCACCACTCTCTGGGAAAAGCAGTTCCTCCTCATCTCCGTCCTAAATCTACTCCCCCGAATCCTGAGGCTATGTCCCCTAGTTCTAGTCTCACTCACCAGTGGAAACCAGTGGATAACAACTGTTATCTATCCCTTTCATAATTTATAAGTTTCTATAAGATCTCCTCTCATTCTTCTGAATTCCAGTGAGTACAGTCCCAGGCAACTCAATTTCTCCTCATAGTCTAACCCTCTCATCTCTGGAATCAACCTGGTGAACTTCCTCTGCACCACCCCCAAAACCAGTATATCCTTCCTCAAGTAAGGACTGCATAAAAGCTAAGGAAGAGGTATATAAGGTAGCAAAAATGAGTGGGAAGTTGAATAATTGAGAAGCTTTTAAAATCTAAGAAAAGGCAACTAAAAAAAACTATAAGAAGGGTAAAGATGAAATATGAGGGCAAAGTAGCCAATCATTTAAAGCAGGATACTTAAAGTTTTTTTCAGTTACATAAAGAGTGAAAGGGAGATGAGAGTTGATATTGGACCACTGGAAGGTGATACTGGTGAGGTAGTAATGGGGTTGAAAGAAATGACAGATGATCTAAATGAGTACTTGGCATCTGTCTTCACTATGGAAGACACTAACATTATGCCAGAGGTCTGTGAGTGTCAGGGAGCAGGAGTGAGAGCCATTGCTATTACAAAGGGAACTCAAATGTCTTAAGGTGGAAAGTCACCGGAACCAGATGGACTATATCCCAGAGTCCTAAGAGAGGTTGCTGAAGAGATAACGGGTGGATTGGTCGTGATCTTTCAGGAATCACTTTGATTCTGGCATGGACCTTGAGGACTGGAAAATTGCAAAAGTCACTCCCCTTTTTAAGAAGGGAAGAAGGCAAATGAGGAAATTATGGACCAGTTAGCCTATCCTCAGTGGTTGGGAAAGTGTTGGAGTCCATTATTAAGGGTGAGGTTTTGGGGTACTTGGAGACTAATGATAAAATAAGTCAAGTCAGCATGGTTTCTGTGAATGGAAATCTTGTCTAACAAATCTGTTAGAGTTCTTCAAGGAAGTAACAAGCAGGGTGGACAAAGGAGGGCAGTGGATGTCATTTACTTGGATTTTCAGAAGGCATTTGATAAGGTGCCATACACAAGGCTGCTTAACAAGATAAAATCCTGTGGCGTTACAGGAAAGATACTGGTGTGGATAGAGGAATGGCTGACAGGCAGGAGGCAATGAGTGGTTATAAAGGGGGTCTCTTCTGGTTGGTTGCCAGATACTAGTGGCGTTCCTCAGGGGTCAATATTGGGACTGCTACTTCTAACACAATTTGTCAGTGATTTGATAATGGAGTTGATGGCTTTGTGGCAAAGTTTTTGGATGATATGAAGATAAGTGGAGGGGTAGGTAGTGCTGAGGAAGCAATGCAATTGCAGCAGGACTTGAACAAATTGGAAAAATGGGCGCAGAAGTGGCAGATGGAATACAGTGTTAGAAATTGTATGATAATGCATTTTTGGTAAAAGGAACAATATTGCAGAATATTATCCAAATGGGGTGCAGAGGGACTTGGGAATCCTTGTGCAGGACTTCCAGAAGGTTAATTTATAGATTGAGTCTGTGGTAAAGAAGGCAAATACAGTGTTGGCATTTATTTCAAGCGGAATAGAATACAAAAACAAGGAGATAATGCTGAGCCTTTATAAGACACTGCCCTTGGAGTATTGTCAACAGATTTGGGCCCCTTATCTAGGAAAGGTTGTGTTGTCATTGGAGAGAGTCCAGAGGAGGTTCTTGAGAATGGTTCTGGGAATGAAGGGGTTAAAATATGAGGAGCATTTGGCACTTTGGCCCTGTTCTCACTGGAATTTAGAAGAATGTGGGGAATCTCAGTGAAACCTACTGAATGTTGAAAGGACCAGATTGGTTGGATGTGGAGAGGATGTTTCCTATGGTGGGGTATCCAGAACTAGAGGGCACAGCCTCAAAATTGAGGGGTGACCTTTTAGAACAGAGGTAAGGAGGAAATTTTTAGCCAAAGAGTAATGAATCTGTGGAATGCTCTGCCACAGGCTGCGGTGGAGGCCAAGTCCGTGGGTGTATTTAATTTTATTAGTTTCCTGATCATTCAGGGCATCAAAGGGTATGACAAGAAGGCAGGTGTATGAGGTTGAATGGGATCTGGGATTAGCCATGATGGGCTGAATGGCCTAATTCTGCTCCTATACTTTATGGTCTTTTGGATTTATCCTTTAGTCTGTCAGAGATTGTCCTGTCCATCCCCTCTCCCCCACTCTGCAGCTTCTCTCTTACCAAGGTCAGAAACAGGCTCTCTTTCTCCCACTGTCTGATCTAACCAACAGCGTCTGTTTTAATTCTATTTCTTAGCATCTGCCGATAATTTTGACACATTCCAATCACATTACGCAGTGCTTTCTCATAAATGTCAGGGTCAATGAAGTATTGTATACCAATTTGTGTACAAATTGTTCGTGTTCCTGAGGGTTTGAAATAGCAAAACATCTGGTTTAGATTTGATCTGGAAATTTTCAATTACCTTCTACTTGTGGAAGCAAGGATAGCAAATCTTTTACTGTAAGGCCCACAAGAACTGGAGAAGACTATAGGACATAGGAGCAGAATTAGGCCATAGGCCCATTGAGTTCACTCTGCCTTTCAGTCATGGCTGATTTAATATTCCCTCTCAACGCCATTCTTATGCCTTCTACCTCTAATCCCCTGACTAATCAAGAACCTATCAACCTCTGCTTTAAATGTACCCAATAACTTGGCCTCCACAGTCATCTGTGGCGGTGAATTCCACAGATTCACCATGTTCTGGCTAACAAACTCTTATCTGAGGGTTTCTACTAATCGTGCAATGAATGGGGATCTGAAGCACAGATCCACAAAAAGCCATAAATGTTACAATGATTTGGAAGGAAAGATACTAAAAGATATTGATAAAGGACAGTGAACCAGGATTGTAACAGATCATGTCATGGACAAGTCACAGAGGAAGCCCGTGTTCCTGTAAAACAGGGGAGGTTGATTTGAAGGGCCTCTGTCTAATTCAGTGCAGTGATGAACTATACCGATTCCTGAGCTAATGACATGCTATTTTCCACACATTTGCTCTGTATTGTTCTCCCTGAAGTCAGCTAGAAGTAGGACCAGGAACTCAGGCTCAATCTGATATTATGTGCAACAACCTTGCACTTACCATCAGCAGAACCATGGAATTGATTGTGGACTTCAGGAAGAGGAGGTCAAAGGAATACACACAGGATCTATCCCCGGCCCGATATATTGATGCTGTTACAAAGGGATACACACAGGATCTATCCCGGGCCCGATATATTGATGCTGTTACAAAGGGATACACACAGGATCTATCCCGGGCCCGATATATTGATGCTGTTACAAAGGGGTACACACAGGATCTATCCCGGGCCCGATATATTGATGCTGTTACAAAGGGATACGCACAGGATCTATCCCGGGCCCGATATATTGATGCTGTTACAAAGGAATACACACAGGATCTATCCCGGGCCCGATATATTGATGCTGTTACAAAGGGATACACACAGGATCTATCCCGGGCCCGATATATTGATGCTGTTACAAAGGGATACGCACAGGATCTATCCCGGGCCCGATATATTGATGCTGTTACAAAGGGATACGCACAGGATCTATCCCGGGCCCGATATATTGATGCTGTTACAAAGGGATACGCACAGGATCTATCCCGGGCCCGATATATTGATGCTGTTACAAAGGGATACGCACAGGATCTATCCCGGGCCCGATATATTGATGCTGTTACAAAGGGATACACATGGGATCTATCCCGGACCCGATATTTTGATGCTGTTACAAAGACAGTGGCACAGCACCTGTATTTCATGAAGAGCTTGAGGAGAGCTTTGGTATGTCACCAAAGACTCTCACAAATTTCTGCGGAGGTACTATGGAGAGCATTCTAACTGGTTGCATCACTATCTGGTATGAAGGGATCACTGCACAGGATTGGAAAAAGATGCAGAGGGTTGTAAACTCAGCCAGCTCCATCATGAGCATTAGCCTCCCCAGCATCAAGAACACCATCAAAAGGTGATGCCTCAAAAAGGCTGCATCCATCATTAAGGACCCCCGTCACTCAGGACATGCCCTCTTCTCATTGCTACCATCAGGGAGGATGTACAGGAGCTGAAGCCACTCACGTGGTTGTTACCAACAGCTTCTTCCCCTCCATCAGATTTCTGAATGGTCAATGAACCCACAAACAGGATCTTACTATTGTTTTCCATCTTTCTGCTCTACTTATTTATATTGTATGTATACTTAGTGTAATTTATAGATTTTATTATTATGTATTGCATGCACTGTACTGCTGCCATAAAACAACACATTTCACAACATATGCCAGTGTATTAATTCTAATTCTGAGAACACACACCAGTCTACCTTGAGGGGGTCAGTGGTGGAAAGGGTGAGCAGTTTCAAGTTCCTGAGCATCATATCAACATCTTAGAGGATCTATATGGGGCCCATCAAGTTGATGCAATCACAAAGAAGGCATGCTAGCAGCTCTGCTTTGTTATGAGTTGAAGAGAATTTAGTATGTCACGAAAGGTTCTTGCATATTTCTATGGGATGGAGGCTGCAATGTGCAGGATCGAAAGAGGGTGTTGACTCAGCCAGCTCCATCACAGGCACAACCCTCGTCAACACTGAGGACATCTTCAAAAGGCAGTCTCTCAAGAGGATAGCATCATTATTAAAGACCCTCACCATCCAGGGCATGATCTCTTCTCGTAGTCTTCAGGGAAGACGTCAGGAAACATTGAATCCCCTCTACCATCCAATTTCTGAACGGTCCATAAACACTACCTCACTGTTTCTCTCTTGCACTGTTTATTTGTAACTTGTGGTAATTTTCTGTTTTGTACTGTACTGCTGTCACAAAGCAACAAATTTCACGACGTGTCAGTGATCATGATTTCTGATTCTGGTGCTTCAGTTTCCTCCCACGTTCCAATGATGTGTGGATTTGTTACTAAACTGCCTCAGTGTGAGGGTGAATGATAGAATGAGGGAGAAGTTGAAGAGAATGTGAGAAGAATACAAAATGAAACTGATGCGCAATTGGTGTACTGTAAATGAGTGGTTCATAGTTGCAGACTAATGGGCCACACAGCTTGTTTCCATGCCCTGTCTCTCTGTGACTGAAGTGCAGAAACTATGTGAGTTAATGCGTGTGCTAAAATTACAACTTGTCAAATTCTCCTCCCTCACATCAGTTTCCACCAGTGTTTACTAATGATAATGTATTGCTGTATATAGATAAATGTGCAAGAAAACATTTTCTGAGTAAGTTACTTTATTCAACTTCTGATGTTCTGCTTTTTGAAATTATCCAGTTGGATGCAGAGCGCATAGAGGACTTGCGCCTCATAGAATTGGACGAATCTCACAAAAGTGAGCACACGGTTTTCATCACGCCACCTGAGCTTCCAAGCCTTCCTAATGAAGAAGAGTATCCTCTTCAGTACAGGTATGTGTCCAAGCAAGTGTGGAGATGAATCTCAACATGTGAGAGAGATTCGCAAATCATTTCCTACTCTTGTTTTAAAGGGATTCTATTTTTGTTAGTGTCACTATTAGATAATTATTGAACATTATTAAAATTGGTGTTACAGAGAATTTCCAAATCTCCTTGCATGATGGTGGTTTGTATGTTTCTGTAACAGGGTGAAATCCAAACACTTGTTCCACCATGGTTATCTAAGGATGTGCTGAGTTGTAATTTAAAAGTCATGATTTAATTACAGTCTCTGATGCTTTTTGTAAGCTGACATACAGTGTTTATAGTATAATTTAGAGAATCATAATTATGCAGCAGCCTTCAAATCACCCCCACAGCCATTGCCATTTTTATGCAGTGTCATGGTTTATATTTGTGCCGAGGACTAACTCTGATTTGAGTTGCTGCTATATCATTTTCTAAATAAACTGCATCCCGTGGATGATCTGCTTTTTACTTTGGAAGCAGAATCCTTATTGATCTGTTGTTCAAGCTTCAAGAATAGAAAGTAGATTCCTCTCAAAGTATTGCCTTTTTGCTTGAACATGCTCCCAGAGGTTCTCTGGGTCCTCCAATAGCTCTAACAAATAGTTCACCCAAATTTCTGATAGTGACCTCTCTAGGGTAGAGGCAAGTCCTTAACTCGTTCTCTTTGAGGAATGTAATCTGGCCATCAGAAAGTGCCATAGCAGCTGGCATTTTCTCTGAACTTGCTACATGCTGTGACTGGGGTAAACCACAGAAATGTTGGAAATGATCAGCTGGTCAGAAGTATCTGTGGCAAAAACGTAACACTTATTATATGCCGTCATTGGTGTTTTGACCAAGCATGTGTTCCATTATTCTCTCCACGAATTCTGGATGCACTGTGGAGGGTCATCTGCGTTTTCTGTTTCCCCTCCTCAATTGTTCCACTGGAAGTATTAATTTGGTGTCCAACAGACCCGTTGGGTTTTCCCTATGTTCTGCTTTCTTTCCACATTTTCTGTTTCTTGTTATCTCTGAATTTACTTGTGGTTGGAATATATATTCCAATAAGAGTTGTATTCTAGATAATGTGCATTAAAGCTGTCAATTAATTATGGTCTTTAATGAGTGATGATCATGGGCTGCTCCTGTTCTTTCAGCTACATTGGTTTTCCCGTGCTATCACCACAGCTGTTTGACAGACCAGTGAGTTTATTAAAGACACCAGCCAGCAGGTTAACTTCAAAAAATAGTTGTCCCAACAGTCCAGCACCAATGGGTAGAAGAACCAAGCAGGTATGTGACTAATATATGTATTCTGAGTGTGCCTGTGATACAGTGTGTGTGAGTATTTGTGACATATCAATCTGTTATCATTATCCATTATCCTGTGGATTGTGAAGCTGTAGCATTTAACAAGTGATACAAGTAAACAGAGAGTGACAAATCTGATGCTACATTTCATACCACCTCTGTACAAGGAGAGTGAGAGAACTTTAAAAAGGCAGTATGGATATTCTCGGCATACAAGTATTTATTTCATTCCGCAATATTTTATTAATAATTTTGTTGCATTTTAGGAGATAAAGTCAGCTCAAAAAATGGCAAAACGTTATTCATCGATTCCTCAAATGTGGTCAAAGTGCCTCCTCCTTCACTGCTATGGTCTCTGGTTTATGTGCCTTCCTGCTTATGTGAAGGTATGCCACTCGAAGGTCAGGGCCCTTCGGACGGCTTACGATGTACTGAGAAAGATGCAGCTCAAGAAGTTGGATCCACCCGATGAGGTGAGTAACATTGATGTGCTTGATGTATCCCTCTTTGACAAGGAGCAAAATTGTATCACCAAACACAACTAACGATGCACAAATCTTGTTTGCTATATGTCGTAATTAAATTTTAGTGTTAGCTTTGTACCTGTCTGTATTCTCTCATTTTGTTTTAAATGATAATAAGTTCCTACACTCCCTTTTAGTCTCCTTCATCCTGAGTTTGTGCTCTGTGATCCTAAATGGTATGTGAACAGGTGTCTGACATGTGTTCAATTCTCAGTTCAAAGGGCGAACTTTCACTGGCAGACAATGGTTCAGCTGCTGAATCAACACCAGTTATCCCACGTTTTCATCAGATTAATTGCATTCCCTTGCATTTGAGTGGTAAAATGTGTGCTGAGCCCAGTTACTTGTTCCTGTAGTTGTGGCACTACCAAGCATCAAATTTCCTGTCCATGGAACCTCTTCAAATTTACCTGCCCACATAAATGTATCTAATCATATTCATGATCCATGAGATCATGCAAGCCATGATACTAATTAACAGATTTACAACAGGACCATTTTCAGTGAAGATCGGCATTAAACAGCAGTGCACCATTTATAAATTATCTGCCAAAGATAAAAGCCATAGAGGCATATAAAACAGTGCAGGATTGCACCAGCAGGTTTTTCTACTTGGATGCAAGGTTAGACAAGATTGTGGATCTGGATCTTGGTAAGTTGCTTTATTATTGTTACATGTACCAAGGTACAATGGAAGATCTTGGTTTTGCATGCCATTTATACAGATCAATGTATAAGTCAAGTCACTTTTTATTGTCATTTCGACCATAACTGCTGGTACAGTACACAGTAAAAATGAGACAACGTTTTTCAGGACCATGGTACTACATGAAACAGTACAAAAACTACACTGAACCATGTAACAACAACACAGGAAAAAAACTACACTAGACTACAGACCTACCCAGGGCTGCATAAGGTAAACAAAATAGTGCAGACATTACAATAAATAATAAACAAGACAATAGGCACAGTAGAGGGCAGTAAGTTGGTGTCAGTCCAGTCTCTGGGTATTGAGGAGTCTGATAGCTTGGGGGAAGAAACTGTTACATAGTCTGGTCGTGAGAGCCCAAATGCTTCGATGCCTTTTCCCAGATTGCGGGAGGGAGAAGAGTTTGTATGAGGGGTGCATGGGGTCCTTCATAATGCTGTTTGCGGATGCAGCATGTAGTGTAAATGTCCGTAATGGCAGGAAGAGAGACCCCAATGATCTTCTCAGCTGACCTCACTACAACAGTGCATCGAGGTAGTGCAAGGTAAAACAGTAACAAATTGCAGAATCAAGTGTTATATTTGCAGACAAAGTGCAGATGATAAAGTGAAAGGCCTTAACAAGGTAGATTGTGAGGTCAAGAGTGAACTGTATCGGAGCAGTTGCGAGAATGTGGCAAGAATGCATGCGCCCAATTGATCGCACAGTGAACTGATTGGGGCTCCTATGCGCAGAAAGTCCCTCTCTTTTAGCGCAGGCTTTCAAGTGCATCAGTTTTTCATCTTGGCAGATCCGGTTCATCACTTGCTCTATAAGTTGCTCAGTGTATACAGTAGTGGCTAACATGACATTCTGCACATCACAGTTCCCAAGGAGACATCAGATTGCGTAGAGCACGGGTTCCCAATCTGAGGTCCATGGACACCTTGCTTAATAGTATTAGGCCATGGCATAAAAAAGGTTGGAGACCCCTGGAGAGAGAGTTTAAAACAAGTGAGTGAGGACACGGCGCATTTTGCACACCAGAGTTCTCAAAGAGCCATCAGATTGCGTAAAACAAGCAAGTGTTTAAAAGAAACGAGCGGGGTAGTCGGCATATTTTATACATCACAGAAAGGGAGAGAGTGTTTAAAAGAAACGAGCGGGGACAGTCAGCATATTTTGGGTTCCACATCTCAAGGGGACATTGGATTACGCATAATGAGGCACTTGGCAATCAAAAGAAGTTAAGTTTATGTGGGAGTGGGCCAGTGTTGAGGCTTCAGCTCATCGAGGCTTCGGCAAGGAGAGGCGTAAATTGTAGGTAGATTTTTTTTCATCATTTATTCTTTATTATTTCACATTTTAGAAGAGTGAGGTTGTCAGGCAGGATATTGGAATACTCCTCATACAGGTTGTTAGAAGGCAAGGAGGCCGCCAGTGTCCCTGACAACTACAGCTGTGAACCATAGCCTCAAACAGACTGTGTTAAGGAGTTAGATAAACTCTGGATCATTAGGTGGGCCGAGGGGTTGATAGACAAGACATAAAGAGAGGTAGATTACAACAAAGGTGCAGGACACAGGTCACAAGGGTGACCATCAAGAAGGGAAACAGGATAGCCAGCAAGTGCAGTGTTGCCCTGTCCCCTCAACAACAGGCATGCCACTTTGGATCCTGTTTTTGGGGGGAGGGTGGACAGCAAGCAGAGGAAAGTTACAGCAGTCAAGTCTCTGACACTAACTCCAGCTCTGAAACTCAGAAGGGAAGGGGGGATAAGAAGCGAGCTGTAGTGATAGGGGATTCACTGATTAGGGGAACAGTAAAGGGGTTATGTTGATGAGAATGAGATTCCCGGATGGTATGTTAACAGAGTCAGGGACGTCTTGGATCTAGTCCACAGCATTCTTAAGTGAGAGGGTGAACAGCCAGAGGTCATGGTCCATGTAGGTACCAATAACATAGGTAGGAAGAGGGATAAGGTCCCGCAAAGTGAGACAGGGAGTTAGGTTCTAAGTTAAAGGACAGGACCTTCAGGTTTGTGATCTCAGGATTGCTACCCGTGCCAGTGAGGCCAGAGATAGGAAGATCACAGTTTAACACGTGACTAAGGAAATGGCACAGGAGGGAGGGGGTCAGATCTTTAGTCCATTGGGCTCTCTTCCAGGGAAGGTGGAACCTGTGCAGAAGGGACAGTTTGCACCTGAACTGGAGAGGGGACAAATATCCTTGTGGCAAGGCTTGCTAGTGCTGCACAGGGGCGGGTTAGAGTTGCAGGAGCATGGGAACCAGACTGCCAGAACAGATAGTGGAGAGGTTGTGGAGAAAAATGTTGTTAGGTCTACATACAAAGGCAGGAATCAAAAGATCAAGCATGCTGGGACTAATGTTCTGAACTGCGTATGTTCCAAAGCAAGAAATAGCGTAGTAAAGGCAGATGAGCTCGGCATGGATCAACACATGATTATGATATTGTAGCCATTAGTGAGACTTGGTTGCAGGAAGGGCAGAACTGATAGCTCATTGTTACAGGCTTCCGTTGTTTTAGATGAGATAGAGCGGGAAGGATTAAAGGGGGAGGGGTGGCATTTACTAATCCGGGAAAATGTCACAACAGTGCTCAATCTAGTAAGGTTTTATGGGTAGAACTGAAGAATACGAAAAATATTACCACGTCATTGGGGCTGTATTACAGACCACCTAACAGACTGCAGGGAATAAATTGGTAGAGAGGTTACAGACTGTCTCAAGAAACGGAAGGTTGTGATATGAGGTGATTTTAACTTTCCACATATTGACTGGGATTCCTATTCTGTAAAAGGGCTGGATAGAATAAAGTTTGTCAAATGTATTCAGGGAGAATGGAATCATGGCTGGGAGAGGGGAGGGAGCAGGAAGCACAAGAGCACCATGGTCAATATATCAATTGTTTTTTGAATCAAATAACCTTGCCTGTTGTTTAAGGGCTGGGTGTGTCTGCACCCCTACCACCACCATCTCTCTCCCCCGGGGCCCTGGCATTCCTTCTGTCACCTTCCCAACATCCTTTGTCCTGCCAGATTTACAAATTCGCTCTCCGCTCCACGTTGACCAACACGGTACTGTATGTATGCCTAAGACTTTTGCACAGTGCTGTAGAAGTGAGGCAATGCAGCAGCGATGTTATGGACCCTGTACAGATTACTGAGGAGGAGGTGTTTGCTGTCTTGAGACAAATTAGGGTGGATAAATCCCCAAGGGCCTAACAAGGTGCTCTCTTAGACCCTGTGGGAGGCTGGTGCAGAAATTGTAGGGACCTGAGCAGAAATAAAGCATCTTTAGCCACAGGTGAGCTGCCGGAGGATTGGAGGATAGCCAGTACTGTTTTGTTTGAGAATGGCTGTAAGAGTAAACTAAGATGTTATAGGCCAGTGAGCCTGACATCAACAGTGGGAAAGTTATTGGAAGGTATTCTGAGGGACCAGATATATAAATATTTGGATGGAGAGGGACGAATTAGGAATATTTAACATAGCTTTGTGCATGGCAGGTTGTGTCTAACCAGTCTTGGAGGTTTTCAAAAAAGGTACTAGGAAAGTTGATGAAGGCATGATGGTGGAGTTTGTCTACACGGACTTGGCAAGGTCTTTGACAGAGATTGGTCAAGAAGGTTCAGTCGCTTGGTATTCAAGATGAGGTAGTAAATTGGATTAGACATTGTCTTTGCAGGAGAAGTCAGAGAGTGTTAGTAGAGGGTTACCACCGTACTGGAGGCCTGTAACCGGTGGAGTACCGCAGGGATGGGTGCTGGGTCTGTTGTTGTTTGTCATCTGTATCAACAATCTGGATGATAATATGGTAAACTGGGTCAGCAAATTTATAGATGACACCAAGACGGGGGTCATACTGGACAAAGGAAAGCTATCAAAGCTGGCAGTGGAATATGAACCAGCTGGAAAATGGCAGATGGAATGTAATGCAGACTATTGTGAGGTGTTGTACTTACATAGAAAACCTACAGCACAATACCAGGCCCTTCGGCCCACAAAGCTGTGCTGAACGTGTCCCTACCTTAGAACTACCTAGGCTTTGGGAGTATCAAACAGGGTAGGTGAGTGGTAGGGTACTGAGGAGTGTGCTAGAATAGAGGGATCTGGGAATATGGATTCACAGTTCCTTGCAAATGGTATCACAGGTAGATGGGGTCATGAAGAAAGCTTTTGGCACCTTGGCTTTCACAAATCAATGTATTGAGTACAGAAGTTGGGATGATCTTAAAATGTTATTTATAAGACATTGGTGAGGCCTAATTTGGAGTAGTGTGTGTGGTTTTGGTCAGCTATCTACAGGAAAGATGTAAGTAAGATTAAAAAAGTGCAGAAGAAAAATACAAGGATGCTGCAGGGTCTTGTAGACCTGAGTTCTAAAGAAAGATTGAATAAGTTAGGACTTTATTCCCTAGAATGTAGAAGATTTGAGGGGAGTTATGATAGAGGTACACAAATTTATGAAGGGTATGGACAGGGTAAATGCAAGTAGGCTTTTTCCACTGAGTTTGGGTGAGACTACAACTAAAGGTCATGGGCTAAGGGTGAAACATTAAATATTTAATGGGAACGTGAGGGGAACTTCTTCACTCAGAGGATAGTGTTAGTGGAGTGCACTGCCAGCACAAGTGATAGATGTGGGGTCAATTTCAACATTTCAGAGTAATTTAGGTAGGTACATGGATAGGTAACATTGAGATAGAAGCTTGTATGTGTTTTCAAGTTTTTGTATCTTCTTTCAATGGGTGAAGAAGCACACTGCAGGTGGGTGAGGTCTTTGATTCTACTGGCCACTTTACAGCATGGTGTAGACAGAATCCATGGAGGAGAGGCTGGTTTCTGTGATGTGCTGAGCTGAGTCCACAACTGTCTGCAGTTCCTTGCAGTCATGAGCAGAGCTGCTATGATTCAGGATCAATTAAAAATGGTTGAAAGTCGACAGAGACGTACCAAATTTCTTTAGCCTCCTGAAGGAGTGGAGGCATTGGTGAGCTTTCTTCGCATGGCTGTTGCTTGTTATTGAAAGCACATGGTGTCATTCCTTTTGTGATGCCCCTCACAACCTTGAAGTGTTGCAGACATGACCATACAATGTTGCAAACTACATCTGATTCCTGAGTAACTGGGGAAAAATGAGTATTCCAGGGAACTATTTAAACACATTCACCAAGTCTTCCTGAAACTTGCTGGTCTGCCAGCACATCAAGATGTCTTTAGGGCAGGGTTCCCACCCTGGGGTCCAAGGACTCCTTACTAAATGGTATTTGTCCATGGCATAAAGAAGGTTGGGAACCCTTTCTGTAGAGGAATGTTACCGACTGGCACATTCCAGGCTGCAGGATGCATGCTGAGGGTCGCACTGTAGCTTAGTGCAGCCACTGAAAGGGCTCAGTGGGTTAGGACTGTAGTGTGGAGTTCTGCTATTGGAGAGGGAAAGTCTGGTTTGGTTCAGCAAGCCCCACAATTATTGTACTAGTTTACCACCCCAGAGGGCCACATGAGTGGCAGCAGTGCTATTCGGAACCTAATAGAACAGTACAAAAATTATTGACTATGTATGTAAGAATTAAAACACACCGCACTTTTTGTCTTACTAGGTCTGTTACCGTGTCCTGATGCAGTTATGCGGCCAGTACGGACAGCCAGTATTAGCTGTCAGAGTCCTGTTTGAGATGAAGAAAGCTGGTGTTCACCCAAATGCTATTACATATGGTTACTATAATAAGGTAGGGGCCTTCTGTACATTTACTAAAATATTTTGGTGTTGCTTTTTATTGTAACTAACTTTGCTTATTCTTCCTTAATGTTATACTTCATGATTATTGTCATTCAACTGATGAATACAGCCAAACAAAACAATGCTCTCTGGACCAAGGTGCATAACACAGTTCATTTAACTCACACACCATACACTGAGTGATATTACCACAAATAATTAACAACTAATAAAATATATTCCAGAAGATGCATTTACAAAGCAAGTTAAAGAGTTAACCACAAAACGCGACTGGCACTTCATATGTGATGAGACCTGGGTGATGGCAGTAGTTTCTTTGAAGGGCCCGATAGAGTGGACATGCAGGGGACGTTGCCAATAGTGGAAGAGTCTAGAACCAAAGAGTACTGCTTCAGAATAGAGGGATGTCCATTTAGAATAGAGATGAGGAATTTCTTTAGCCAGATGGTGGTGAATCTGTGGAATACCTTACCAAAATGGCTATGGAGGCCAAGTCACTGCATATATTAAAGCAGAGGTTAATGGGTTCATGATTAGTCAGGGCATCAAATGATGGACGAGGCAAGAGAATGGGGTTGAGAGGGAAAATAAATCAACCATGATGGAGAAGACTCGCTGAGCCAAATGGCCTAGTTCTGCTCCTATGTCTTATAGTCTTGTATGTCAGTGTGGACTTTTGTAGTTACTGTCAATGCTGCGTTTTATCACACTTCAGTCCATCTGCAGCAGGGTGGGTGGTTCAGGAAAGCATTGTGGGGGGCGCTGAGAGGATGCAGGGGGTGTCGAAGAAAAGTGACATCATTCTGAATAATCCCTCTCTCAGTCGAAAGGGCCATGTCTGCTCGGTGGCCTCTTCAATTTCATTGTAAGCTATAAATTCTTCTGAATCTGATTAAGAATAATAAATCCAAAACAATCTGAAAAATATCCACATTAAATCAATAAGCTAATTGCAGATTTTTAAAATTTCTAGCTTCAATGGCTTATCACCTAGAAGAATCTACAGTGCTTGTAAATTTTCTACTCGCAAAGATGACCTTTTTGGTTGAGCTTGCCTATATATAAATGGTTTATGAATGATATTCCCATCGAATTTACGTTGCATAACCTCATGAGGACGGATAACTAATCCATCAAAATCTAGTGACCAGGACTGAAACTTTCATTTCCCTATCACTTGTTCACAGAAAATTACTTATTTTCTCTTTAAAAAGAATGCAAAAGGCACATAAATGATTAATATTATTTGCCATCAAGCTTGTGACTTTAAGCTTTAACGCAAGTGAATTGAATTGAGCTGTAGAACTTTAGTGTAGATGAAGGCATTTATAATCATTGTTAGAACAACGTTGTTCCCAGAGGAATGTTGTTTTGTTTAGCTGATTGAGTGACAATAAACTTGAACGTGAACTTGAAAAATCCAAGCCCTTCACAAAATACTCTTAAAACACTGGAATTAAATACAAAACTTACAGCATTGCCTTTTGCTGCGCTGGTTTTCCTCCCTGGCATGTTTCCTTTGTCTTCTAAAGGCACCAATGTACTAGGATCTTGTTTCCATGGGAACTGGGTCTGATAGCTATCTAATTAGTGGTTTGCTCAAGAGTTGGTGTCCTCAGTGAATTGGTGATTTATTTGACCCAAAGCTGTCAAAGCTTGTCTTGGCCTTGTCCGGTCAGTGTTTGAGGAGATGTAAGTGAGAAAAAGGACACAAATAGTGGCTGTGATATTCCCCTTGTGCTCACATCAGGAAAACAGCTGAGATAACAAACCTTCACACCATACGAATTGAAATGAGCACATTCAGCACAATTCAAAATTGGAATTCAGGACTAAGGTGAATCAATATCCTGCATTTCTGGTCAGTCCTGGTGTCACTTTCATATAAATATAAACTGTTTGAAACACAGATTGCACTACCATCTATGGGAAGAGAAACAATATTTCAGGCCAATAACTCTCCAACAGTACAAGAAGACTGAGGAAACAAAAACATGTGTTATATTACGTCAAGAGAGTGAGAGAAATAGGAGAACAAAGGAAACGTCTCTGAAAGAGGTGCTCAGAGTTGTCCAGGTGATACAGTTGCTTACAACACCTCTCTGGAAGAGTGCAAATAGAGGAAGATTAATGTAGGGCAAGTGCTTGGAGCCAGAACTGTGACACGCAGAACTCAGCAGTTGTTGGGAATCTGAAATAAAATACTGAGAATATTCACAGATGAAGGGCACATACGAGGAGAGTGGGGAGGGAGAGAGAGATGTGAGGTAATGATACAAATGAATGATTTTGCATCAAAACTTGTGAATTCTAACAAAAGCAAGAAACACACAAAATACTGGAGGAATTCAGCAGGTCAGGCAGCATCTGTGGTGAGGAATAAACAGTCACTCTGGTGATGAAGAAGCTCTGGTTATCTGAAATTGTAAACTTTTTAATCTGTCTCACTCTGTACCCCAGTCATTTCTGATCTGAAACATACATCTAAGATTAAATGTATATAGTTAGTACCTTCTTCATTTGCCTTTGTTTTAAATGCTTCTGTTTCATATAATCTGTAACTTAGACATAGAGCACCAGAAATACTAGAGGTCAAGCAGCTTCTGGGAAGATGAAAACAATTGATGTTACAGTGACTGACCTTTCATCAGATTTGAGAACTGTTCGTGCGATGGTTTTCGTGCTGTACAGAGCTGGGGGGTGGGGAAGAGGAGAACACCGACTGACTGGTCTGTAGGATGTTGGAAGCTGGACATTAGGCAGTCTCCCAACCAGGAGCACATTGGAGTCGACAATGCTGTCACCTGCCTGCTGAACAGAACCTACTCCCATTTGGATAAGCAGGGTAGCACTGTAAAGATCATGTTTTTTGATTTCTCAAGTGCCTTCAATACCATACAGCCTTCATTGCTGGGGGGGGAAGCTCCGTTCAATGCAGGTTGGCACTTCCACTGTATCCTGGATAACAGAATACCTGGCTGGCAGAGACCACAGTTTGTGTGGCTTCAGAACTGTGTGTCAGACATGGCTACAAGCAGCAGGACCCCACAGGGGACTGTATTGGCTCCCTTCCCGTTTACCCTGTATGCGTCGAACTTCAGATACAACACTGAGTCATGTCATCTGCAGAAATTCACTGATGACTCAGCAAGAGTTGGGCATATAGGGGGAAGTCAGGAGGATGAATACATGGCTGTGGTGGAAAACTTTGTCAAATGGTGAAAGTTGAATCATCTGCAGTTCAACATCAGTAAGACAAAGCAGATGGTGATGGACTTTAGGAAGACTAAGCTGTATTGCACTATTGATGGTGAGGATGTGGATGTGGTGAGGATCCACAAGTACCTGGGGGTGCACCTGGGCAAACCCAAGCGGAGCACCAACACAGCTGCTCTGTACAAGAAGGGCCAGAGTTGTCTCTACGTCCTGAGGAGACTGAGGTCCTTTGGAGTGTATAGGCTTCTCCTTCACGGGTTCTACCAGACTTCTGTCACCAGTACAGTTTTCTATATTGTGGTGTGCTGGGGCAATGGCATCAGCACGGGTGATGCCATCAGGGTCAATAAACTGATTAGAAAGGCTGGCTCTGTTATAGGAGTCAAACTGGACACACCGCAGGCTGTGGTAGAACAAAAGACTCTACAGAAAATCCTGGCAATTCTGGACAATGTTTCTCACCCTCTGCATGCTTTTAGTAATAAACTAAGACAACTGTGCTGCTCTATGAGGTCATTCTTACCCTCGGCCATTAGGCTCTATAATGGGTCAAACTATAGCCAGGGAAGTGATGACTCCCCTCCTATTAGACTGTTTGAGGTAACTTATTTTTTATTCTTTATTACTTCTCTTATCTAATATTTGTATATCTGTGCACTTGTAATGCTACTGTGACACTGTAATTTCCTTTGGGGTAAATAAAGTATCTATCTGTTAGACCATGTGGGCTGACAATGTCGGGTGTTAAGGAATGAGGCAAATAAAACAAATGCTGCGTCTTGGGGAGTGTTAAGAGAGGAGCCATGAACAGCTCTCTCAAAAACAATATGGTTAGTGGTTATGATCTGCCTAATCAAAGGGTGAGGAGCTGGTCCTAAGCTCAAGTTGAGATTCTTTGTAATGATGTGGGTGATCAGTATCCATGAGTTCAGAGTTGGAATGGGGCAGGGATTTCAAGTGACAGGTGAACAGAACTTCAGAGACCCAGTCTCAGATTTAATGCAGGTGTTATCTAAAGTGATCACACAATCTATTTTGTCTCTTTGCTGCAAACTAGGATGCATTGTGAGCAGGAAATGGTTTATAGATTAAGTGAAGTGCAAGTAAGTCATTAAACCACCTGGTGGAGAAAATACTTGGATTCCCGGAGGCTGATGGGGGATGATAAAAGGTCAGATATTGTGGTGATGCTAAGGCAACAAAAGTGAAGGGGTGGGAGTGGGCAGAAGGAAATGTTGGAAGTGAGTGAAAGGTGGAACCAAATCAGAACTAGTCGACATGCTTGTTTATATTCTGTTTTTCATGAGTCCTGATGAAGGGTCTCGTCCCAAAACAACAACTGTTTATTCCCTTCCATAGATGCTGCCTGACCTGTTGAGTTCCTCTAGCATTTTGTGTGTGTTGTTTTAAATTTCCAACATTGACAGAAACTTTTGTGTTTAGGAAATCAAACCTTGTGTGTTTCAGTTTGGATGATTCAGCTTGTTAGAATGAAGGAACTGGATGCTGAAATCCTCAGGATTTTCCAAACAAGTGGATTCCAGATTATTGGAGTTTTAATATACTTTGCTCCCTCTTGCTGAAAATGTGTTGTATTACCTAATAAAGTAATCACATCCTAAGATCAAATTAAAAGCTTATAGATTTTATTGAAACTGCTTTACTTAAGGTCCACAGCAGAATATGAGATAATTTCATGGTGTTTAACCCCTGCTTTGACATTGAGCTGATCACATTTGATTTTCTGCAGGCAGTTTTAGAAAGTACTTGGCCATCGAGCAACAGAGGTGGATACTTTCTATGGATGAAGCTAAGGAATGTTGTACTTGGAACAGCTCAGTTCCGCAGAGTTTTGAAAAAGACTCCAACAAACCCACTACAGGCGCAGGTGCTGTCGGGTAAGACTGAGATTGACCTGGGAGTGAACACGGTGAAATTCAAAGAGCGTTGTATTGCTGAATTACCACATATTGGCAAATATACTTAAGAGAACACATTTTCCATTGAAAAATGGCTTTATGGACTTTTTTTTCATAATGCATTCAAGGGATATAGTGTCCCTGGCAAGGCCAGAACTAATTGATCATCCTAATTTCCCTCAGCTCAGTGGTCATGTCACTCAGTGTAGTAAGTTAGACTTCAACTATTGAAGCCATATCTTCAGATCATTTGTCTAAATTTGTGGGTGTTCAGTTTTTTGTTAATGGGAGAAATGTACTAATGGTGAGACCATCATTTAATAACTAACCCTATTTATCCTGGTAAATCTCCAGTGCACCCTCCAAGTGTGGTCTAATGGTGTTTATAGAGCTGCAATATTACTTTGAATTCGGTCCCCTGACTAATGAAGGCCAACCTACCATACACCACCTTAACCTTATTAACTTGCACAGTAACTTTAAGGAATCTGTGGTCGTGGACCCCAAGATCCCTCTGTTCCTCCACGCTGCTAAGAATTGTGCCATAAATCCACGTTCATGTGCATTTATGTTGGAAGTCATGCCAATGTTAGAATAACAGCAAGGTGGGCCGTTCGCTGCTACAAAGGCACTTTTTTGGTGCAGAGCTGTATGTCAGCTTAACCGTTTGGTGTAGGAATGTTTGATTCAACATTTTTTGCATAAATCAATCCACAATCAAGTATTTTCAGTTAACATAATTTCATTAGAAGTGTTTGTATATTTTTAGGAAATGCTGATTGCCAGTTTAGCTGGAGAAGAATAATTAAATTTACTGGCTTGAGTGAGCTGGGCTAATATTTCAGGGTGGTTCTGCAATTCCGTAATTCCATCCATCTGTGTTCTAGTTTTCTAAGTCCCTGAGCCCAATAACAGCTTCAAGTCACTTATTTCTCTCAGTAATATTACCATTGGTATTAACATCAGACACATAAGAACATAAGAAATAGGAACAGGAGTAGGCCATCTGGCCCATCGAGCCTGCTCCACCAGTCAATTAGATCATGGCTGATCTGACCATGGACTCATCTTCACCTAACTCCCTTTTCCCCAGAGACCTTAATTCCCCTATTATGCAAAAATCTTAAATGTATTTTCTGAGGTATCCTCCACTGCTTCATTGGGCAGAGAATTCCACAGATTCACCACTCTGGGAAAAGCAGTTCCTTCTCATCTGTCCTAAATCTACTCCTACGAATCTTGAGGTTGAGTAGTCCCCGAGTTCTAGTCTCACTTACATAAGATGGATTTGATTGGAATCAGAAATTTGGAATTTTGAGAAAGCCATTTGAGGTGATTCCTTTTAAACGGATTCTGTCACCCAACAAATTTAGAGACTGAATAAATGAACAATATGGGTCAAGACAATTACAGATTTGATTGGTCAGCTGGTATCTAATATTAGCTTGCATGCCAGTGGAGTCAATGCTCCAGTAACCCAGGAAAGGGATAAGGGTTCCGATTTCCAGATTGATCCCAATCTTGCAGTCCTTTATCTGGGATGGTGTGTGTGTGGATGTATAGAGAAAAAGAGAGAGGTGGGGGAATCAGACGCTGATGCCAACCCTACAGTTAAACAGTATGTTAACACTCAGTACTAGTGTAATCACTGGCTCAATAATGTTTGTTGGCCACTCTGATCCCTTTAGGATGGGAGGGAGAAAAATGAAATTGTCAGTTTGCAGTGACTTGTACTAATCTGTCTGTTCTCCAAGCAGATGGCAGTGATCTGGATGCTGTTAGCCACGGCAGCATGGATAGCTCTAATGAAACTAACACTGTGGAGCAGCCCCAGTTCAGCTCGGAGCAAATGAAAGTAGATTCCACTGATGATAGATCTAGTACAGGTACATCTTAAGGTGTCATCGATATCTGTTGACTCAAAACCTCTCTTTTGTTTTGTTCATTGCTTTTTGCTGCTCCCTCTGGTCTGTCTGCAATTATCTGCTTGTATCCATCTTACGTGGCTTTTAATTCCTGCTTCTCATGCATCTTACCCTTCCATGTAACTCTTTATGTTCATCTACCATCTGGCATACCCTTGTTTTACTGCTCTCTGCACACAGCCCGGCTTGGCTCTAGCTCCAGCTATGGGTATGGCAGTCAGGAGTCCTTGAATGAAAGGCTTCCTAGTCTTTCTCTTTGGATTTCCTCAGAACTGGTGGATGTCCACATGTTTTCAGGTAATTGTCTAACTTTTTGTCTCCTTTCTGGTTCTGCTTTGACTGACTTAGACTTTTTTCCTGATTGTTACAATTTTTAGCATTTTTCCAGATGTGTATAACATAAGGCATAGGAGCAGAATTAGGCCATTCAGCCCATCAAGTCTGTTCCACCATTCCATCATGGCTGATCCCGGATCCCACTCAACCCCATACACCTGTCCTCTTGCCATATCCTTTGATGCCCAGGCCTATCAGGAAATGATTCACTTCTGTCTTAAATATACCCACGGACTTTGCCTCCACTGCAGTCTGTGGCAGAGCATTCCACAGATTCACTACTCTGGCTAAAAAAATTCCTCCTTCCTCTGTTCTAAAACTTGCCCCTCAATTTTGAGGCTGTGCCTTCTAGTTCTGGATATCCCCACCATAGGAAGCATCCTTGCCATATCCATCTTATCTAGTCCTTTCAACATTCAGTAGATTTCAATGAGATTCCCCCCACATTCTTCTAAATTCCAATGACTACAGGCCCAAAGCTGCTCGACACGCCTCATATGTTAACCCTTTCATTCCCAGAATAATTCTCAAGATCCTCCTCTGGACTCTCCAATGACAACGCATCTTTTCTGAGACATGGGGCCCAAAACTGTTGACAATACTCCATGTGGCCTGACTAGTGTTTTATAAAGGCTCAGCATTATCTCCTTGCTTTTATATTCTATTCCCTTTGAAATAAATGTCAACGTTACATTTGCCACCTTTACCACAAACTCAACCTGTAAATTAACCTTCTGAGCGTCTTGCACGAGGACTCAAAGTCCCTCCATACCTCTGATGTTTGAACCCTCTCCCCTTTTGGATAATGGTCCGCACTATTGTTCCTTTTACAAGAATGCATTATCATACATTTTCCGGCACTGTATTTCATCTCTCACTTTTTTGCCCATGCTTCTAATTTGTCTAATCCTGCTGCAGCTGTATTGTTTCCTCAGCCCTACCTACCCCTCTACCAATCTCGTGTCATCCGCACATCTTGCCGCAAAGCCATCAATACTGTTATCCAAATCATTGACAAACAATGTGAAAAGTAGTGGTCCCAATACTGGCCCCTGAGGAACACCACTAATCACTGACAGCCAACCAGAAAAGGCCACTTTTATTCCAAGTTGCTGCCTCCCACCTGTCAGCCATTCCTCTATCTGTGCCAGTATCTTTCCTGTAATGCCATAGAATTTTATCTTGTTAAGCAACCTTGTGTGTGGCACCTTATCAAATGCCTTCTGAAAATCCAAGTATTTGACGTTCATAGACAAAATATTCTACAACATAGAAACAGGCCTATCGATGCCAACTATCAGTTCTGTCTATAATAAACCTACATGTCTGCATTAGTTCCTCTATCTCAGAGGTTCCCAAGCTGAGGTCCACAGATCCCTCAGTTAATGGTAGGAATCCATGGCATTAAAAAGGTTCAGAACCCCTTCTCATTCAAATACATTTCTTGGAACATCTGTTTCTACCACTTCTTTGATATTTCATTGCAGATACCAATCACTCTGCATGAAACATCTATCCACTAGGTCTCTTTTAAACCTTCTCCCTCTCACCCTGAACATGTACCCTCTAGTGTTAGAAATCATGACTCTCTGTATTGCCTTGTACACCTTTCTAGTGACTGGTTATTTACTCCCTATTTACTCCACCAGATTATACCACTTTTCATTATCTGTATTGACCCTCATCTGCTGATAATTTTCCCTTTTCTGCAAGTTTAGGGCTGTCCTCCTGTACTTTTCTTGTAATCGTTCTCAGTAAATATCAGCCCTGTTGTGTCTGTGCACAGCTACATATCAATTAAATAAAAGCACACATACGGTAGATGGATTTAATTGGTGTATTCACATTGCACAGAGAGCGAGAGAGAATGAGCACAATGTATGTGCAAAAACAACATTGCATAAAGCGGTATGTGTACGAAGCATTTAACTTCTCTTTCATAAACCCATATTCTAATAAACACAATAACAGTTCATAGCTAACTTCACCATTCTAAAGATTCAGTCGTTTGGGTGGCGCCCTGCTTCTTTCCGGATAGCGCCTCTGGACCTGTGGAGTGGCATCAGGTTTGCTCAGTGTCTTGTCTAAGACAGTTCTCAGTTTCTGGTGTCACGTTGCTGTCAGTGGCATCATTACTGAGAGGTAAGTCCAGTGACTGCAATGTGTCCATGGGTTGAGCATCCACATAACGTCTCCATGTCTGATCTCCAATATCCTCTGCCTTACATCAGTGGTCCAGTTCTTGTGGCTATCCTACTGGGTGTCAACTTGTCATCTTGGTAATCACACGCTAGGACTTCCTGTCCAATCTTGAAGCTCCTCGCTGATTCACTTGGCAACTGGTGGAACAGTTTCTTCTGCACTTACCTCTGGAGATCTCGTTTCAGGAGGTCTGTGCGAGATCTCAGATTCCTGTTCGTGAACAGCATTGCAGGTGTTCGATATGGCGTGACATGGTTAGAGTTCTGATACACAAAAAGGAAGTTGTCCATCCTGTACTTTAGAGAAATGTCCTCCTCAAAATTTCTATAGATGTACCCTGGAGAGCATTCTGACAGACTGCATCACTGTCTAGTATGGGGTGGTGGGGGAACTACTGGGCAGGACCGAAAGAAGCTGCAGAGGGTTGTAAATTTAGTCACCTTCCATCTTGGGTACCAGCCTATAAAGTACCCAGGGCATCTTCAAGGAGCGATATCGCAGAAAGGCAGCGTCCATTATTAAGGACCTCCAGCACCCAGGGCATGCCCTTTTCTCTCTGTTACCATCAGGCAGGACGTACAGAAGCCTGAAGGCACACACTCAGCGATTCAGGAACAGCTTATTCCCCTCTGCCATTAGATTCCTAAATGGACATTGAACCCATGAACACTACCTCACTGTTTAAATATATATTATTTCTGTTTTTGCACGATTTTTAATCTATTCAGTATATGTATACTATAATTAGGTTATTTATTATTTTTTTTCTTCTATATTATATATTGCATTGAATTGCTGCTGCTAAGTTAACAAATTCAACGACACATGCCGCTGATAATAAACCTGATTCTGATTCCTTGTCTGTTGCTTTAATGGATTTCTTGAATATCTGGATAAACCTTTCAGCTAACCTATTTGTTGCTGGGTGGTGAGGAGCTGACTTGAAATGTCTGATGCCATTTTTTTTCATGAATAGTCTGAATTCTTCTGACGTGCATTGTGGTCTGTTGTCACTCACAAATTGTTCTGATAAGCCATTTCTAGCACAGATCGTCTCAGAGCAGAAATAGTTTTTCCTGATGTGGTTGACTTCATTGGGACAAGCTCCAGCCATTTTGAATGAGCAGTCAGGAACATGGAATCCATGAATGGCCCAGCAAAGTCAATATGTACTCTTTGCCATGGTGAAGAAGGCCACTCCAATGGGTGTAATGGTGCCTGTGGGGTGTATTTTGAACTTTTTGGCATCCCGAACAGCTTTTGGTTGAGACTTCATTCCGTTTATCTATTCCCAGCCACCACACATAGTTCCAGGCAAGACTTTTCACCTTGACTGTACCCAGATGACCTTTGTGCAGATTCTCTAACATTCTGGTGTGCAATTTAGAGGAACTACACACGAGATCCACACATCAGCTTTCTTTGACATACAA
This sequence comes from Hemitrygon akajei, assembly GCF_048418815.1. Lineage (NCBI taxonomy): Eukaryota > Metazoa > Chordata > Chondrichthyes > Myliobatiformes > Dasyatidae > Hemitrygon > Hemitrygon akajei. The sequence continues at coordinate 42,950,417 of NC_133153.1, forward strand.
ACAGTTGGTCTCGCCTCACTGAGGACTACAGTGAGCTTCTGTGGTGATGTCATTGACTTTTGACAATGTTGGGTCATTCCTTATTTTTCTTTGTAATTCGGGATTTGTTACCAGCAACTGGTCCACAATGTGGTGTGGAACATTTCTGCTGGGTCACAGTTTGAAGACTTTTCTTTTTCATTTGTCAGCAGTGGAAGACATGACAAGTCATCAGTATTGCTGTGTTGTTTGGTACCCTTGAATTTTTATGTCATAAGTAGGCTCCTAGAAATAGTGCCCAATGTTGTAACCGGGTAGCCGTTATCACTGGAATTCCCTTCCTGGGATTGAAAATGGACGCAAGGGGTTGCTGACCTTTGTGTAAACTTTTGTCCTTAGAGGTAGTGGTGGAACTTCTTCATTCCCCAGGCTAAGAGCCTCTCGGTCAATCTGTGCATAGTCGCCTTCTGCACTCATCAATGATCTTGAAGCAAACACAATTGGTCTTTCAGATCCATCTTTCATAAGTGTGACAAAATGGCTCCAGTGCCATAGGGGGACGCATCATACACCAGTGTGATGGGTCATGATGGGTGAGCAGGTCTTCGGATGTTATTAGTCTCTTAGTTTCTTTGAAAGCTCTATTATATCTTTCTGACCATTCCCACTTTGCTCCTGTCTGCAACAGTGCATTCATTGGATGCAGCACTGTAGCAATGTTAGAGAGAAACTGGTGGTAGTAGTTTACAAGGCCCAAGTATGATCTGAATTATGATTTTTCCAGTTGGGCGCCTGTAGCACTGCTTCAGTCTTCTCTTGTGACCTATGTAAACCATGATTGTCAATGACATGTCCACAATATGAGATTTCATTCTTGAAAAAATTACTTTTCTCTCTCTTTGTGCATAGACCATACTCACTCAACCTGGTAAGCACTTTACCGAGGTTCTGGAGGTGCTCTTCATTATTTTCACCAGTCATAATGATGTCATCAATTTAACATTGTATTCCTGGGATATCTTGGAGCATTTGGTCCATTGCTCTTTGCCAAATTGCTGGAGCTGATCCAACGTCAAAGATGAGACGATTATACTGGAGCAGTCCCTTGTGAGTGTTGATTGTGAGGAACTTCCAGCTTGACTCCTCAATCTCCATTTACAGATAGACAAGTCAATCTTTGAAAACCTATGCCTGACCGCAAAAGATGTAAAAATGACTTCTGTTCATGGCAAGGAGTGCTGCATAGTATGCAGCACCAGTTTGATGCTCACTCGGAAATCCCACATATGTGAAAGGCCCCAGCCTTTCCTTTCCTTGATCACTGGGACAATGGGCGTCACCCAATCACTCCACTCATCCTTGGAGAGAATTCCAGACGCCTCCAAGCTCTGCAGTTCAGCATCCACTTTAGGACATAGTGCATAAGACACTGGACGCTCTTTAAGGAATCTTGATGTTGCTGCTTCATCCAGTTCAATTCTGGCCTTCATGCCATTGAGTTTACCAATCACCTTCTCATTAGCATTAAGCAGCTGTGCCAGTCTCTGGTTAGTGCCACCATTTGGCCTACCATTGCCTGTTGATGCCACACTGAGAGCTTTGTTTGAGTGCCAGTCTAGTTGAATGAACCATTTGCATCCGAAAAATGCTGGCCCTCCACTTCTCATTACATAAAGCTCTGTCTGCTGTGTTTGGCCTCCATATGTCACATTTGCTTTCAGTTTGCCTTTGGGAGACACTTTCACTCGTGTAAGCTTTTAGCATTGTTGAGGTCTTCTTTATTGGTATCTTAAAATAGTCTGTTGTAGTCAGCCTCTGAAATTATAGACAAGCTGACCCTGTATCCAGCCCCATTTTCAGTTTCACACCAGACGCATCTGTTGTGATCTGCTTCAGTTGTCCCATGCAGTTCTAGACATGACAGTTCACCTTCGTCAGACTCTGTTGTCTGATTCTGTCTTTCATTTGGTAACTTTATGCATTTGCTTAGTTTGTCTTTGAGATTTTTCACTTAATTGTGCTTTTTGTCTGCCTTGCACACTCTATGTGGCCTTGTCTGTGACTCTCTCTGCAGACTTTTTCTTTGAACCAACAGTCATTTGCATCATGGGAGGATTTGCCACATCGATAACATTTTTGGCTTTTTGCACCATTCAGGGACATTTTATGCATTTCACATTCTAATCCCCTTTTCTGTAGTTCTGCTGCATCCTTTGCTGCAGTCTCTAACGATATTACAATGGTCAATGCCCGTTTTAAGGTTAGGTCTGTTTCTGACAGTAGCCTCATTTGAGCGCTTTGACTATGCATGCCACATACGAGCTTGTCCCTTAATGCATCAGAAAGTCCATCTCTAAGTCACAGTACTGGGAATGTTTGAGCAGTTCTGCATTGTATTCAGAAAGGCTTTCAGCTTTTGAGTGGTTCCTTTTGTAAAATTGAAATCTGTCAGCTATTACCAGCGGTTTCAGGCTCAAGTGAATTTGTAAACTTGTAACAATTTCATCAAAATTCTTGCTTGTTGGCTTTTCAGGGGTTACTTGGTTGATGGTTGATAAGAGACTCGACATCCGAGGACTCATTAAGCTAAGAAACGTGGGGGCTTTCTTTTGGTCCTCCATGTTGTTCACATTACAATACAGTTCAACCCTCTCGATTTCTGACTCCCAGCCTTCATTAGTGCTATCAAGTTCATCAGCTTTCCCGACTGAAACCATTGTCATGGTATTATTTTCTCTTTAAGTTCTGTGATGGCCTTCTGGTGCTGTTTAAGTCTCTGTTTCATCCTGTAACTGTCAGTACAGTCGATGATATTTTCTGACATTCAGGTTCATACTCATCGCCAATTTGTTGTGTCTGTGCACAACTACATATATATTAAATAAAAGCATGCATGTGGGAGATGACTTTAACTAGTGTATTCACATTGCAGTGAGAGCAAGAGAGAGAGAGCAAAGCACATGTGTAGACAACAGTCAATGCGCATGAGCAGATAACAGATCAATATGTAGTGCTAAGGGGTAGGGTCATTGCTCTAAAAGAAGTAGATTCATACATTACAATCCCCACCACTGAATTTGCAATCATTCACATATTTAGAAATAGTTTTTAATTCCAGAGCCAGAATCATGAATGTAGTGTGAGCATCCGTAATCAACGCGCTCCCCATCGTTCACTGTGAATAACTACCCTATACACCATCTCTCTGTGTTCTGTTCTGAACCACCTACCACAAGCCATTCTGCTGCTGCTGCTGCTGCTGCTTTGGCATTTTTGAACCTTTGTCGTTAAGTCTGTTTTGGTTACCTTAACCAAACTGTTTAAAATGTAGGTAAATTATTTTGACAGCGTTTCTATTGTCTTTCTGTATTAATACCTCTTCAAACAATTTAGCTTGTCAATCAAGAGTACATTTATCTCTCTCCTTCAAAAATCCAAAATCACTTTAGGTTGTTTGCTTTAGCTGTTGCTGCACCTGAAGCAAGGTGTGCGTATGAATAACTTTCCAAATAAGCATTCAGTCAGACATTTCAACCTCACTCAAAGTATTTGTAACTCATCTTGGTTCATGCTTCATTGATCCTAAAAGCATTTTCCAAGTAAATATCTAAAAAGGTCCAAGTTGATACATCCTCTCAGTTATTGGCTTTCCTTCTGTTTGAAAGCTATGTTTGCCAGTAATAATCTGCATCTGTTTATTTGCGCTATGGCCAGGATCAGCCTGGAACTTAATGGTTAGCACAACACTTTACAGAGTGCCAGTTGTAAGATCTAGGTTCATCTTCCGATCCTATCTGTAAGGAAATTGTGCATTCTGCCCTTGACCGTGTGGGTTTCCTCCGGGTGCTCCGGTTTCCTTCCAAAGATGTGCGGGTTAGGTTAGTGAGTTGTGGGCATGCTCTGTTATCACCATCAGTGTGACGACATTTGCTCAGCACAATCCTAACTGATTTGATTTAACACAAAATGACATATTTCACTGTATGTTTCGAAGTATATGTAAAAACTCTTTAATGTGGTAAACCTGCAACTGTTTTCTCTTGGTATGGCTCACTTTCACTGTGTGAGTGAAGTGTATTTGGGGTTTACAATATCACAGCTGGTGATTGTGGTTACTGATCAAGTTCATTTATTGTCATTCAACCATAACACATACTGCAGACTGAAGCAGCAAACCACAGGACCAAGGTGATCATCTGAAGAGTAAATTCTTCTTTGGATTTCTGACGGTGTAAATTATTTGTCTAATAGTTGTATACCCCTCTTCCCTTTACATAAAAACAAACAAAAAGGAGCACGAGTCGGCCACTTGGCTTTCTGACCTGTTTTGTCATTCACTGTGACAGTGGCTGGTGATCTACCTCAGTGTCAATTTTTATACCATTCCCATAACCCTTAATGTCCAGGAATCTATCAATATTTGTTTCAAATAAATATAATGACACAACCAACACAGCCCTTGGTAGAGTATTCTGAAGTTTCATCATCTAGTGATTGTCCTTAATGGCCTGTGCCTGTCCTGAAACTGAGTCTCCTGGTTCTGTAACCCTCAGTGAGGGGAGACAGCTACCCTCAATCTAGTCAGTCAAGTACTTGGAGAATTTGTATGTTTCAAAGAGATCTCCTTTCATTCTGCTAAACCTTATTCAGTGTATTCCAGCTCACTTCATACAACACCCTGCAATTTCGTGAATGCTCTCCCTCTGTGACAAGTACATCCATGGGAAAGGAGATCAAAGCTGCACACAGTACTTCATATGCATTCTCAGCAACATTGCAAAGAAACTTCCTTATTCCTGTATTCAAGTCCTTGGGTATTAAAACCAGTGCAGCATTTGCCTTCCTAACAGCTTATTGCACCTTCAGTTTGGCCTTTAGTTGACAGGCATTTATGCATGTTACATGCAGCTAAGTGCATAACTCCACAATTTTGTGCATTGATATTTGTTAGACACAATCTCATCCACTCCCTCAGCTCATCCAAATATTCTTCAGACCCCTTTTATTCTCCACCAGCCAAATCATTGATATATGTAGATTGTGAGCAAGTACCCAATGCATCACAGACTATCATCGAGATAAAGAATGCTTTGTGCTATTCCGTTTCCTGACTGTCATCTCTCCTTCATCCTGTACATTCTGTGTTTCCTGCTGGATTCTCTCCTTCATCCCGTATATTGTCTGTTTCCTAACTCTTGTCTCTCCTTCATCCCGTACATTCTCTTGTTTCTTGCTGAATTCTCTCCTTCATCCTGTATATTGTCTGTTTCCTGACTGTCATCTCTCCTTCATCCTGTACATTCTGTGTTTCCTGCTGGATTCTCTCCTTCATCCCGTATATTGTCTGTTTCCTAACTCGTGTCTCTCCTTCATCCCGTACATTCTCTTGTTTCTTGCTGAATTCTCTCCTTCATCCTGTATATTGTCTGTTTACTGACTGTCATCTCTCCTTCATCCCATGTGTTGTCTGTTTCCTGACTGTCGTTCTTCCTTCATCCCGTGTGTTGTCTGTTTCCTGACTGTCGTTCTTCCTTCATCCCGTGTATTGTCTGTTTCCTGACTGTCGTTCTTCCTTCATCCCGTGTATTGTCTGTTTCCTGACTGTCATTCCTCCTTCATCCCATATATTGCACCCAATCCCATGTGTTCTAAATCTGCACGCTAACCTCAAATGTGGCCCTTCTCAAAAGCCACCACAGCCATAGGTTCTCTCTTACCTGTTCTACTAGTTTCATCTTCAAAAACTCACATCACTTTATTACTTATTCATAAATCCACTCAATCGGATTGATTTTTTCCAAGTGTCCTGTTATTCCATAGTATATAATAGTTTCTGGTATTTTGGGAGCTATTATAAAGGATGTTCTGATTCGTTGATAAAGGCAATAATCAGCACTGTAATGGTGTTTTATTATTGTCATTCTAAGGTGGACAGTCAGATCTAGGATACAACTCATTATCAAAGGATGAAGTGAGACGGAGTGAAGTGCCTTCAGCCCTTGGCTCAGAGCAGTCTGCTGTGTGTCAGCCAGTGGACAAGGATGACAAGAAAGAGAGCGACTCCAGTTCATGTACATCTCAACTCTTATTCCTTTGTAAAGCGTATCTCTGTGTATGGTTCACTTAGCATAAACTGGCTGGATTTGATGGAAAATTTGATCACATCACATGTTGGTGGAGATGTTTCTTTCTCTGTGCACTTGGCCATGCTTGAGTTATCCAGAATTAAGGTCTTGGTGTCTGGGAGGTATTGCTAGACTATGGGAAGGTAAATTGAAAAACTCTGGGAGTAATCATACCTGCAGTTGGGGATAGGGATGATTACTGATTCCTCAGCCCCTCAAATCTAGATCAGAAACAATCAACCATCTGGTTTGCAAAGTAAGTTTATATTTCACAAATTTGACTCCTGATGAAGGGTCTCAGCCTTGTTTATTCCTCTCTATAGATGCTGCCTGACCTTCTGAGTTCCTCCAGCATTTTATGCATGTGCTGTTTTTGTATTTCACTTCTGAGTACCTGAGCATCAAGGGAGTTGAGAGGGATTAGTCAAATAGCAAGTAAAAGATCAAACAGCTACCAAGTTAGTTGTAGTTGTTCCTGAATTCCTGAAAGTGAAAGAGTCAAATGACTGAATTTATTTGACATCTTAAACTATGGAATTGTAGTGCAAAAGCCTCAAAAGTGTAACCTAAAACACTAGATCAGATTTCAGCTTCTGGACCACTCCACTTTCCATTTGATTCGGATGATCTATTCTGGGTTCATTGTAGAAGCTAGTTTCCAATTTCTCAGACTACCTAAACAGCAACTTTACCCTGAATTGATAACCAAGGTCACGTTATTACTGATGTTTTATTTGATTAACTCAACATGTAACTAAATTATAAACCCAAGAAATTCTGTAGATGCTGGAAATCCAGGCCAACACACAAAGTGCTGGAGAAACTCAGCAGGTCAGGCAGCAACTATGGAGAGGAACATGAGCCCATATTTCAGGCCGAAACTTTTCATCAGGAATAGCTGATGAAGGTTCTTGGCTGAAAACATCAACTCTTTATTCCTTTCCATAGAAGATGCCTGATCTACTCTGTTCCTCCAGCACTTTGTGTGTGTCACTATACAGTGTTTTCAGATAAAATGTTTTTGTTAATTTGTACAATAATTATTTTTTTTGCATTACTTGCAGTATCTGAATGTGAAAGTGCAAAGGGCAGTGGAGATTGTCTGCCGCATTTGGAATTTCAAGGAAGCAGTAGCAAATTGAAATCAGTCTCCAGCATTGTGAAGATGAATTGCAACTTGGAGACTGCTCAGCCAAACCCTAACACCGAGGAAAACAATGGTGTGTAATCCTGGCATGTTTCATATCAGGAAGTTCCATTTAAAGATTATTGCAACTTTCAAAGCTTTTCACTAATGGAAATATTTAACTGTGCTTTAAAATCAAATGCATGGATATATTACATTTGTCTTCAAGGTAAATCCAGCCACAGCTATTCTCCAGCTTTTTCCATTAGCCCTCCAATTTTCTCCCTCAAGCGTCTATTTACTCTCGTTCTTAGCTCCCGAATTCTGTCAGCACGATTAAACCAAGGTTCTGCTTGTTTCATTGTGTGAACTTTCTGCAGCCTCTCACTTCGGTCCTTCACTAAGGCACCAGCGATGCAGTGCAGAATTCTAAAAACATGTCAACTGCCACAAAAACACTGTCTTCCCAACTATCTCTAATCCCTGATCACAATAGCTTGTTATAAGCATTCTGTTCCCCTTCCCCCTCCCAGGCTTACCGATGCAAGTGAAATTAAAGTTATCATCAAAGTATGTACATGTCACCAGATACTACTCTGTGATTCATTTTTGGCAGGCAGCTACAGGAAATAAAGAAGTACAAAAATATTTGAGAAACCATAAATAACAAAGACTACAAACAACCAATGTGCAAGGGAGAACCATGTGTATGGCTGAAAGATCCTGGGGTGCTGACGTCTTTATTCTGTCTGCATTGTCCAGGGTGATCCATTTAAAATGAGATGCACCTAGGGCACTGCTGCACTCCAAGCCTGGTCTGCTTGGACTGCTGTCTGTTTGTCCTTTATGCCTGCTTCTGACATCCACTTACACTGTGGAGTGACCCCACTGTGAAACATGCCCCCTGGGCAGATGCTGTGACAGGACACCAGATACTATGTATGAAATCTGGAGCTTGCACTCTTGCAACTGACAACACTTCCTGCCTCTGTAGTCACACGGGTTGTATTTTCTTATGAGTTTACATAGATTCAGCATGTCACCAAAAACTTCGACAAACTTCTATAGATGCACAGTGGAGAGTATATATCACAGCCTGGTATGGAAACATCAACCGTCTTGAACAGCAAACTCTACAGCAAGTGCTGGGTGCAGCCAAGGCCATCACAGGAAAAGCCCTCCCTACCATTGAGCACATTTGCATGGAGTCCTGCCGGAAGAAAGCAGCTTCCATTATCAAAGACCTCCACCATCCAGGCCATGCTCTCTTCTTATTACTACCATTGGGCAGGAGGTCCAGAAGCTGTAGGTCCCATACCAACAGGTTCAGGAATAGTTATTATTTTACAGTCATCAGGCTCCTGAACAAGAGTAGATAACTTCATTCACCACAACTCACTTTCAATAACTGTTTACAACTCATGCTCGGTTTTTTTAATTGCACAGTTTGTCTTTTGTACATTGGTGCTTGTCAATCTTTGTGTATAGTTTTTCATGAATTCTTTTGTATTTTTCTTTACTGTAACTACCTGCAAGAAACTTTACAGCACTTTTTGCTTTTATTTTTGAAAGCATTAAATGAAATGGACTGAAACACACTGCAGTATTTAACTGAATTTAAGATGTTTACTATTTGTTCACAGGTAATGTAGCAGACATGCTATTTATCAGCTCCTTCGATAAAGCCACTTATCCTGAACCCGGACTAGTGCAGAGCAACAGTTTACGCAAGCGGCACAAAAGTGCCGTGGAGCCTGGCCTACAGGAGCAAATGATGTGGGGAGGAAGGAACCGTAACCTCAGTGGCGACATTTACGCAGGGCTGATGGTGCACAGAGGGAGAGTGGCCAGTGACCCCCGGGAAATGGCAGAGAAGCTGGGCGCTGACGCCAAAATCCTATCAACCGCTTTACAATTGGCTACAAGGCCAAACACGTTACAGATTGGCAAACACGAGCATGTGCTCGAACAGGCAAGCTTAAGCCAAGAGAAAGAACTGAGTGATGAAGATACCCCGTTCGAATCGGATGAAACATCAGTTAATACAGAGGATAAAACAGACTCTCCTGCCATCTTTGATTTGGAAGATTTGGACAGTGAGCCTGATAATACAAAGTCTGATGGAAAACCACACCAGGACCTGAGGCAGCTGCCTAAGGAGTTGCAGAGGAGTCAAAGTGCAGCAGCAGGGGTCAAGCTGGCAGAAAGAAAGGGAGTTCAAAGAGGCTACGACCCCCTTTCTCTACTGGCTGCAGAAACTGATCAAGGGAAGGAGGACGATGAAGATGAAGACTATGACAAATGTGTCTTCACTCCTTCAGCCCGTCGGAACTTGGCTGAAGAAATAGAGATGTACATGGACTCCATGAACAGCCCCTTGTCTAGCCGCACGCCTAGCATGGATTTCTCAAAGCCAGAGGAAGAGAGCAGCGTATCAGTTAACATCAGAGCACTGCCTGCCATGAAAGGATCGAGGCGATGTAGCCTCCCATCAAGCTCGCCCAAATCAGCGGGGCTCTCTCGCTCCAGAACGTTTCAACCACAAACAAATGCCCGGCGAAGAGACAGACTTTGGTCCTCCCCATCGTATTCTCCAAGCAGCACCAGGAGAATAGGGGCTCAGGAGACTGGTAGAGCCCTGACCCTCATGTCACCACCTCCTTTTAAATTAGACTCTTTATTGCCACCCACCTTTGATGTGCTAAAACACAGCATGTTCTCAGCAGGGAAAGGAGTGGCAGAAAAGGCAAGCAAGTGGTACACCAAGTTAGCAACGTACGCTGTACCTATCAAAGAAAACGGCAAGGTAGGCAACTTCACAATGGTGGGTATTTTAAACAATGCATTTGAGTTTCCTTAAATAAATTGTAGAGTTCATTAAAAATCACCTCAGACAGATTGGCCCAGATGGTGTCTGTTATAAGTCTGATGTGTAGTGCAATCACTCAAATCAAGTATGATGTTCTCCCAAGGGTTTCTGTACAGGTAAGTCCTCCGGTGGCTGTAGAGGCCAATCTGGGATCCACATAATCTTGAGTAGTGTTGGCGAGAGTAAATGTGCCTGTGGTTAGTGTCTGGGTCTTTTGGTTGTTCAGTCTCTCCTTTCATAGCTGCTGCTTGTTCTCTTTGGCACAGTGGAGATCACTCTCATCAACCTCTTGAACAGGTTTCTTCCAGTGTATCTGTTGAGTGCAGTGTCTGCCCAGTTTTTCGATGTGTCAGGTGTAAACAGGGGTTTTGCAGATGCTGTTAATGTCTCAGACCATAATCTGCTTCTGGCATTGTTGGTCTTTTTAAAAGTTATGTTTTGTAACCACAAAACATAAAACTAATTGAAAGGAAAACGAGGGAGTCAGGAGATGTGAGTCTTAGTTTGTTTTTACTTTAAGCAAGTTGTGCACGTACAACATATGTGCTTAATACTTTTACAGATAACCCCCAATGCATTAAGCAAACAGCAAGGAGCATTTAATCAAACAATTTATTTACAATCTTATCCCAATATTATTGAATAATTAAGTACACAACACTCTTCCCTTCTTAGTTTCTCCATGGTGGTTGTTGGAGTTGACTCTGAGACTGCAGTAAGTGGTACTGACAGCTCTGGACACCTTTCTTGCCCTTTTCCTTGGTTTTTCCCTCTGGATCTACTTTGATCTTTGCTTCTCTCCCAGTCCCGTCGTCTTTCTCTCTCTCTGTCCTATTCTTGATCCCTTTTGCAATCATGCTGCCTTTCCTTATCCGTGGTTCTCTCCTGATCCCTAGTGTGGGTTCGCTCACAGTTCCAGTCGCACTCACACTCTCATTCCTGCTCTTTTTCTTCTTTCTAGTTTAAGCATCTTGATCTTGGGAAGGTGCGGCTTTGTATTGCTCTCTTTACGATCTGATCTCTCTTGGTTTCCTCATCCACATCCTGTGACAAATTCTTTGTTTTTGTACATTAGCTCCTTTCTTTTTGGCCTTCCATTCATCCAGCTAGGCTTTGGACTTTGCATCTACTTTTATAAGCAGCTTTTTGTCTCCCACTTGAAGTTCATGCAATAACCTTAATGCTCATGGAATAGATTCTGGTTCTTTATACTCACAAAAGCTGAATACTTGCAACTTTCCTAAAGCTCCCTGAACTCTCTGATTAATATATCAGAAGCTTTCTCAGATATGTTACCTACAAAACTATTATAGTCGGACCACAACTTTCACACTTCCTCTGAGCAGCATGGTCCTTTGGGCCAATATGCTTTCCAACCAGAGTCATAGGTTGGCAGCAACACCTGTTTACCCTCTGTTAGGCAACAGTTCATGGTGTTTAGCATGGAGACAGCTGTGGCATCATCCAGTACTTTTCTGAATTCGCTTTCAGATGGCTTCATTGCAAGGGATGTGGCATGCAATTGGTAGATGGATCTCCAATCAAGTTGTAGTCGTCCCAGCCTATCATGTCCCCACAATACTGGCCCTCCTGTTTTTACCACATACAAGCTCAATGTGGCTTGTACTTCATTGCCACGAATCTCATTCCCACAATAGTTATTTTTTCTACAGTATAAGTTCTTTCTTGGATATCTTCAGTATCTTTGAAGTGTAGTTCAAACTCATGTTGAGGAATGACTGAAATAGCTGAGGCAGTGTCCAATTCCATTTTAGTTAATTTGTCATTCACTTCTGGTGTAAGCCATATTGCTTGTCTACTAAGAACACACACACAATGCTGGAGGAACTCAGCAGGCTAGACAGCATCTAGGAAAAGAGTACTGTTGACATTTCGGCTTGAAACCCTTCGGCAATACTCTTTTCCTAGATGCTGCCAGGCCTGCTGAGTTCCTCCAGCATTTAGTGTGTGTTGCTCAGATTTCCAGCATCTGCAGATTTTCTCTTGTTTGCTTGTCTACTGTTAGTTTTCACATTGTAAATCTCAGGCTACACCGTTATCATTATCAGATTTTTCATCAATGACATGAAGATTATTGCTGTTTTTGAAACTGCAACTTGACCTTTTATCTTTCTCTTCCGTGTGTAGTCTCTTTGTATGTGACCTACTTAATTATGTTTTCTACAAGTTTCACCTTTACACCTGCATTGGTCTGGTGTATGTGAGCCCCTGCCACAGTGGTAACACCATTTGAACAGCCAGGCTGGTTTCTGATTAGACGTTGTAATTTTGTTTAATTTTGCTCACTTTCATTCCTGACCAAAGCTGAATTGCATTTCTGTTGTTTCCATTGATACAGCAATTTCAACTGTTTTAAATGTAAGTTATGCTTCAGTTAGGAGCCATTTTGGAATGCTTTCTTGTAAGATACCACAAACTAAATGATCTCTCATTAAGTCCATCACTGAACTGAGAATGCTCATACAACTTCTTCAGTTCAGCCATATACACCGAAATGGACTCTCCTTCCTTTACGTTGCATTTATGAAATCTAAAGCGGCTGCAAACAAAAGTGGTTTCAGTACTAAATCTTCCTCGGGCTCGTTTAAAACGTACTCATCACCACTGTTATGTTTGTAACTGCAAAACACAAAACTAATCAAAAAGAAAACAAAGGAGCTGAGAAATGAGAGTCTTAATTCGTTTTTACTTTAAGCGAGGTGTGCACGTATGTCTTTTACATACTTTTACAGGTAATCTGCAATGCATCATGTAAACAGCAAAGAATGCTTATTCAAACAATATATTTACAATATTACTCAAATATTACTGAAATATAAAATACACAGCAGTGTTCAGTCATTAAGAATGTGTGTGAAAATAAATAAACTTTTATTGTAGTATTCCATGGAGTTTAGTGATGCTGGGAGGTGGGGGAACTCAGCAAGTCAGTCAGCATTTCTGGAGAGACAAGCAGCTAACATCTCAACAAAAGACAATCTGTCAAATCTAAGAGAGCCCCTGTTCTGAAGAAGGATCTCAGTCTGAACAATTCTTGTTTCTCTTTCCACAGATACTACCTGACTTAAAGATTAAAGTTTAGCTTTATTTATCACATAGAAACATAGAAAACCTTCAGCCCACAATGCTGTGTCAAACATGTACTTACTTAGAAATTACCTAAGGTTACCCATAGCCCTCTATTTTTCTAAGCTCCATGTACCTATCCAGGAGTCTCTTAAAAGACCTTATTGTATCTGCCTCCACCACCATTGCTGGCAGTCCATTCCACGCACTCACTGCTCTCTGTGTTAATAAAAAAAAAATTTTTTTAAACTTACCCCTGACATCTCCTCTGTACCTACTTCTAAGCACCTTAAAACTACCCTCTCGTGTTAGCCATTTCAGCCCTGGGAAAAAGCCTCTGACTCTCCACATGATCAATGCCTCTCATCATCTTATACACTTCTATCAGGTCACCTCTTATCCTCCGCCGCTCCAAGGAGAAAAGGCTGAATTCACTCAACCTATTCTCATAAGGCATGCTCCCCAATCCAGGCAACATCCTTGTAAATCTCCTCTGTACCATTTCTATAGTTTCCACATCCTTCCTGTAGTGAGGCGACCGAAACTGAGCACAGTACTCCAAGTGGGGTCTGACCAGGGTCCTGTATAGCTGTGACATTACCTCTTGGCTCTTAAACTCAATCCCACGGTTGATGAAGGCCAATGCACTGTATACCTTCTTAGCCACAGAGTCAACCTGCGCAGCAGCTTTGAGTGTCCTATGGACTTGGACCCCAAGATCCCTCTGATCTTCCACACTGCCATGAGTCTTACTATTAATACTATATTCTGCCATCATATTTGACCTGCCAAAATGAACCACCTCACACTTATCTGGGTTGAACTCCATCTGCCACTTCTCAGCCCAGTTTTGCATCCTATCAATTTCCCGCTGTAACCTCTGACAGCCCTCCACACTATCCACAACAACCCCAACCTTTATGTCATCAGCAAATTTACTAACCCATCACTCCACTTCCTCATTCAGGTCATTTATAAAAATCACGAAGAGAAGGGGTCTCAGAACAGATCCCTGAGGCATACCACTGGTCACCGACCTCCATGCAAAAATGACCCATCTACAACCACTCTTTGCCTTCTATGGGCAAACTAATTCTGGATCCACAAAGCAATGCCCCTTGGATCCCATGTCTCCTTATTTTCTCAATAAGCCTTGCATGGGATACCTTATCAAATGCCTTGCTGAAATCCATATACACTACATCTACTGCTCTACCTTCATCAATGTGTTTTGTCACATCCTCAAAAAATTCAATCAGGCTCATAAGGCACAATCTGCCTTTGACAAAGCCATGCTGACTATTCCTATCATATTATGCTTCTCCAAATGTTCATAAATCCTGCCTCTCAGGATCTTTTCCATCAACTTACCAGCCACTGAAGTAAGACTCACTGGTCTATAATTTCCTCGGCTATCTCTACTCCCTTTCTTGAATAAGGGAACAACATCTGCAGCCCTCCAATCCTCCGGTACTTCTCCCATCCCCATTGGTGATGCCAAGATCATTGCCAGTGGCTCAGCAATCTCCTCCCTGTCCTCCCACAGTAGCCTGGGGTACATCTCATCCGGTCCCGGCAACTTATCCAACTTGCAAGTCAAAACATGCAGTGAAATGCGTCATTTGCATCAACGGCCAACACAGTCTGCGAATGTACTGGGGGCGCCCACAAGTGTGCCCGCACATTCGGGTGCTAACTTACTATCCTTAACCAGTACGTCTTTGGAATATGGAAGAAAACCGAAGCACCTGGAGGAAATCCATGTGGTCACGGAGAACATACAAAATCCAGTTATCTGACTGTTTCCTAGACATTTGGTTTTGTTTCAGGTTTTCAGTGTCTGTGAGTTTTCTTTTGTGTGCAGGTAACTTCAAGCAGGAGTTCTCTACAGGAAAAAAGCATCCTCTCTACTACTTATACTAACTGAATATTACTTCACCCTTTATTTTTAGAGATATTATATAGAGGGAAACAGCACCGCCTCACCTGGAGTGCAGGATCCTGAAGTATCATCTTTAGATGATGAGGCATATGAAGATTCAGACAGATTACCTTACTCCCAAGCTGGGAGCATGCCTACAGGGGAGACCAGAGGATGGAGTGTGAGACAGCCTAGTGTGGACAGCTCTGGGACTCATGAGGAGACACCTAGACAACAATTACATGTTGGTAAGTGAATCCTGGAGTGAACATGGAAACATACAGTGAATTGTGTTGTTTGCATTAATAACCACACAACCTCAGGATATGCTGGGGACTTCAGTGTCGCCATACATTCCATCCCCAGCCTGGTTGGCCCACCATGCCTTGCAAAACAACAAAGAACGCAACAAGCAACGAAACAAAAACACCAAAAACAAGCCCTGTTCCTCCCACCCACACACACACGGACAGTCCTCCATCTCTAGGACAGGCCTCCGGTATCCAGGCTTCAGTCATCGGGCTTCAATTTCAAGCTCTGATCTTCTCCTCCCTCCTACCCAACACCCACAAGTGGATAGTCCTCCAGCTCCAGAGGCTTCAGTTTCCAAACTTCCAATTGACCTTCAAGCTCCGAGCTTTTCCTCCCTCCTCCCACCCACACAGGCAGTCCTCCAACTCCAGGCTAACCGATTATAAATTCCCAAGCTCTTGAAGTAACTGCTCCAGAAACCATTAATTTATATGCACCTGACGGTTTCATCTTGGTATTTGCACCCAAAGGTAATGCAAATAATTGCCAGCCAGCAGGCAACGGCCCTTTCCTCTGTCAGCTGGCCCAGAGAAATGGGCAAGGAGGCAGTGAAAGAAGAGTTCACGGCCATGTTGGGCCGTGACTTTGTTTATAGACACAGAACTGTCGATGTTGGAATCTGAAACAAACAAAAGAAAGCTACTGGAGGAGCTCCGCAGATCAAGGCAGCATCTGTGGAGAGAAACTGACCGTTGATGTTTTGGTTTAAGACCAACCATCTGGACTTAGATGGGGGCATAGGGTCAGAGCTTTGCTGAAGACTGGTAATTTCATATCAGGATCTTCAATCCAGAACAAAAAAACAAAGTCCTTCCCACAATTTTTGTTCTGATTCCAGATTTTCAGCATCATTGTCTTGTTTCCAAAATCTGGGTATGCAGTGCGAAGTAAACATCTCTCAGACAATTATTTCAGCTGGTATCATCTTAATGTGGAATTGAATGCTAAGTGTTTATCAGTGTCCTTGAACAAATTTTGCTCATCTTTAAATCAATGGGGCTTACTCCTAAAGTTGATTCTTTCCTTGTGTGAACTAGCAATCTAAGTGGGCAATGAAACTCAATTTTTATATAAAAATCAGTACAGAAATGAGTACCAGCCACTGAGGTGATCATTAGGATAGTTTAAACTTTTGTCCAAGGTGTAGGTTTGGTGTGAGAAATTATACGGTGCCGGCAAGCCCTTCAATCATCCTTTGTAAAATAGATTTACTTTTGAAAGTGGGATGATTGTTCCATTAAAAGATTATAATTAGGATTTGTTAACTAACTGGGTTTTGTTTGTATTCAGGCAGTGCTCAGTCAACTGGATCCAACTTCCCTTTGCCAGACAAGTCAGATGTTGGATCTTCCCGATACACAAGCAGCACCAGCATCTTCCAGAACTACGCCATGGAGGTAACCAAGCTCCGTGTGCATTCACCTCGGTTATTGTTTACAGTCGAAAAACGTAGCTTGTGCTTGTAGAAGCCCCATTGCTGAACTGTTCACACAACCTAAGGGCTCACTCTCAACAAATCTTCATCTCATGTTCTCAATATTTATTACTTATTTAATTTTTCCTCTTTCATTTAGTTTTTGCATAGTTTACTGTCTTTTGCATCTTGATTGTTTCTGTCCTGTTGGACGTTTGTTGATTCTTATTGTGTTTGTTGTATTTACTGTGAATGCCCACAAGAAAATGAATCTCAGAAGTGTTTATGGTGACATACATGTACTTTGATAATAAAATTTACTTTGAACTTTGGAGAGTGGCTTAAGATTATATGATGCTCCTAATGCTGCTGAGTGTCCCAGAGTGCTTTACAAGAGAGTAAAACACAGTAGCCAAAGATTTCAGAAATAGATTCATCATCAGAGGATCATGAGGGGAAACTTCACTCAGAGGGTCATGAGAGTGTGGAATGAGCTGCCAGCATAAGTGGTCCATGCAAGCTCGATTTCAACATTTAGGAGAAGTTTGGATAGTTACATGGATATTAAAGGTATGATCCCAGTGCAAGTCGATGGGAGTAAGCAGTCTAAATGGTTTTGCAATGGACTGGATGGGCTGAATGGCCTGTTTCTGTGCTGTACTTCTCTATGACTATCAGTGATATTTGATACGAAGTCTGTTGTTTCTGCACATGAGGTGATGAAGTGCAACAGCAGAAATGTGGATTTGAACAACTTTTGAAAATGGGAAGAGCAGGAACATCGCATATGAGTCGAAAGGTCCAAGAGATTTGACTCACTGGAACTGAGGGTCAACAGGGGAGAGGAAGACCGTTGTTTTCAACAGATCAGGTTGGAGTAGTTCCATAGTTGGAATTGCCAAGGCTGTAGAGAATTTTCTGAGGATTTTAAACCTAGTATATTGGAGAATGGAGAATAGTGGGGAGCTGGATGTTTTGGAGGTTGGTGAGGACTGTACTGATGAAGCTGAGATATAGAAGAGAGCCTTAGCACTACAGAGCTCAGGTGGGAGGTGGAATCATGAGTTTTTCATTCATTTTGGAACCTTAGCATCACTGGCTTGGCCAGCACTTGTTACCAATCCCTAGGTGCCCTTTGAAGGTAGTAGTGAGTTGCCACCTTGTTGAACCATACAGTCTGAGTGAAGCTACTTCTTTTATGCCGTTGCATGTCGATTTTGGCCCCAGTGGCAATGAAAGATTGGAAATGTATTTCGAAGTTTGCATGATGTATTAATTCTCTTTATTTTCCGTGAGGAACTTCATTTGTGCAGTGGTAAGGACAACATCACAAAGCTTAAGATACACACCACCACACTACATATAGTTAAGCACAATAGAAAATGCAATAGATACAAATACTAAGAATTAATGCATGTAATTTAAAATACAAATATATGTAATGAAACTAACTTTTTACTGTCAAAGCTGCTATACATGTTGTCTATTCAAAACTGGGTATTGAGGAGGCAAGTGGAGGAAGGATAAGGCTCTTCTGGTGCTGGTGGGTCAGGGACCCATAGCGGTGTCCAGATGGCATGAGAGTTTAGTGTGTGTGAAGTGTATGTGTAACGTCCTCCAGTATTTGTTGAACCTTCTTTATTGTCCATTTCTTATGGATGCTGCTGAGTGATTCTTGTTCCTGCCAATGATTTTACTACTTATTCTGACAATTCTGTGGAGTGGGCTGAGGTTGATAGCGCTCATTGCTCTGAACCATGCCATGATGTTGTAGGTTAATATTCATTCAATGAAGCATTTATAAAATGTTTGGAGAATTGATGGATAGACCTGAAATTTCCACATTTTCCTGAGGAAAAATGGCCATTGTTAGCACTTGGAGAGTATCAACCCACCATTGGTCTTAAAGGTGATTTTGTTGTCTGTAGTCTTGCTGAGGTGCTTGTATTCTCCAACACGCTTTATCAAATTGGCCACTAATTTCCAGGGTTGGGACAGTGTCCTGTTGTTTTCTGAAGTCCAGTACTATTTCCTTGGTTTTACTGGGTTCAGGTCCGGGTAGTGGTTTGTGCACCATCCAGCAAATGTATTGATTGCCTCATTGATCCAGACATCAGAGTTGATGGTGTCAATGATGACTGTGTCATCTGAGTACTTGGCGTACTGCGTGCCTGGGTGTGAGCTTCTGCAGTCACCTGTGTACAGTGTGAATGAGACTGGTGAGGTAACTGAGCCCTGTGGTGCTCCAGTTGATATTTGCCTGTTGGTTCTCATATAACTATTATACATCACTGCTTGATGTCTGACTGTGATGAAGAAGAGGATGTGGAGTATGAAGTGGGGGTTTACATTCATTTGCTGGAGTTTGTCCCATGAGATGAGGTTGCATAGGGTTAAATGCACTGGAGACATCTACATACAACATCCTAACAAATGATCCTTGCCTCTCCAGGTGTGTGTAAGTATGGTGCACTAACTTTAGTACTGCATCATCCACGTCTCTTTTCAGCCTGTAAGCAAACTGGAGTGGGTCAGTGAGCCCACAACACCACCTGTAGCTCTGGTAGTTGGGGCCTTTCAAAGGACTTACATTCCCAGCGATGTAGGATTAAAGGAGTGCCTATGGGTGGTGAGTTTCCCATCCTTGGTTAGATACTGCCAGAATAGAAGGTGCTGTTGTTATTAGGGTGAAAAACTACAGTGTGTTTAGTAGATGGGGTACACTGTCCATGGTGAATGGAGTAAATATTTAGTGTGGCTGGTGAAATGCCAGTTAAACGGGCTGTTGTGTCTTGGATGATGTGTAGCTCCTCAGAGTCACTGGAGCTGCACTCTTCCAGGAGAGTGTAAAGTACACTGCCACCTACTTGTGTACATTGCCAAGGGTGATTTTGTCACATCCATTATTTCACGTTCGAGACAGAGTTTGTAACACAGGACATGAGCAATAATGTACATCACGATTCGGAACCAGAGCTAACCAAGACAAATAGTTGGTTTCTGTTGATGAGTGCAACAGGTTTAAGATTCCTGTCTGAAGAGCACATTATTCCTGTAACAAAATTGTCACTGTTGGTGGGCCAAGTGTATAATAATGATTGCTGTATTTGGTGGTCAGCATTTCTGGCATTTTTCTATAGAAACATATTGTACAGAATCAGTACTTTTTGATTGAATCAGTAAAACAATAGTCTTTCACAGCGTTTTTTGTTCTTGTTTCCCAGATATTGATCTCCAGCTGTTCTCGGTGTCGAACCTGTGACTCGTTGGTGTATGATGAAGAAATCATGGCTGGCTGGACAGCAGACGACTCCAACTTGAACACAACATGTCCGTTCTGTGGCAACTTGTTCCTTCCTTTCTTGGGGATTGAAATCAAAGATCTGCGAGGGCCTGGCAGGTAACTTATTTTCATTCCTGAAGTAAAATGCAAGTAAGAGAGCTAGTTCTCATATTTCCTTGAGGCATTGAAAGAAGCTATTTGGCCAGTCAAGTCTCTTCTGGCACTCTCAGCATTTCCACCTGCCCCATCACCCACTTATCACTCAGAAAACCTATTCCCACTCTCTCTCTAGTGCCCATCGCCTCTTTCTCCCCCCCCCCCCCAACCCACCAACAACACAGGGGTAAACTACAGAGGGCATGTATCTTGCAGTCTGGCAGGCCTCTAGGTGTGGGAGGAAACCTGTAAGGAGAGAGTGACTTGAACTAGAGAATAGAGGTTAAAATGAGATGAGAACTAGAGCTCGAGGACTGGAACAGGTAGTCATGGGTTAAGTATGAATTGTGAAATATTTAAGGTTAACCTGAGGGGGAACCAGAGGGTGGTGCGAGTGTGGCACGAGCTGCAGGATGCCCCCATTTGGTTCAGGAGTCATGGTCTGGACCATAGGATGCCCCGTTTGGTTCAGGAGTCATGGTCTGGACTATGGGATGCCCCATTTGGTTCAGGAGTCATGGCCTGGACCATAGGATGCCCCGTTTGGTTCAGGAAGTTAGATTTGTTTAAAGTATCATTTGTGTAAATGAATAAAAGTGACCCAGTGAAGTGATCCATAAACCTAACTTCATTTAAGGTTATGGTAGCAAATACAAGTTAATGATTAAAGATGAGCTTTATTTGTCCTGTGTACATCAAAACATACAGTGAAATGTGTCGTTTTCGTCAGTGACTAGCACAGTGACTTGCACAACCCGCAAGTGTCACCATGCTTCCTACACCAACATAGCACGCCCACATCTCACTAACCCTAACTCATATATCTTTGGACTGTGGGAGGAAACCCACATGGTCACAGGGAGAACATACAAACTCATTACAGACAGCGGTGGAAATAAACTTCTTTTACTCCGCTCAGCCTTTGATATATTATCCATCTCAACCCCATTCTCCTACCTTCTCCGTACAATCTTTGATATCCTTCCCAATCAAGGAGCTATCAACCTCCGTTTTAGATACACCTGATGACTTGGCCACCACAGCCATTTGAGGCAATGAACTGTACAGATTCACCAGCCTCTAGCTAAAGGAATTCCTCCTCATCTCTCCAGATGGATGTCCCTGTGTTCCAGGGGTTCCCAACCTGGGTCCACAGATCCCTTGCTTAATGATATTGGCCCATGGCATAAAAAAGGTTGGGAACCCCTATTCTGAGGCTGTGTTCTCTGGTCCTAGATTTTCCCACGATTGGAAAAATTCTCTTCATGTCCACTCTATCTAGGTTTCAATATTCAATAGGTATCAATAAGATTTCTCCCCCCCCTCCCCCCCATTCTTCTAAGCTCCAGTGAGTACAGGCGCAGAGCCATCAAGTTTAGTTTGGGTTTCTTCCAGGAATTCACTTGTCCACTTTTGTGGTATTTCTGAAGTTCATTTGTGAATGTGGGCTTTTTTGAATTTGAGTGAAGAAGATTTGCAGTGTGATATCACTGTGCAAGGCACGAATGTGTGTGTCAGAGTCCATTCTCAATCTTCTGAAAGTTTGGTGTCAAGCTGAATGGATTAGTTATGATAAAGTGACAGTCTGAACAAACTGCCCCATTGCACAACTGCATCTTCATTTCAGACTTCCTTCCCATGACTCATCTGATGATTTTCCTGAATAATATCATTTAAAAAAACTGCAATGTTTTTTTTTTATTTTATAAGGTATTTTCTGAAATCCAGTGCATCTGCAGAAAGTATACAGAATTTGCAGTCTGTACAATCTTGCCGAGGAATTAAGAACTTTACAGTCTCTCCGTCTAGTCTGGGTGTGAGCGATGTCAACAAGCCTCACTCTCCGAGAATTACGGTGCAGGAAGTTCCAGACATGCAATGGTAATGTCAGGGTCACATCCCAAGTCTGGTCGTGCTTTCAACCCAGTGAGAATCAAACCTGCAACTCTGTTGTGCTGTTTCATTGCCAGAGATTCTGCATTCGTTATCTCTTTACTTCAAACGTTTTTGTCGTTATTTCAGTCACAGTAAGTCATTGAAAAGCATAGCAATGAAGGATCCCACAGTCTTGAGAACAGACCCCACTGGTTTAGGCTGACAATCTGATTCCATTTGGTTAAGTTTAGGCTTAGAGGTAAGAGATTTGAAAGGGATGTTAGGGACAGCCTCTGCACATAGTATGTGTGTGAGAGAGTATTTGGAATAAGCTGCCAGAAATAGTGGCTGAGGTAGGCATGGATCAGAGGCACAGTCTCAGAATAGAAGGATGTCCCTTTAGAACAGAGATGAGGAGAAGTTTCTTTAGCCAGAGGGTGTTGAAACTATGGAACTCATGGCCAAGTCATTGGGTATATTTAAAATGAAGGTTGATAAGTTCTTGATTAGTAAGGGCATTAAAGGTTCAGAATCGGGTTTAATATCACTGGTATATGCTGTGAAATCAGTTGTTTTGCAGCAGTATATTGCAGTACATAATTTTTAAAACTATAAATTACAGTATGAAATATATTTTTTAAACATTAGTAGTGCAAAAAGAACAAAAAAAAAGAAAAATATTGAGGTGCAGTAGTGTGCATGGGTTCATTGCCCATTCAGTTACGGGGAGAAGGCAGGAAGATGGGGTTGAGAGCGAAAATAATTCAACCATAATCAAATGTTTTGATTTAAGTAAAATTTGAAAAGACTATCCATAAATAAATTTCTCCACCACTGATATTTATTTTTGAAGAATCTGAACTGAATGGCCTAATTCTGTGTGTATGGTCTTATGTTAGCAATGTTTAAAATCCATTTCAATAAGTACATGGATAGAAGAAGTTTAGAGGACTATGGGCCAAACATGGCAGATGAGACTGGCTCAGTGCTAGTACAGTTGGCATGGATGAGTTGAAGTGAAGGGCCTTTTTAAGTGTTATATGATTGTTTAACTCCATTCATAATTGCAATTGCATTCTAACACTGGAGTAACCAATAAACCTGGCACCTCCAAACTATGTATTTTGAGAAGGAAGCTGTGCGTATTTCCTCATGTTTTCAAAGTTTAGTCTGAGTGAATTTACATATCACCAGGAAAGTAAATCAGAGCAGGGGCTGGCTGTCCTGCCCTAGAGATCTGCTGCTCCAGTCATCAAGATCACAATTGATCTTCCACCTCCAGTACTGTCCACATATCCCAGGAATCTATCGATCAGTGCTTTGAAAAGCATAAAGTTCGAGCACCTGTGACCCTCCAAGACAGAGAACTCTAAAGAATCAGCACCCATTCAGTGACAAAACAGCTTGTCATCTCACCATTGAACAACCTAACTCTAATTCTGAAACTCAACCCTGGTCCCAGACCCTTCAGCCAGCAGAAACCACCTCCCTGTATCTAGTTTACCAGCCGTTTAATGGTTTTGAAACTTCTGATAAGATCTTCTCTCAGTCTTAACTCTACAGAGGTGGGTGAGACTAGAATTGAGGGAAACAACTTCAAGGTTCGGGGAATAGATTGAGGATGGAGCTGAAGAGAAGCTACTATTCCCAGAGAGTAGTGAATCTATGTAATTCGCTGCCCAGGGAAGCAACAGGGATTACCTCATTAAATATATTTAAGACGCAGTTAAAATTTAGCACCACAAGGGAATTGAGGGTTATGAGGATAAGCAGATGGGTGGAGCTGAGTGCACGACTAGATTAGCCTTGATTTTATTGAATGGCGGAGCATGCTAGATTGGCCGACTCCAGCTCCCAGTTTTGTTCTTCTGCACCTGTGTTTGTATCAACATTCGTGTTCATCAGGATATAATAAAGAGAATTTAAATCTGCATTTTATCCTTAATTGTCTGTTTCTTTGTGTTAGTGATGTGCAGCTGCCTTCAGCAAGATGCATTCAGATTCCTTCTGAACGATGGCATGGGATCAGTGAGTCCTTCCCCTTGGAGCAGCCGACAGCCAGAAGCGTCAGTGGGTGTGGCTGTGTGCCCGCCGAGTCTGACACACGGCGACACATCCCCACAGTTCCAACAGGCAGCCTGCCCACACACTTGAGTCACTCAGCGGTATGTGGAGTAATGAAGCGTCATTTCAAAAAATCCTTGGAGAAGAATTAGAACATTACTTGTTCCAATTAGCTTTGGAAAAACTAATTGCTAATTGGAACAATTCATTTTCACTCTGTCCACATTCTGAATTGTGTATGAGTCACAGGTACAGGCAGAGCTGAAAATGAAGCAGGAATGTTTTTATTCCAAAGAATCCTGCTGTTAAAAGATTATTGAACAATAAGATGACCTCTTTACCTCGTTATAATCTTGCACCTTACTGTCTATCCTCACGGCACTTTACTATAGCTGATTTGCCTTCCCTTATACTCCCTCAATGCACTGTATGAAGGATATGCAAGACAAGTTTTTCCACTACACCTCAGTACCGATTTATCAATTTCTGTATTTGTGACTCCCTATAAATTTAAAACTAGTTGGAAAGGGTCAGATTTAAGGTATCAGTCTAAATTTCATAATTTTTAATGCAGACTTATTTTTTCCAACAAAATTATTTTCTGAAATCCTCATACTTGTAATTTTCAAATAATTTATTTTCAGAATATTTTGTTTTAAGTAAAATTTGAAGAGACTATCCATAAATAAATTTCTCCACTACTGTTATTTATTTTTGAAGGACCCATTGGGCTTAGAGTGGCCACTAAGCCATCCTGAGCCCATAACAGTGCCGTACCTGAGTCCCTTGGTATTGTGGAAGGAACTGGAGAGTTTGCTTGAGAATGAAGGAGATCAAGTGATATCCATGGCAACGTTTGTGGATCAGCATCCCATAGTATTCTGGAACTTGGTGTGGTATTTCCGTCGCATTGATCTGCCCACCAACTTGCCTGGACTTGTACTCACTTCAGAACACTGCAACAAAGGTGTGACGGTAAGCCATTTGATGGGCTGAATGGCCTAATTCTGCTCTTATGTCTTATGGGTGAAAAGGATAAAGGGTGGACTTTATTCACCATATACATTTACCTGTATTAGGGATTTGCAGTGTGTGGTGGTTGGAGCACAACATGAAACAGAAAACAACGTTCAACAATTATAAAGGATAAAGAATGTATAAAAATATAGATAGAGGTTAAAGTACAGATATAGAAAAATGTGCATGAGTACCAGCATGCATTATAAAAAGCAATTTATAGTGTTCATGGTCCAGTATTTCAGTGTTCTGTTAACTTTAGGGACTCACTGAAGCTGGAATCTGTGAAAGGGAAAATTGTACATGTCAGTCAGAAGTGGGAATGTTCCTGTTTGCAGTGTTAGTCTGCCCGCACCTCAGCGGATACCGAAGCTGTGTACATGGCAAACAGCAACGCCTGAATAGCAATATTCAGAATTGGCCACTATCACTGTTAACACCAGTACCATGCAAGTAATAGGCAATTATAGTTTCCATTCAGGAAGAACTAAACTGTCTTCCTTTGAAATGTCAATAATAAGTCAAATCACTATAATCAGTAGCATCACATTGACCAGGCCATAATCAGACTAACTATATAAGCACTGTGGTTGCTAGAGTGTTTGGATTCCTTTACACTTTGCCACTATCCGTTAGTCATTGTAGTAGAGCACCACGGTACAGAAACAGGCCCTTTGGCCCATCTACTCTGTACCAAACTATTATTTTGCTTAGTCCCATTGACCCACACCCAGACCATAATCCTCCGTGCCCCTCCTATCCATGTACTTATCCAAATTCCTCTTCAGTATTCAAATCGAACATTTCAATAGTTAAGAGGACCAACATCATCATATGATAGAATACTCTCTACTTCCCTAGACGAGTGCAATTCAAACAAGATTTAAACTTGACAGCATCTGGGATAAAAAGAACTTGCTTGTTTGATGCCCTGTCTAACACCCTCTGACCTTCCTTCCTATACTTTCCTCCAATCACATTAAAATTATGCCCTCGCATATTTGCCATTTCCATCTAGACCAGGAGCACAGAAGTAGTTCTGGAAGGTTACCCACCACCACATTCTCCACACTCAATGATAGCTAATGGGGGGTCCCCAAACACTGGAGTTGCTAGTGCCATCCACATACAATGAATGAATTTTATAAATACTCTGCAGTACACTAGTCATTTCTACCACCTTCAATACTAAATATGTAAGCTTCAGTTCTTAAGTATTTTTCTTTAGTTGTAACTCTAATGTGGAAGAATCATGACTATAAATTGGACAAATAAATTAGTGGGCCAAAATGCAAAGGTTTTGGGCTTTGCTCACTATTATTGAGAGCTGAAGCCTGTAATTAAAAATACAGACGAACTTTCGGCTTCCTAACAGCTGTGCAGTGCTGCTATCCAAATCGGGGTGCTTCCCTAGCGTAGCAGTTAGCGTGACACTATTACAGCTCAGGGTGATGGAGCTCAGTTCCGGTGTTCTATGTATGTTTGTCTGTCCTTTCATGGGTTTTCTGCGGGTGCTACAGTTTCCTCCCACTGTCCAAATGCAGACCAGTTGGCATGTTAATTGGTCATTGAAAATTGTCCTGTGATTAGGCTAGGGTTAAATCGTTGGGTTGCTGGGCATTGTGGCTGGAATGGCCTGTTCTGGCCTGTAACTCTAAATAAATTCAATTTATTAGACTTGGCTCTGCTGATCTTTTGCATGTTGCCAAGTTCCAGTCCATAATCACAGACTGCTGTTTCATTTGGTATAATTAATTATAGACTTTGCAGTGTTTTCTGCACGTTGAGAACTATTGCAGAGATTGGTTTCAGATCCCTGGCATGCAGTAAATGCTCTGCTTCACAGATCCCTCGAAGCTGGATGTCAGAAGACAGCAAACATGTCCTCATTCAAATGCTGTGGGACAATCTGAAACTGCATCAGGATCACAGCCAGCCTTTCTACATCCTCTGGAATGCTAAAAGTAAGTGAACATTTATATTTAACTGATAATTATAATTATGCCTTGATTTTCATCAGTAAAAAGGAAGTGCAAAAGGAAATTAAACAGCTCAGTGTTCAGCTGATTACAGAATTCTACATCAACAATATTGCTGACAATTTTATACTAAGAGATTCTCTTTGGTCTGAGTAGTTCCCAATGCACGCTAGCGTAGGAGGGCAACACAGTAGCATAGCGGCTAACGTTACACTTTACAGCACCAGCAATAAGGGTTCTTTCCCGCCATTGTCTGCAAGGAGTTTGTACATTCACTCCGTAACTATGTGCTTTCCTCTGGATGCTCCAGTTGCCTTCCATGTTCCAAAGACATACTTTGAACTGTAACTTCATTCTCAAAGTACATGTATGTACAACACTGAAATTAATTCTCTTGCAGACGTTCACAGTAAGCAGGCAAGTTTATTTGTATAGCACTTTTCAAACACAAGGCAGTTCAAGGTGCTTTACATAGAACAAGATATAAAAATCAAACATTGAATTCCAGACAGTATGAGTATAAAATCACACAGAAATATATGATAAATAGAAGTTACAGTGCAGGATATTCGAATTAAAAGCTACAGCGAAAAGAAAAGCTTTACACCTCGATTTAAAAGAGCTTAAACCTTTGAAGCTCTTACTAATCAAGAACCTATTAACCCCTGCTTTAAAGATACCCAATAACTTGGCTTCCATAGCTGTCTGGTAATGAATTCCCCAGATTCACCACCCTCTGGTTAAAGAAATTCCTCCTCATCTCAGTTTAAAGGGAGGTCCCTCTATTCTAATGCTATGCCCTCTGATCCTAGACTCCCCCACAATAGGAAACATCCTTTCCACATCCACTCTAAGCCTTTCAATATTTGATAGGTTTCAATGGTCCTCGCGTTCTTCTAAACTTTGGCAAACACAGGCCCAGAGCCATCAAATACTCCTCATATGATAAGCCTTTTTAAAGTGCAATTTGTTGTTTTGTAGTAAATCTTACCTTTGTCTTGGATGTGCAAACACTCCTTGTATGTTAATCCCCTCATTCCTGGAAATCATTCTTGTGAATCTCCTCTGGGCCCTCTCCAATACCAGCTCATCCTTTCTTAGATAAGGGGCCCAAAACTGCTCACAATTCTCCAAGTGCGATCTAATCAATGCCTTATAAAGCCTCAGCATTACATCTTTGCTTCATATTCAAGTCCTCTCAAAACAGATGCTAGCATTGCATTTGCCTTCATTACTGCTGACTCGGCCTGAGTTAACCTTTAGGAAATACTGCACTAGGATTCCCAAGTCCCTTTGCTCTTCTGATTTCTGAATTTGCTCCTTGTTTAGAAAATAGTCTGTCCCTTTATTTCTTCTACCAAAGTGTGTGACTATATACTTCCTGACACTGTATTCCATCTGTCACTTCTTTGCCCATTCTGTCTACAGCTCTCGGCTTTCTCAACACTACCTGCCCCCCCACCTGCCTTTGGATTTATTATCCACAAACTTCACCGCAAAACCCTCAATTCCATACACTATATTCCATTAGGATGGACCTATTTCCCTTAAAGGAATGGGGAAACAAGATGATGAGGTCCAGACAAGAGAAAATCTGCAGATGCTGAAAATCCATGCAACCCACACAAAATGGAGGAGCTCAGCAAGCTATGCAGTATCTGCAGAAAAGAGTAAATAGTTGACATTTTGAGCTGAGACCTTTCAGCAGGTTTGTGTGTGTTGCTTGTGTAACATCCTGGGAAAGGTTTCACTCCTAATGTAATGGTCCTTCTGTAGAAGCAGTGTTTGGGTTATGGTTAGAGATAATGGGTGCTTTGGAATATGAGCTGGGTCTTTTGTTTGGCGTGAGATGAAGATAGGATGCTGGAGAGAACCTGTGGTAGGATACGACCCGGTGGGAAGATCATGATTAGATGGAGCCAGGCGGCAAGATCGACTGAGGGTCGGTGAATTGAGCTCCAACTGCTGCATGTTTGATTGCTTAATTATAATGGGACCTTTTTGTTTTTTCTTTCTTTACTAACTCTTTAGTTAAGGTTCATAAATATAATTCCTTTAATCGCATTCAGTGAGCTGTCTGTTGTATCTTGGCACTGAATCGTAACAGGGTGGTAAATTACACAGCATCCACACAAACCGGTGTTTGGAGTGGGAGAGCCATCTCAATCTCACAGGTTTGGCATGACTGGAGTGCGTCTTCCCTAGACTTGTGCGGCCAAGGAAACCAGCAGGGTTTCATTTGGTAAGGTCCAGATTCATTGTCTGAAAGAGTGCTGGAGGCAGAATCCCTCCCCAGATCTAACCAATACTTGAATGTGGACTTGAAGATCCATTATCTTTCGGGCTACAGGAGGATGGATTCAGGCTGGCTGGCTCAACCTGAGCATAAAGGAGGCCCAATGGCTTCTTACCATGTCTTAATATGAGCTTTGCAGAACATTAAAGACCTGAGCAGTTAGTGTTTTGAGCTTCAGGGAATACAGTTCAGTTGAAATGGGAAATTATTTTCTTACCTCATCTGAAAATCAATTCCAGTTCATTAATGAGGGGTCACTTCACTTAGGGCGTGCACAAGGCAGTTGGCTCAGTTAAGGTCTGTCAACCTACAAATGAGAGATGATGCTTGGTGCTGGATTTTTTTAAAGCATTTAATCAGGAGGGCAAGATAAACCTTTAACCAGCAGTTCCTTCAGCAAGTTATTTTGTGAAGTTTGTTCTGACTGTGACTAACACAACTTTCTGTGTCTTCACAGGTCTTAATTACACTCTTTTATTCGAGAGTGAGTGTCAAATTTACTCCTGATCTATTGTCATCAATGATTATCTGTTGAATGGAAATTCTATTTAGATTTTTCTTTAATTATTGTGGTTATTTTATTCATTTTAAACTAGAATTTCAATATTTACACATTTCAGAAAATCCACGCCAGGAAATTGTTTGCTGTGGTTCCAATCACTTTTCCACCAAATGCTTTTTAAACTGCATAGATTTTGAAATGTATGCATTGTAAAAGGTTTCAAACTAATCTAATCTAATCTCTTTGTGTAGTTTTGCATACATGTTATGAAGTTATCCAGCTCCTGCTGTCATGCCAGTAATCGCTCAGCTTCTTGAGTTGTCCTGTCACTTGGACAATGTGCATTACAACAGCTCACAGTTCATTCTGTATGACAGTTGGAAAGTGGAAATTTGATCAACCTTAAGCAGATTGAGTACACTGGTGACAGGGGTCTTGTGATAAATGGGCATTTGTTCCTGCCCACCTTCCCACCAGCCCCGCCCCAACACTCTTCCTAGGTGAGCTTCCTTTGTCCCTCTCCAATACCAACACATCCTTTCTTAGATAAAGGGCCACTCCAAGTGTGGTTTGACCAATGCCTTATAAAGCCTTAGCATTACGTCCTTGCTTTTTATATTCTAGTCCTCTCAAAATTAATGCCAACATTGCATTTACCTTCCTCACTACCCACTCAACCTACAAGTGGTCTTTGGTTGTCCATTTTTGTTATTATTGCATGTGGGACTGATCATCTTGGCCATAACTCCATTATCCAGCCCAAGGGACTGGTAACATGAAAGTTGCATGCAGTGCTGCAGGAAAGGAACATTAGGAGGAATCAAAGGGACTCTTAAGTTCGAACACAGCCAATATTTCACAGTGGTATTGGGTGGGGTGTGAAATATAAACAGATGTAGGGAGAGTGAAACAGATCTCTGAAAAAAGATTACTCATGTTCATCAATTATACTTGCACATTCTAGCAAAGACACACACTGATCCAGCTTGAGAAATGCTTTGCTGACAACCGGGTTGGTGGAAGACAAAGAGAGACCACACATGCATCAGCTTATAAATCTCTTTACAAGTTCGTCAGAATCTTTGTTTCTATGTGTTCTTGTCACAGCTATGAGAAAGCATTGATTTTTCTGCAGGCTACAATGTAAATCAAATTTCCAAAGTGGATCTTCGACAAAAATGCCTTACCGAAATTTACCAAATCACAGCTGCTTCAGACCATTTCCAAGCTGTTTTGGAAGACTGGCCCAGGAGTAAATTCTCTCTTTTTGGAGTACAGTTCCTTCACGCAAGAAACATCTCTCTCCTGTTATCTTAGGGTACATCCACACTATGCCGGATAAATCCGTAACCGAAGCTTTTTCTCTTCATTTTTAACCTCCGTCCACACTAAACTGGCGTTTTCGTCCCCCGAAACCGGAGCTTTTCAGAAACACTTTCCAGGGTGGGTATTTTTGAAAACGCTGCTCGGGCAGATCAGTGTGGACGGGGTAACCGGAGATTTCTGAAAACGCTGTCAGATTGCAGCGCGCTATTTCATTGTTTTCTTGAACACGGCCTAACAATTTCAGAACAGACGGCAAAGAGACTGAAGCCAGAAGAGTTAGAAATGTACTCACCAAATACTTTGACTCATAACTTACTGAATAAATAAGTATACTTTACTCACTTTGCCCTGTTTTCTGTCCTTGCTCGTATGAAGGTGGTTTACCTATTTATGCAAGTACTTCTCTGACAATAGATGTGTAACAGCCTAATGTAACATTGTATGGAAATACAAGATAATACTGATGCAGACATGTTTTACGCATTTAACGAGGTGCTTTATTAATGCAACAGAGTTAGTCAGTTTTTCAATGTTCGTCGTCAGCCAGGTCATACTGTCCGTGAACTCCCTGTTGGTTGCCTCCATACGCTTCAGTATTTGTTTTTTTTTACTTTTAAATCTTACTGCGCAAGAGCCAACAGCTGCCCGTCGTTTAAGTTTTTCTAGTCTGTAACTGAACAAACACAGTCTTTCACAGCGAGATTCAACACTAAACGTGTTGCTTGTTTTTGGTAGATGTGTCCTGCACATGCGCAATAGGAGGTGATTCGATGAAATCTCCGTTTCAATGTGGATAGAGATATTTTTTAAAATGCATAGTATGGATGCCTATCGTTTTTACGTGAAACCAGCGTTTTCAAAATTATCCGGTCTAGTATGGATGTAGCCTTAAACTGAAGCTTGGTAGAATTTCAATAGTTCAAGAAAGTTGCATGTTAATGGTTTTTCAGTGACGGGTTCCTTTTACAATCTATAGATGTGGTGATAAGTTTTATTGTTAGAACAAAGTAGGCGATTAAAATAGATAAAAGCTATTTGAAGAAATTATACATTGTCATTGTGAAATAACTAGAATACGTTTAGAATTATTGTTGTTTTTCCAACCAACAGCTAAAAAACATCCTCTTGTTCACACTGTGCGGGACAAAAGCCATGTATTTAACAAGGATTTTCTGGATGGCATCGTTAAGAGCATCCAGATGAACAACATCTATAAACCAATGAGCAAGATTCTAGATGTGTTGAGCACACAGCCAAATCTGAAACGGCAAAGGTATGTGAGGAGCTATTTACACACACAGCGGCCCTTTCTCAATCTGCTTTTTAAAGTTCAAAGTAAATTTTATTATCAGAGTCCATATATGTCACCCTTTACAACCCTGAGATTCATTTTCCTGCAGGCATACTCAGCAAATCTATAAAATAGTAACTAACAGGATCAATGAAAAATTAGACTACAGAAGACAACAAACTGTAAATGCAAATATAAACAAATTGTAATAATTAATGAGATAAGGTAAAGAGTCATTAATAGGAGATCATTTGTTGTGGGAACATCTAAATGGATGGGCATGTGAGTGTAGTTATCCACTTTGGTTCAAGAATGTGATGGTTGAACTTGGTGGTGCAAATGCTGAGGCTCTTGCACCTTCTACCTGTCACCAGCAGCAAGAAAAGAGCCTGAATGATGGATACTGCTTTTATGTATCAAACACAAAGCACACCTTGTTCCATGTTTCAAACTCCCCAGCGCAGTTAATTCTATTTCAAGTCTCGATTCTCATGATATATAAATTGTTTTTGACTTGTTCAGATGCTGAGTTATATTCTGGGAAATAAATGGGTTGTGAGGGACAATTGTCATCTTCACCATCTGCTCTTGTCCTTTGAGCATCTTTTTCTGTCAAGTGTAAAGTTATTGCATTATCCATCTGAAGCATTATAAAGACCAACTAATGAGAGAGAGTTGATTTTTAAAAAATTAACAAGAATGTGCAGGATGCTTTT
The DNA here is from genome assembly GCF_048418815.1 of Hemitrygon akajei. NCBI lineage: Eukaryota > Metazoa > Chordata > Chondrichthyes > Myliobatiformes > Dasyatidae > Hemitrygon > Hemitrygon akajei. Next base: position 42,983,755 of record NC_133153.1, read on the forward strand.
TTTCAGATTTCTAATTTGCTTTCAATTCTTTGAAGGAGTCTATACAGGGAAATTCTGTTCCTGTCGCTTGTGGCTCTTGGGAAGGACAACATCGATATAGGTAATGTTTCTTCCTACCTAACCACTCAATACCAGAAATGTCTAGTGCCCCATGCAGACCACAAACAGGTTATCAGCACTCGCCATGTAAACTTTATCGATTCTAATCTGTTAAGCTTTTTATAATAAGATGATCTGTTCTGACCTAATTAGACAAGATTAACCAATGTGTGTCACTACTTCAGAAGAGCCATTAGTACCTGTCAGTGAAAGCACATCAGTTTTATTCACCAGTAAATTAAATAACCAAGGTCAAATCAGTTGTAAGTACAGTAATATCCACAGACTGTTGGCATCAGTTTCTGATTAACAGTTCTAAGCCAGAGAATAAAATTACTGAGGATGTAAAGACTTGCTAATTTATCTATAATAAAAAATAATTTACCTATAATACAATTCATATTTTTTTACTGAGTTAAGTATTGTATGTAATTAGTTTTGCTACATCAAGTGTATGGGACATTGGAAAAAAGTTGAATTTCCCCATGGGGATGAATAAAGTATCTATCTATCTATCTATTCCTTTTTTGGAGATCTGTTGATCTTCAAATCAGCATAGACAGAAATTGCTTGGTTTTGAAAATAAATTTTTGTAAACCCATCTTCTGTGTAAGAGTAGAGCACATTGTCTTTTAGATCTGGGGATGTTGTCCATCAGATTCTTTGGATGTCAAGATTAAGATGCAATCATATGGTTGCAACAAGTTTATTAGATAAGAAATGAGACATAGGAGCAGAATTAGCCCATTCGGCCTATCGAGTCTGTTCTGCTACTGGATTATGATTGATTTATTTTCTCTCTTAGCCCCATTCTGCTGCCTTCTCACCAAAGCATTTGATGGCTGACTAATCAAGAACCTATCAACCCTCACTTTAAATATATTTGGCCTCCACAGCTGTCCACAGATTCACCATCCTTGGTTAAAGAAATTCCTCCTCTTCTCTGTTCTAAATGGAAATCTTTCTGTCCTGAGGCTGTGCTCTAGACTCCCACATCCTCTTCAACATCCACTCTATCTAAGCTTCTCAATGTTTAATGGGTTTCAGTGAGATCCCTGCACATTATTCCAAACTCCAGTGAGTACAGGCCCGGAGCCATTAAATGGAACCCTTCCATTCTTGGAATCATTCTCGTGAATCTTCTCTGGAGCCTCTCCAATGCTAGTGTGGGATTTTGTGAATAAAACATACAAGGGTTGTTTTATGTGCTGAAAACAAGCCGCAGCTCTTTACTTCCAAAATGAACGAATCAAATGTAGTTGCCTTACACTGATGTCATTACATCAAGACACCGTCTCTTAAAGAGGACGCAATTCAATGATGGTGTTTTGAATTATGTAGAACAGTTTCTATAATGAAAAATATGTGCCATCTGTCACCCATTATATTGCCCTACACTGGCATATCTTTTAGATAAAATTTCATCATATATACCAGTCAGACAAAGTCACCCTCCACCAAAGAGTAACAAAAGAATCTGAGTGCATGATTTCCTCATGCTACAAGCTAGTCTGAACGGGTTTAGCTATGAAACCTGTGAGCAGATACTGACCCCATCATATTTCAGCTTTGTAGCTTACTGTTTTGGCTAAAAACAAAGGCTTTACTCTAAAGATAAAGCTTTGTATTCTCATTATACATCAGAAAGGTAAATGTCATGGATTTATAAATCCCCTTTGTCTTACCTACTGCCCATTACGTGACTGGCTTTTAGCCCAGCGATGAAAATCCTCCACCTCTGCTTCCTTCATTATGTCAGTAGCTTCCTCTCAGTCTTTACTACTGCCAGTCGTGCAGTTCTCGTGTAGAGACTCAGATGTGGAAGGGTTCTTCATTGCTGTTTCTGTAACAATTTTGTTTTACCAGTCAGGGTTGTTAGCCCTGGGTTGAACCCCCAAACCCAGGGGACCAGTGGGCCACCCTTTGTCTGGCCTCTACCCTTTGACCTGTTTGGCATGGGTAACCCTATCATGAGCTAAAACATAAAACCCTGACTCCAATCAACATAGCTTTCCAGGTTATTGAGGCATGTAAGCCTCCAAACCCTTCGGGAATTTGTTCTGTAAAACACTAACTCAACTTATTGTCAGTGAATGAAGATGATTGTGGGATATACAAACCACAGTAAGATGTAAGGAGTCTGTTTGATTTAAATACTTTAACATTCCTTAAAGTGTAAATATTATATGTTATCTCCATATCTATCCTGTATTTTACGCAGATGCATTTGACCGAGAGTATAAGATGGCGTATGATCAGCTGTCTCCCAGCCAGGTGAAGCTGACCCATAACTGTGACCGACCTCCCAGCTCTGGCGTCATGGAGTGTCGCAGGATCTTTGGCGAACCCTACCTCTAGGAGTCCTGCTGAATTTGTCCTAAATTCAGTCTCACATCAGTCCGTCTACACCCAGCACATTGCCCATAGGGCAGTGAAGAGAGTCTAAGTTTAACATTGCTAAATTATGATGGTTTCTTTGTAATTTTAAGACTAGAATTGTACAGGGAATAAGGTCAAATAGAAAGCTTTGTAAATATAATTAAAGGTACTTTAAATAGCTTTATATTATAGTGCTATTGGTCACGTTAACAAAAAAAAGATTGCATTGATGCTGGAGGGCTCAGCTCTCAAAAGTAAACTGCTACCATGTACATAATAGTTCTGGCTCCTTCTGCATCTCATCAAGTCTGTTATCCATATGTTTTTTTTAGCAATTCTTTTGGTCTGAATTGTAAAAATGTTCATAAAAGACAAATGTGCGGCAGAGGCACTTTGTGGAAAAGTGACATGTCTTCACATTAAAACAAAAAGTACTTTTCGGTATTTGTATATTTAAATAACAAGGTCTTTTGATGCTATCAATCTTTATATACACTTATATGACGTAGCTTTAAAATATGCTTGATTATATATTATATAATGTGGTGCAATATGTTCCTTTTAGAATTTGCTTTGCAGTTTTTGAGGTACTGGCCATCTAAGAAAAATCACATTCAGCCTTCTGAATTCCAGTCTGGAAAGGAACGGATGAGGTAACAGTGCGAGAAGGGCTTTGTGGCTCTTTTACTGACGGGTTGAAGTAACTTGGTGTCTGAGCTGTTACTGAAGGATCAGAGCAACTTGCTGTCTGTCTAAACAATATTTGTTGGGACTTTGAGATCAAAGCTAACATGCAACCTCTCTTTTTATGTTGAAAGTCAGTTTCCTATGGGAAAATTACTGTATTTATTAGCTTATTAAATAACACTTTTTAATTATTATTATTATTATTATTGGATTTGTGAATATGAAGATCCACAAAATATTGATGTTTAATAGAATATTTTTATGCTGCAATATTCTTGTCTAACTGCAGTGCTTTATTATACAATTTGGGGTTTCTACATTTCATTTCAGTCCGGGAGGCCATAGGCCACAATTCAACCCTGTAGTTCTATAAGTAGATGACTTCCATAGAAAAAGTCTTCTAAGCCTGTCCCTTTGAAAAATAAATTGACAGAGCACAGCCAAGCTACCTTAGTCTTCTTGTTTTAACACAAACCAACAGCTAAGCTTTTCAAACTGCCTCTCTCACTGTTCATCAGCTATTAAAATGCATGAAAAGCAGGATTTACGCAACACACACAGAATGCTGGAGGGACACAGCAGGTCAGGCAGCATCTATGGACATGAACAAACAGTTGATGTTTCAAGCTGAGACCCTTCTTCAGGACTGGAAAGGAAGGGAGAAGATTCCAGAATCTAAAAGGTGGAGGAAGGAAAGGAGGCTAGCTGGAAGGTGATAAGTGAACCCAGGTGGGTGGGAAAGGTAAAGGGCTGGAGTGGAAAGAATCTGATAGGTGAGGAGAGTGGACCATAGGAGAGGAAGATAGGTGCTAGGTTGGTGAGAGGAGGTAAAAGGCCAGAGTGAGGCTTAGAGGAAACGGGGAGGGGGGTGCAATGTTTTACTGGAAGGGGAAATCAATGTTCATACCATCAGGTTGGAGGCGACCCAGACAGAACATAAGGTGCAAACACGAGGAAATCTGCAGATGCTGGAAATTCAAACAACAACACACACAAAATGCTGGTGGAACACAGCAGGCCAGGCAGCATCTATAGGGAGAAGCGCTGTCGATGTTTTGGGCCGAGACCCTTCGTCAGGACTAACCGAAAGGAAAGATAGTAAGAGATTTGAAAGTAGTGGGGGGAGGGGGAAATGCGAAATGATAGGAGAAGACCGGAGGGGGTGGGATGAAGCTAAGAGCTGCAAAGGTGATTGGCAAAAGTGATACAGAGCTGGAGAAGGGAAAGGATCATGGGACAGGAGGCCTCTGGAGAAAGAAAGGAGGGGGAGCACCAGAGGGAGATGGAGAACAGGCAAACGACTAAATATGTCAGGGATGGGGTAAGAAGGGGAGGAGGGGCATTAACGGAAGTTAGAGAAGTCAATGTTCATGCCATCAGGTTGGAGGCTACCCAGCCGGTATATAAGGTGTTGTTCCTCCAACCTGAGTTTGGATTCATTTGGACAATAGAGGAGGCCATGGATAGACATATCAGAATGGGAATGGGATGTGGAATTAAAATGTGTGGCCACTGGGAGATCCTGCTTTTTCTGGCGACCACTGGGAGATCCTGCTTTGTGGAACAGTCCATATTCCAAATCTATACCAGTATCCATCCCCCTCTTTTCCTTCGCTACATCGACGACTGCATTGGCGCTGCCTCGTGCATGCATGCTGAGCTCATCGACTTCATTAACTTTGCCTCCAACTTTCACCCTGTCCTCAAATTTACCTGGTCCAATTCCGACACCTCCCTCCCCTTTCTTGATCTTTCTGTCTCCATCTCTGAAGACGGCCTATCTACTGATATCTACTATAAGCCTACAGACTCTCACAGCTACCTGGACTATTCCTCTTTCCACCCTGTCTCTTGCAAAAAGGCTATCCCCTTCTCACAATTCCTCTGTCTCCGCCGCATCTGCTCTCAGGATGAGGCTTTTCATTCCAGGACGAAGGAGATGTCTTCCTTTTTTAAACAAAGGGGCTTCCCTTCGTCCACCATCAACTCTGCTCTCAAACGCATCTCTCCCATTTCCCGCACATCTGCCCTCACCCCATCCACCCGCCACGCCACTCGGGATAGGGTTCCCCTTGTCCTTACCTACCACCCCACCAACCTCCAGGTCCAATGTATAATTCTCCGTAACTTCCACCACTTCCAACGGGATCCCACTACCAAACACATTTTTCCCTCCCCCCCCTTTCTGCTTTTCACAGGGATCGCTCCCTACGCGACTCCCTTGTCCACTCGTCGTCCCTCCATCCCTTCCCACCGATCTCCTTCCTGGCACTTATCCTTGTAAACGGAACAAGTGCTACACCTGCCCTTACACTTCCTCCCTCACAACCATTCAGGGCCCCAGACAGTCCTTCCAGGTGAGGTGACACTTCACCTGTCAATCGGCTGGTGTGTTATACTGCGTCCGGTGCTCCCAGTGTGGCCTTTTATATATTGGTGAGACCCGACGCAGACTGGGAGACCGTTTCGCTGAACACCTACACTCGGTCTGCCAGAGAAAGCAGGATCTCCCAGTGGCCACACATTTTAATTCCACGTCCCATTCCCATTCTGATATGTCCATCCATGGCCTCCTCTATTGTCCAAATGAATCCAAACTCAGGTTGGAGGAACAACACCTTATATACCGGCTGGGTAGCCTCCAACCTGATGGCATGAACATTGACTTCTCTAACTTTCGTTAATGCCCCTCCTCCCCTTCTTACCCCATCCCTGACATATTTAGTTGTTTGCCCGTTCTCCATCTCCCTCTGGTGCTCCCCCCTACTCCTTTCTTTCTCCTGAGGCCTCCCATCCCATGATCCTTTCCCTTCTCCAGCTCAGTATCACTTTTGCCAATCACCTTTGCAGCTCTTAGCTTCATCCCACCCCCTCCGGTCTTCTCCTATCATTTCGCATTCCCCCCCCCCCCCCCCCCACTACTTTCAAATCTCTTACTATCTCTCCTTTCGGTTAGTCCTGATGAAGGGTCTCGGCCCGAAACGTCGACAGCGCTTCTCCCTATAGATGCTGCCTGGCCCAGAACATAAGGTGTTGCTTCTCCACTCAGTGGCCATTTTATTTGGTACACCTGTTCATTAATGCAAATACCTAGCGAGCCAATTATGAAACAGACATGGTCAAGAGCTTCCGTTGTTTTTCAGACCTAACATCAGGATGGAAAAGAAATGTGATCCAAGTGATTGACCATATAATGATTGTTGGTGTCTGAGGGGGTGGTTTAAGTATCTCAGAAACTGCTGATCTCCTAGGATTTTCACACACAACTGTCTGTAGAGTTTACAGAGGAGAAAAACACAAAAAAAAAATTCCAGTGAGTGTCAGTTCTATTAATGAGAGAGGTCAGAGAATGGCCAGACTGACTCAAGCTGACAGGAAGGCAACAGTAACTCAATTAACCATGCGTTACAGCAGGAATGTGCAGAAGAGCATCTCTGAACACAGCACATGGAACCTTGAAGTGGATGGGCTACAGCAGCAGAAGACCACACCGGGTTCCACTCCTGTTCCTCAGAAAGTGGCTACTGAGTGTATGTTTAAATAGCAGCACAGCTCTAAGAGATGGATGCATGGTTTCTCCATTATCTGCTCCTACTGTTAATTTTGGCTCATAAAGCTAATATTGACCCAGACTCACTCCAGAGGACTGGACATATAATGCAGGCAGTGCCAGAAGCAATGATGTAGTCAGCACATTTGTCAAAACATTGGTCTTAATGGATACAAGGCCAATATATCACTTGCATAAAATAGTATAGAATGCATTAAACATTTGTTGTATTTGTTATGATTGACAGATGGGTGTTGGAATAGCAAGATAGAGAAGTCCTTCCGGTCCTGCACCAAACATCCTGGTAGTTATACAGTTCGACAAAAATGGAGTTGGGTAACTGCAAATTCAAGTTCAGTTTGTTGTCATTCAACCGTACACACGTATACCGCCAAACAAAACAGCGTTCCTCATTTGACTGTACACACATACCGCCAAACGAAAGTGTTCATTGTTCAGCCGTACACACGTATACCACCAAATGAAACAGCATTCCTTGTTCAACCGTGCACACATATGCCGCCAAATGAACAGCTTTCATTGCTCAACCATACACACATATACTGCCAAACGAGACAATGTTCCTTGTTGATCAACCATACACACATACACCAACAAACGAAAGTGTTCCTTGTCGATCAACCGTACACACGGATACCAACAAATGAAACAGCGTTTCTTGTCTTGTTGTTCAACTGTACACACATATACCGCCAAACCAAACAGCATTTATTGTGGATCAACTGTACACACAGATACCGCCAAACAAAACAGTGTTCCTTGTCATTCAACCGTACACACATATACCACCAAATGAGGTAGCGTTTATTGTTGATCAACCATACACGTGTATACTGCCAAAAGAAACGTCATTCATTGTTCAACTGTTCCCATATACTGCCAAATGGAACAATGTTCCTGAAGTCCAAGGTGCACAACACAGTACATATAATTCACAGAAATTAGACGTAAAGTAATATTACGACAAATAAATTAGCAAATAATAAAGCAAATATATGATACAAATTTTAAAAACATATGATGCTACTGGTTCTTCATACGTGGTGAGACCTGGGTAATGTCAGGGAGTTCAGTAATCTCACAGTGTGGGGCAAGAAGTTGTTTCCTATCCCTGAAATGAGACCAATCTTCCTGAGTGGGCAGAGAGACTCAATGGCCCAGTCGTCATCTTCTGCTCCTCGCATGTATCCTTATACAATGATGAATTTTCCACAGAACAGGGTGAGGCAAGGAAGTCAGTGAAGGGCAAAGTCTTTGGGAAGCACAGGTGCAAAGTCCCTGCTCCCCTCCACTCGATAGTGAAGACAAGCCCCAAGATGTTCCAATGCTTAGTTTGCATTATTTTTCATAAAATTCATTTAAATTTTATTTGAATGATCATTTTCTTTCCATGCTGTCCTTGCATGTCTTAGGAAAATTAGCAAATGGGCTTGTTATGGGTAGAATGTTCAGTAGATGTAATGGTAACACTGGTAATGAAGTTAGTAATCTGGGTTGGGAGTTGGTATTGGCTGGAAAGCAGTGTGAGGTGATTAACAGTGTGGAAGTAAATATTTTATCATGTAGTTGTGTAATGAATATTGCCAAATTGTAGTGAGATTCTCCTTGTCAGGTGCAGGATCAACTTTATTCGCCCTATGTATTTACATATATTAGGAATTTACTGTGGTGTTGGTCAGGATGCGTTATGCAACAAAAGACATGCAGCAATTACAAAAAAATAAATCCATATATCAATACAGCATGGATTAAGTCCTTCAAGCCACACCACCCCAACAACCTAACCTAATCACAGGAAAGTTTACAATGACTAATGAACCTACACAGTAGGTTTTTGGACTGTGGGAAGAAACTGGAGCACCCGGAAAAAGCTCAGGCATTCCATGGGGTGGACATATGGAACAGCACTGGAATTGAACTCCGGGATGCCCTGAGCTGTAATCGTGCCGCGCTGGCTGCTGCGCTAAGCTACTATGGCTATATATAAGAAATAAACAGAGGTTAAAGGACGGATATGGAATAAAATACAAAAATACCAGTACTTGTTTACAACATTAAACAGCTTTATAAACAGTGGTTTAAAGTGTTTACAGTGCAGTGATGGTGGTAATAGATTGGGGGGGGGGGGTGCGGTGGGCTAAATAGAATGACTGGTCAGATTAACTGCACTGAGGAATAAGCTTTTAAAGATAGTGTGAAGTTGTATTTTAATGTTTTTGTAGTCCTATTGCACTTTCCAGAAGGGAGCTTTTGGAAGAATCTGATCAATGTTTTCTCCGTTTTTCTGACTTATTAAATCTCGGCAGCTCTCAATGACCGGGTGTTCCAGCCATTGTTTCTATTCAGATATTGTTGAATCACCAGTATTTCTACACACAAACCACCCACTTAATTGTAAACTGAGTGAATGACTGTTTTTAATCAATAGAATGTTGTTCAGTCTATGAAGGGCATTCTTCATTTAAAGCAACACACACAAAGTGCTGGTGGAACTCAGCATCTATGGATGTTTCAAGTCAATACCACTCCAGGGCCGGAATGGAAGGGGGCAGAAGCCAGACTAAGTTGAGGGAGAGGACCAAGTACTTCACTGGCTGGTGATAGGAAGAAAGATGAACCAAGAAGCTGGGAAGTAATTGGTTGAAGATATAAAGGGCTGATGAAAAAGGAATCTGATAGATAGACAGACAGACATACTTTATTGATCCTGAGGGAAATTGGGTAGAGGAAAGTGGACCAGAGGGAGGTGATGGTCAAGTGAGGAGGAGGTGAGAGGAGAGTTAGAATGGGGAATGGAAAATGAAGTGGAGAGAGAGAGAGATGGACAGAAGCCAGAGGAATCAATGTTCTTCATTTATCCACCTTTGCTATGCTGATGTTTTTGTGAAATATTTCAAGGTGAACAAGTCATCTTTTCTACAACTGGAAATTAATTATTTTGTGATTTAATCTCTTGCCTACAATGATAAGACCACAGAGGTCAATAAGAACATAATACATAGTAGAATTAAGCCATTCAGCCCATCAAGTCTGCTCCACTATTCAATTATGCCTGATTTACTATCCCTCTCAACCCCATTCTCCAGTCTTCTCCCCATAACTTTTAATACCCCAACTAATCAAGAACTTATCAACCAGCACCTTAAATATACCCAATACCTTGGCATCCACAGCTATCTGTGGCAATGAATTCCGCAGATTCACCACCCTCTGGCTAAAGAAATTCCTCCTGATCTCTGTTCTAAAGGGGCATCTCAGTATTCTGGCCCTAGTCTCCCCAACTATAGGAAACATCCTCCCCACATCCACTCTACCTAGGCCTTAAAATATTCACTAAGTTTCAATGAGAACCCCCCCCCCCCCCCCCCACCTCATTCTTCTAAACTCCAGCAAGTACAGGCCCAGAGACATCAAGCACTCATATATAAACCCTTTCATCTTGTGAATCTCCTCTGGACCCTCTCCAATGCCAGCACATCTTTTCTTAGGCAGGGTGCCCAAAACTGCTCCCGATACTCCCAAATGCCACCTAGCCAATGCCTATTTATAGAGTCTCAGCATGACAGCCTTGCTTTTGTATTCTAGTCTTTTCAAAATTAATGCTAACATTGTTTTTTCCCTCTTCACCACTGAGTCAACTTGCAAGTTAACCTCTAGGGAATTGTGCAGTAGAATTCCCAGGTCCCACTGCATCTCTGATTTTTTAAATTATTTAACCTTCAAGCTTACCCTAGCAACCAGTGACTACCCTAATTTAACCTTAACCTTATCATGGGACAATTTACAAGGGCCAATTCACCTAATCAATCTTTGGACCGTGTGAGGAAACCAGAGTACAGCGACTCCTCCCAGAGGATGCTGGGATTGAACTCTGAACTCCAATGCCCCGAGCTGTAACAGGGTCATGCTAACTACTACTCTACCGTGGCACCCATTTGCATTTAAAACAAACATTGTAAACACTGCGATGTAATTACACTTCTCTCCAAGTTACGCTGTACTGCCAAAACTGGGTAGTACAGTATGTGGGATATATCTGGTTTCAGTGTGTATGTGGTATTTTGACATGTACCAGCAATGCTGTTCTGCACACCACTGTTGTGTGGTTATTTGAGTTATTGTCACCTTCCTGTCAGCTTGAACCAGTCTGGCCGTTCTCCTCTGACCTCTCTCATTAACAAGGTGTTTTCACCCACGGAACTGCTGCTCACTAGATGGTTTTTTTTGTTGTTTTTCACATCATTCTCTGTAAACTCAAGACTCTGTTGACCGATGTGCATGAAAATTCCAGGAAATCAGCAGTTTCTGAGATACTCAAACCATCCCGCCTTGCACAAACAGTCATTCCATGGTCAAAGTCACTTAGATCACATTTCTTCCCCATTCTGTTGTTTGGTCTGAATAACAACTGAACCTCTTGACCATGTCAGCATGCTTTTATACATTGAGTTAGTGCCATGTGATTGCTGATTAGATATTTGCATTAATGAGCAGGTGTGTTCTTTCCCCATACACAATAATGACTGGAGATACACACATTTTAACAAAGCAAAAATGTGGATATGCTAGAAACAAAATAAAAACTGATTTCTGGCAGGCATCATGGTGGCTTGGCAGTTACTGTGATGACATTAAGCTCAGGACATCTGAATTCAGAGTTCAATTCCAGCGTCATTTATAAGGAGTCTGTATGTCCTCCCTGTGAAATACGTGGGTTTTGTTCTCTGGGTAGTAGGTTAATTAGTCATTATAAATTGATGATTAGGCTAGGGTTAAATCAGGGTTGTTGAGTGGTACGTCTCGTTGGGCGGGAGGACCTGTTCCACACTCTATCTCTAAGTAAATAAAGTCTGAGTGCCTTTGACTTTCTCCTCTGTGTGCACAGTGTCCTGGGTCAAATCCCCCTGCCCCCACCATTGTGACTATCATCTAAACGTCAGAGATTGCCCTTCACTTCTACTCTATCTGTCACATTGTTCACGGAGTGCAACTTTGCAGCAAACTCATCACCACCTATTTATTAACTGATATTGCCACAAATAGTACAATGAATCTTCTTAAGTTAAATGGTGTATTCCAAAAAAACACCCAAGTCCTTCTGTCATCTCCTTCAGTCAACCCAACCATCTACAACACAGTATGTGCAACGTTCTAAAAGTGACTGAAAACAGGTGACGTGCATGTGAACTTAATATGTTATCGACACACGCACACACAGCCAGCGACACAAGCACACACACAGTGACACAGAGACACACATATTAAACGCAGTAGCGTAGTGGTTAACACAATGCTATTGTAGCTTGGGATATCGGAGTTCAGTGTTCCAACCTTGTCATGAGGTGTTTGTGCAACCATCCCGTGAGTGTGTGGGTTTCTCCAGGTGCTCCGGTTTCCTCCCACAGTCCAAAGACATACCGGTTAGCGGTTAATCGGTCATTGTAAATTGTCCTGTGATTAGGCTAGGGTTAAATCAGTGGGTTGCTGGGTGGGATAGGCTTTTTCCACACAGTATTTCCAAATAAATCCAGTTTCTGCATTTGTTTTGTGAAAATGATCAAGTAGTTAGGTCACTGTTGTATTTCCTTTCTGTCACTAATGTATATCAATTTTTTCAAATAGATTATTTTGTTTCTTTTCCAGGGTTAGTGTATTTTTTACTCAGCAACTCAAAGTGCCTACATCAGCATTCTTGCATTCCACCATCCCCTTCTCTCCCAGCATAATGAAGGACTATAGCTATAACTGAGCTTTGCTCACTGTTCCAGTATCTCAAGTCAATTTAATTTTATAATACACTCCTCCCCAACTCCCTGTACATGCGTGACTGTGTGATCAGATTCTGCACTAACTCCATCTACAAGTTTGCAGGCAACACCAGCATAGTGGGTCATACTTCAAATTAACGAGTCAAAGTACAGAAAGGTTCTGAGCTCAGTTGCATGCTGTACATAAGACATAGGAGCAGAATTAGGCCATTTTGCCCATCGAGTCCGCTCCGCCATGTCATCACGGTTGATCCAGTTTTCCTCACAGCCCCAGTCTCCTGCATGTATCCCCCATATCCCTTCATCTCTTGACCAATCAAGAATCTATCAATCCCTGCGTTAAATATACATAAAGACTCAGCCTCCACAGCTGCCTGTGGCAAGGAATTTCACAGATTCACCACTCCCTGGCTAAAGAAATTCCTCCTCATCTCTGTTCTAAAAGGATACCCCCTCTACTCTGAGGCTGTGTCCTCTGGTCCTAGAATCTCCCAACTTGGAAACATCCTCTCAGTGTCCACTCTACTGAGGCCTTTCACCAGTTGATAGGTTTCAATGAGGTCACCCCTCATTCCTCTGAATTCCAGTGAATACAAGCCCAGAACCATCAAACACTCCTCACGTGACAAGCTGTTCAAACCTAGAATCATTTTTGTGAACCTCCTGTGAACCCTCTCCAGATTCAGCACATCCTTTCTAAGATAAAGGGCCCAAACCTGCTCACAATACTCCAAGTGAGGCCTCAACATCACATCCTTGTTTTACATTCTAGTCCTCTTGAAATGAATGCCAACATTGCATTTGCCTTCCTCACCACAGACTCAACCTGCAAATTAACCTTTAAGGAATCCTGCACAAGGACTCCCAAGTCCCTTTGCACCTCAGTTTTTTTTTGTATTTTCTCTCCATTTAGAAAATAGTCAACCCTTTCATTTCTTCTTCCAAAATGCATGACCATACACTTCCCAACACTGTATTCCATCTGCCACTTCTTTGCCTATTCTCCTAATCTGTCTGTCCATTTGTAGCCTCTCTACATCCTTAAAACTGCCTGCCCCTCCACCTATCTTTGTATTCTGCAAAACTTTGCAACAAAGCCATCAATTCCATTATCCAAATCATTAACAAATCATTTAAGAAAATCAGTTCCAATGCAGACCCCTGTGGAACACCACTAGCCACCAACAGTCAACCAGAAAAGGTTCCCTTTATTCCCACTCTTTGCCTCCTACCAGTCAGCCACTGCTTTACCCATGCTAGAACCCTACCTGTGACAACTCAGGTTGCACAGGTTAGGGATGGTGGGCTGTGCTCTTGCAGTCTTGCCATCAGAAGTGTAGCAGCACTTGCAGGCTGCCCCAGCACATCCTTGAACTGTTTGTTAGCGTAAGGTGATGCACTTCACTGTATATTGTGATGTAACTGTAACAAATAAAGCTGATCTTTGATCATGTTCAGTTTATTCAAATTATACAGTCAGGAATAAGATAATTTTAAGCAATCTTTGCCGACTGGTGGTGTAATGGCTTCAGCACTGGACTTTGAGGGGATTGGTTCTGGATTTGAATCTGGCTGGCCCCTCGCACACTTTCCAGCTGTGCTGGTCGAGTGTCAAGCCAGCAACTCGGTCTCATAAAAAACAGACAAATGCCAAGGAAACAGCAAAAAATGCCATCCAATACGCCAGAAGGTGCAAAAAGGAACAATCTTTAATTTTCTATATGAAAATAATTTATAATTTGTTCAAAAGGACTTTGTAAAATGATATAATTTCTGTTCAATATGATTTATTACTTTGGAACCACAAGATATTGCAAATGTCAGAAACTGGAACAGCAGGTAATCTGTTGAAAGAACTCGGTGAGCAGCTTCTGTGGGAGGGAAAGAACTGTCAAAACCCTCTCCAACTCAGATTGTGGACAATTCCTTTCCTACCACAGAAACTGTTTGATGCACCATCAATAACTCTCAGAAACGTGAGTCAAGGTAGGCTTTTATTAGCTGGAAGAAAGCACCATCAGCAGCAAGAGACCACCACACAACATCCTGGAGACTGAGGGAGGAGCAGTGCCTCCAATCGCCTTGATACAGGGGTCTGTGGGAGGAGCCACAGTATGTGGAAGGGAAAGAACTGTCAAAACCCTCTCCAACTCAGATCGTGGACAATTCCTTTCCTACCACAGAAACTGTTCATCCCACTGAATTCCTCCAGTACACTGTCTATTCCTCCAATTTGCTTGATGAAACGTTCTGGAGAAAAGTACAGTGGGTTCTGGTTAATTTGGCCATCGGCTAATTGGGACAGCTGCTTATTTGGGACAACTCCTACAGAACAAAAACTAATCAAGAAAGTTGCCAGGATTCCATTTATTTATTTGAGACACTTTGCCACGTGATTGGGGCAGGAGTCTGTTGCTGAACAGTTTCTAACTAGTGTCAGTCGCATGCATGTTGTGTGGCCATTAGATGCTACCTCAAGCTTAGAGTAAACAGTCTTTAAATAGTGTTACATTCGTGCTTGTGTTCAAAAAGTAGTGATTTTTGTCACTGATAGTTGCAAGAAATAAGCAGTAAAACAATTCAGAACTGCTTCGTTCACTGTGGTTTCAAGCATTCAGGCTTGGAGATGCCAGAAACAGCCAGGAGTGAAAATGAAACAATTTCACTCCTTCAACTAGTTAGGAACTATGAAGCATTTGAAGGTATCAACAATCATTTTGAATATTACAATGAAAATAAAGATTTAGAAGATACAATTATCAAAAGCATTGTTTGAAGGAAGTCCATTATCTGCACGAGGTGTCTGAGTTGATTTTGTTCATTTACAGTCAATCAAAAGAACACGGCAGAGAATTCCTCTGGCAATAACAATTAGGAACTAATGCACTGCTTTATGGTACTGTAGTAGTTTTGGTAGTATTTTAATTTATTCTGTATTTCATTTGAATACATAATTTATTACTTAAATGTATATTTTTTATACCTTTTAACTATTTACATGAAACTTCAGCAAATTTGGACAGCCACTTAATTGTGCCATAGTGTACTGGTCCTGATGTGTCCCAATTAACCAGAATCCATTGTATATACTTCGAGAGCCAGTTTAGAGGGTGTGATAGTAAATGTGACTTCCATCAGGATAAGCCTTTGGCACCTGGTATCAGAAACTATTTTTCTTCAATTGATTTAGGAGGATGGGAAAAAGCTCTTCCTTCATGTTCAACATCATCTCCTACACCCACCATTCCTACTCTAAGTAAAAATCCCAAATTAGACTCCAGGACAACTGTCTGAAATAACGCGAACCATACAAAAACAACTGTTTCTTTTCTGTTATCCTCTGAAGTTGCCTGACAAAATGTTATGTGCTTCTGTGCTGATGTTATATTGCTAAACAGTGCCAGTTTATTATGATGCAGATAGCGTGGGTATGTGGGTGCTGTCCCTGTGGCTGGTATTGGAATGGAGATCTTGGAACCAATGGATTTACCTCAGTACTGTCTTAATAACTAATCAAAGGTGAGGCTATTGAATAGCACAAACCATGGGCTACTGCTTTATCCGTCATTTCTCTTTTGGTGTCTTTGAATTTCCACTTTCTAAAACAATGCTGATTTGTTTAACTAAAAAGTTGCATTGCAGTAACTACAAAGTTGTAAAAAGCTCTGAAAAATGTTGTATATGAGTTGTCCACACGTGGCTTTTTCTGCATTGCCTTGGCAGGGGATCTTTCAATCTTTCTCATATAATGTAATGTTTTTACATGATTTATTTTTAAACGGTTCCTAATTTGTTTTAGGAAAGCTCACATGGACCTGAGTTGGACGCTAATATTCTGCCTTGTTACTGGCATATGAACTGTGGGAATGTACACTGAGGGTACATCATTATGAAGTTTTCAACACCTTAGGGCAGCACAGTAACGTAGTGGTTAGCGTAACGCTATTACTGTGCCAGTAACCTAGGTTCAATTTCCACCACTGCCTGTTCAGTCCCTCCCTGTGATTGTGTGGGTTTCCTCCAGGTTCTCTGGTTTCCTCCCACATTCCAAAGACATACAGAGTGGTAAATTAATTGTCACATGGGTGTAATCGGGGGGTGCAGGCTGGTTGGACTAGAAGGGACTGTTAGTGTGCTGTATCTCTAAATAAAATAAAAATCGTATCCAGTTACAAAACTGCTCTGCTCTGTAACTTCTGGAGCAAGACAGCAGGGCTTGAAAAACTTGTAGCCTTTCTGCCAATGTCTTTAGTTGTTGACAATCATTTCCATGTTTAAAGCAAACCTCCCTCAATTCTGGTCTAAATTTATTAAAAGTCAATATGTAAGTTGTTGCATACAGATGTCTCCTTTAACTTGCCATCTACGTGTTGCACAGCCAGTTAAAGTCATCAGAATTCCCCTCTGCCAGGTGAAGGATAGGAGTTTAGAGTCTAAATGGACACTGGGCACACAATGATCCGGTCCTCCAGCATTACGCTGATAATCAGAAACATGAAATAGAGGCAGAACATGGTGAAGCCCAATATCTTGTTCATCTTCCACTTGGAGAGACCGATGGAAATGATGACGAAGAGCAGCATCAGGAAGAGGAGTACGATGGCACAGAACAGGCCGTTGCTGCTGACCGGAACTGGCTGGAAATAGTTAAAGATCGTGTACAACAGCCAGGGGACTGGAAGCCTGTCACAGAGAGAACAAACAAGTTTGAAAGGTGGGTGGTAGCTGTGACTCAGCATTTGCCCCAAGTCATTGTTCAACCCTTGATATCCAGTGTTCCCTGGGCTTCCCTAGGGAGAGTCAGGGCACTGTGACCATGGTCAGAGACGTGGAATGAAGAGCAGACAACACACATAGTAGACTCGGTTCTTCAGGTTGGTTATTAATAGAACTGGATAGGTTAAAAAACATTTGTTAGTCCTTGGGGTGTTGGAGATGGGGGTGGCAAAATGATTAGAATTCAGCATTCTCATCCTCTCTATTTGTCTGAATGTGCTCACCCATTCCTTCTCTGTGTAACAAGTGGTTCTCTGTAATTTCCCTATTCGGCAGATCCTTTAGCACGTGCTAGTGAGCTAAGTCAGGTGCACGTGTGACTGAAGGAATGGTGTCATTCATATCCAGCGTTATCCTAAGGTTGAAGGGTAAGGAAGCCTAGGAAACCCTGGATGTCCAAAAGACTGGGGGAAATCCCAAAGGATGTTTAATTATTATTTTAAATGCAAATAGACAATCAGGGAGAAAAGTAGAGTCTATCAGTAAGAGGCAATGTGCATGAAGCGTCAGGAAAGAGGCGAGATCATCAGGTGAAGACACAGAACCTTCTGAAGATGATCTTTCCTCGGTAGACCACGTGCACCTGCCTGTTTGTCTTTGTTCATTGGAGCCCATACCCTGTCAGGAAAGCAAACTACTCAGAGCTTTGAAGGAAATATTGAAAAGTCAGGCACTCAAGGTGTGGGTTTGGATTTCTAAAGTGGTCTGCAGGAATGATGAAATGTAGTGTAAAAGGAAGTGCCTTTGCATTGATCCTCACCTCCACCACGTCTGGAATAAGAGACTCACCCAACTGTGATGTCAAAGATGTTGCTTCCCACTGAGCTGGACACGGCCATGTCTCCAAGACCTTTCCGAGCAACTATTACGCTGGTGATGAGGTCAGGGATTGAGGTGCCTGCTGCTAGAATGGTTAAGCCCATTATCTCTTCAGAAATCCCAATTGTTTCACCAACCTGAGTGAGAAAGGAGATGACTGTGATCCCGGTGCTCTAACAAACAGGATCAGAAGCTGGTTTATCATCACTGACAAACAGTGCTGTGCAGGCTTAATGCATAGGCTTATCCAGGGTACCAAAGACTTTTGCGCAGTACCATATTTGTCAACTTGGAACAGAGCGAGTTTGTAAATCTGTCGGGAGAAAAGGATGTGGGAATGGTGAGGGTGGAGCTCCACCGGAGGGGTGTGGGACAGGTGGCAGAGAAGGAGTGCCAGGAGCAGGGGTTGGTGTGGGTGCAGACACACCTAGCCCTGATTCCAAACAGCTGGTTTATTGATCATTACAAAATGTTGCTCTGGTGCTTCCCTCTCCCTCCCCCTTTTCCAACTACGATTCCCCTCTCCCTGCCCCCTTCCCATTCTCTGTCCACAACAGAGACCCACATCAGAGTCAGGTTTATCATCACTCACATATTTCATGAATTCCTCTTTTGTGGCAGCAGTAAAATTACTACAGAACTGTGCAAAAGCTGCAGGCACACTAGCGATATATATATGTGCCTAAGATCTTTGCACAGTAGGTCATGGAATTTGTTCTTTTTATGGCAGCAGTGCATTGCAATACATAAAACCACCATAAATTGCAATAAGAAATCTATATAATAAAAAATAAATAAGTAATTTTGGTGGTGGCAATGGTCAAGACAGAAACATTAGGGCCATTTATGAGATGTTTAGATGAGCACATGGATGTGAGGATAATGGAAGGATATGGACGTTGTGTAGGCAGGAGATATTAGTTTAGCTAGCCATTTGATTACTGATGTGGATCAAAGGGCCTGTTCTTGTGCTGTAGTGTTCTAATTTCTGCAAAACAAGAGCAATATTTGTGAGGAAGAATCCGTGGGTTGATTGTCCATTCAGAAATCTGATGGTGGAGAGGAAGAAGATTTTCCTAAATCACTGAGTGTGCGTCTTCAAGCTCCTGTACCTCCTCCTTGGTAGCTATGAGAAGAGGGTGTATCCTGGGTGATGGGGGTCTTTAATGATGGTTCCGCCTTTTTGAAGATCCAAGAAGTAATGAAATGTTGCCTGAAGTGCAGAGTGTTAGTTGGGTTAAATCCAATGGAGCATTGATTAGGTGAATGGTTTCACACAGTTGGTCCCTGGGTGCACATAGGTTGGACATTAATCCTGATCTCAGTGCCACTGGAAATTTTGGAAAATAGCAATTAAAATTCCTATGGCTTACCACTGGAAGCTGTACCAACACACCAACACTTACTGACAGCTGGTGGTAAGTTAGAAAATCTGCCTTCTACTATTTAAATCTCTGGGGTTCCACCACTGAAAAGGCTGCTGCAGATATGAATCAAATAACTGAGAACAGTAAACATTGGAGCAGAATGAGGCCATTTGGCCCATCAAATCTACTCTGCCATTCCATCATGGCTGATTTATAATCCCTCTCAACCCCATTCTCCTGCCTTCTCCCAGTAACCCTTGACAGTTTACTGAAAAAGAACCTATCAACCTCTGCTTTAAATATGCCAATGACTTGGCCTTCACAGCCACCTCTGGCAGTGAATTCCACAGATTCACCATCCTCTGGCTAAAGAAATTTCTCCTTATCTCTATTCTCAATGGACGTTCCTCTATTCTGAGGCTGTGTCCTCTGGCCCTGGACTCCCCCACTATAGGAAAAATCCTCCTCATACTCAGTCTGTTGGCTTGTTCAATATTCAGCAGGTTTCCATGAGAGCGCGGCCTACATTAACCCTTTCATTTCCAGAATCATCTCATGAACCTCCTCTGGATCCCCTCCAATGCCAGCACATCTTTTCTTAGGCATGGGGTCCAAAACTGCTTACAATACTCAAGCTTGGTCTAACCTATGCCTTATAAATCCTCAGCTTTACATCTTTGCTTTTCATATTGAGAACCTTGGAGGAAATTTCACCTCAGAGACAGCCTGTACTTTCCAGGATTGTATCCCAAGGAGAGATGTCACATGAAAACTCTCCTAGCGACCGTCTGCATTTAACGCCAACAGGAGACAGGAATGCTCTTCCCAATTATTCAGCTCAGATCATTGAAGGCAAATTCCACTAGTCTGCCTTTCACCCAGAAGACTGAAAGAACAAATTAGTTACAGGTATTTCATGGAATCAGAGAACACTACAACACAGAAACAGGCCCTTCGGCCCATCTGGTCTCTGCCAAACTATTATTCTGCCTAATCCCACCAACCTACCCCTGGTCCATAGCCTTCCATACCCCTCCCCTCCATGTAATTATCCAGACTTCTCTTAAATGTTGAAATTGAGCCCACATCCACCACTTCCTCTGGCAGCTCGTTCCACACTCTCACCACCCTCTGAGTGAAGAAGTTCCCCTTAAACAATTCACCTTTCATAACCGCTGGTTCTAGTCTCAACAACCTCAGGGGGAAAAGCCTGCTTGCATTCATCCTATTATACCCTTCGTAATTCTCTATGCCTCTGTCACATCTCCCTCATTCTCCTATGCTCCAGGGAAAAAGTTCTAACCTATTCAGCCTTTTCCTATAACTCAAGTCCCAGCAACGTCCTTGTGCAGTCTTTCATTCTTATTGACATTTCATTCTATTGGTAATAATTTTACTGAGCAGAGTACTCTCCCAGACAGGATCTACTGAGAAGATTTAGACACACACAGGCCTTAACAAAATATAATTATTTTAATGCTAATTCAAGCTACGTAAATTGCAGCAGTGTTGAATTCCAGCAGTGGGGTCACTCACTGCTTTTAAAATCGTTCTGTTTATAGTGTTGAGTCAACTTTATCAAGTTGAAATGCTCATTTGGAGAGCAACACATCGAGCTGCTCTTCACTGGAATTTCTGAAGGATAAGCACCTGGTCACATAGGATTTCTCTTTCAAGTATAAACTCAAAGCTGTGCTGAATGGGTTTTATATTCTTGCGTAGTCTGCACAACTGTGAATCAAGAAGATTTTGGGAACTTTGCACCTACCTGGTGGGCCCACCACACCATCAAGTATGAAAATGCACCAATCCACAAAATTGATCCAAGAAATGTACCAATGAAGTACTTCTTTGAAGCCTGTTAGAGAAGGGAATGACACATCATCAATATTCTTTCTTTTGCAGTCTTAAGGAAATATAACCCAAAGAGCAGAGCAAAGTAATTCACATATTAGAAAACATAGAAACCAATTCACATATTGATATAGAAGTGTAGAGGCAGAGAAGCTGAGATCCTTTGTCAGCACTGGAAAAGAAAGAAGCCGGAATAAGAGGGTAAAGAGAAGGAAAGGATACAAGCTGCCAAGTGATGGGTGCAAGTCTGGGTGAGCACGTGGTCGAAGAGTCGGAGGCAGCAGAGATCACAGAGGAGGAGCAGAGAGAGAGGGTCTCACTGAACTCCTGATAAAGAGGTTTAATCTTCAGGATAGGTACGCCTCGAAGAGACTTCACAGTGAAGTGCAAATCATAAACACAAGTGACTGTGCAGTTGCTGGAAATCCAGAGCAACACAAAATACTCAGGAAGTCAGGTAGCATCTATGGAGGGGAATAAACAGTTGACGTTTTGGGCCATCTAAGCCTCTGGTTTAAGGGAGTCCTGCTCAATATTAGGGAAGTTAATGTCACCCAATGTTATGCTTTGTGACTTCAAACCTTTAAACTAATTCTAACAAAGACACAGGAGTCTGAAGCTTCCCAGTTTACTTTTAGTGAGACACGCCCATGTCACGTGGTAGTGTGATAATGTATGCAATTCACATATTTGTACATATAATCCATAATGAATTATTTAAATGAACAAGAATGCTTAATTAAACAATATATGTGCAAGATTACTCAAATATTATTGAAATATTAAACATACAACACCCATTGCAACCTTAATTTTTACATCGTTCCACTATCTGGCCGCCTATCAATCTCCTGGCTGGTGGTTGAGAGGTCTGTGCTGCCACCCATCACAGTGATTGCACCCCGCTTGTTGCTGAGCTCCACCCACGTTCCTCACTAGATGAGCCCTCCCGTGTGACCGCTCTGGGTACTGCTGTGACATCCTTCTCTTCAACACCCCCTCTATCATGCCTGAAAGTTCTGAAGCTTGGAATGTTTTGGATTATACGAGTAATTACTTTAATTTCATTGTCATTAATTTCATTAATGATGTTTATCACAACACAAGTGGATTTCATGCTTGTCACATGACCATTGCTAATGACTCATCTTTCTATCTTACTTACTGGGTTTCTGACGTCAGGCACTGTTAGCCAGAGTGGAAACACGATGGGGAGAAGACACAGGTATGTGATCTGTTTCCGCAGTGTTTCTGGCCATTCGAGACTTAAAGGTTCTTCATCGTTGGATTCCTCCTCATCTTCCTCATCTTCATCTTCATCATCAGAATCATCATCACTGTCGTCACTATCATCGTCATCGTCGCTGCCGTCAGAACCCCCGTCGCTGCCATCTCCTCCACCATCTTCACCCGTCTGGTCTTTGTTCTACCATCAGAAACACAGGGGCTCATTCAAAGTGTTTCACTGCACATTGAGCAGGTTGTGAGTGAAGCAGCAGTTTAGCGGCAGAGCAATGGTAAATCTGTACTGAATGAGCGTAGTTCCCCAGGGCCAGGGGCTGAACTTACTGTACAAAATTTAATAAACACTCACTCAGAAACTGTAAAGTCAAGCTCCATGCCAGTAAACAAATGCTGAGTGACTCAAGCTCTTTTCTTTACTAGAGAGCACCTGCCAGTAATCAGCCTCCATCCTGCTGGAGTCTCCACGAACCTCACTGTTTACAGCATCTCAGCACAGTTTTAAATTATGACCTATGTTTCAAACTGCAGATTATTAATGACTGACAGAGGGCAGTGCTTCACATCGCCACCCTAGGAATGGACAACTCAATCTCCCCACCATTCTGAGATCCAACGTTTCACATTACTCTCTGGTTACTATCCCTGTGGCCGAATTTGGATCCTCACAGCTGCTCTCTCCAGGTTCAATTCTGTTATTGTCCGGCATTTTATCAAAATGTTTCTGAAAGTCCTCATAAGCGTATCACATACATAACTTTTTCTGCTTTTTCTTCAATAAGCTTGGTGCCATGCCAGACAGGTGTTAACTGAAGTGCTTCCACTTGCCTCTCCATTAAATCACCCCTGTAATGGTGTCCAACCAGTCTCTCCACTGAATCCTCGCCCATCTTTACAGAGTCCCCTTTCAAAATAGTGCAGGCAATCAAACTGAGCTCAGGGAAAATGTGTGTAGAAAGTTCTGGAACATAGAACATGGAAAACTAGAGCACAGAACAGGCTCTTCGGCCCACAATGTTGTGCCAACATTTTAAGTTATTACAAGATCAATCTAGCCCTTCTCTCCTACATAACCCTCCATTTTTCTATAATCCATGTGCCTGTCAAAGAGTTGCTTAAGTGTCACGAATGGATCTGCCTACCACCAACCCTGGCAACAAATTCCACCCACCCACCACTCTCTGTGTTTAAAAAAAACAACCTACCTCTGACATCCCCCCTACACTTCCCTCCAATCGCCTTAAAATTGTGCCCGCTTGTAACAGCCGTTTTTGTTCTGAGGAAAAAGACTCTCATTCACACTCTCTCTAAAGCTTCCACACCTTTCCTATAATGAGGCTGTCAAAATCGAACACAGTGTTCCAGGCATGGTCTAACCAGGGTTTTATAGAATGGCAACATTACCTCATACCCTTTGAAATCAATCTCCTGACTTACGAAGGTCAACACACCACACACCTTCTTAATCACAGAATGTTGGAGAAACTCAGCAGGCCCGATAGCATCCATGGAAAGAGTACAGCTGATGTTTTGGGCCAAAAACCTTCTTGCCTGAAACATCAACTATACTCTCTTCCATAGATGCCGCCTGGCCTGCTGAGTTCCTCTAGCATTTTGTGTGTGTTGCTCAGATTTCCAGCTTCTGCAGATTTTCTCTTGTTTGTGATTGGCTATCAACTTGCACAACAACTTTGAGGTATCTATGGATTTGGACTCCAAAATCCCCCTCTTCCTCCATACTGTGACAAATTCTACCATTAACCTTGTACTCTGCCTTCAACTTTGACCTTTCACGGTGAATCACTTGATACTTTTCTGGGTTGAGCTCCCATCTGTCTCTTGTCAATGTCCCACTGGAAGCTCAGAACTGCGAGGGTATGGAGCCCACACCGACCTGTCCCAGTAACACTGCCCTCACCACCCTCCCCTCCCATTGCATGCTGCCTTCCAGCTGCTAAACCAAACAGGCAGAATGAACAAGAAGCCTGGGGTGACGTACAGGGTCCTGGCTGGGGTTGGCATCGTCCTTGTCTCCAGGTGGTGATGTGGCTGCTGGCTCAGATGGGGGTGTCACTTGGACGTTCACAGTGTTCGGGAGATCTGTCTTCTCCGTCTCTCCACCTGAAACAGAAGGTACAGGAACCTTCAAGGCTGCGTCGCTCTGCGCGGTATGAAATGCCATCTTATCTCAGCAGCAGACTTTTATTCTGGTTCACTCCTTGGAAAGATTTAACCTAATAAACAAAAACTAAAAATTAAGAGTTGGTTTCAGTGAACCTGGTTCACCAACTCAGGGAGCTCCCCTCATACATGGACTGACCAAGTGTGACTCCTGTCTCTTGCCAATCACACCACACTGAGACAATCCAGCAGGACGTTCAGTAACGCTATCCTCCAACTCGGCCGGACAATCGCTAGGAGTAAATACCGGCCTTCCCAACTACAATTTGACTTCAGAATAAAATACCCTGACTGAAATTCATCATGGCTGCTCCCAGATCACACTCAACCCCATACACCTGCCATCCCGCCATATCCTTTGATGCCCTTGATCGATCAGGAAACGATCAACTTTCACCTTAAAAATACCCACGGACTTGTCCTCCACCAGAGTCTGTGCCAGAGCATTCCACAGATTCACTACTCTCTGGCTAAAAAAATTCCTCCTTACCTCTGTTCTAAAAGGTTGCCCCTCAGTTTTGAGGTTGTGTCCTTTAGTTCTGTATACCCCACCATAAGAAACATCCATTCCACATCCAGCTTATCTTGTCCTTTCAACATTTGGTAGGTTTCAATAAGATTCCTACACATTCTTCTAAATTCCAGTGAGTACAGGCCCAAAGCTGCCAAAAGCTCTTCATATGTTAACCCCTTCATTCCCAGAATCATCCTCATGAACATCCTCTGGACTCTCTCCAATGACAACACATCCTTTCTGAGATATGAGGCCCAAAGCTGTTGACAATACTCCAAGTGCAGCCTAACTAGTGCCTTATAAAGGCTTGTTTTCTCCTTGTTTTATATTCCCCTTGAAATAAATGCCAACATTGCATTTGCCTTCTTTACCATACACTCAACCTGTAAATTAACTTTCTGGGAGTCTTGCACGAGGGCTCCTAAGTCCCTTCGGCACCTCTGATGTTTGAATTTTCTCCCCATTTAGATAATAGTCTGCACTATTGTTCCTTGTACCAAAATGCATCATCATACATTTCCCAACACTGTATTCCATCCACCCCTTTTTTGCCCATTCTTCCAATTTGTCTAAGTCCTGCTGCAATCACATTGCTTCCTCAGCACTACCGACCCCTCCACCTATCTTCGTATCATCCACAAACTTTGCCACAAAACCATCAATTCCATTATCCAAATCATTGACAATGTGAAAAGTAGCGGTCCCAATACTGACCCCTGAGGAACACCACTAGTTACTGGGAGCCAACCAGAAAAGGCCCCTTTATTCCCAGTCACTACCTCCTGTCTGTCAGCCATTCCTCTATCCATGCCAGTATCTTTCCTGTAATGCTATAGGATTTCATTCTCGTGTGGCTCCTTATCAAATGCCTTCTGAAAATCCAAGTAAATGACATCTTCTCCTCTGTCCACCCTGTTTGTTACTTCCTTGAAAAACTTCAAAAGATTTGTCAGGCAAGATTTCCCTTTACAGAAACCATGCTGACTTTGACTTATTTTATCATTAGTCTCCAAGTACCTCAAAACCTCATCCTTAATAATAGACTCCAACACTTTCCCAACCACTGAGATTAGGCTAACTGGCCTATAACTTCCTTTACTTTGCTTTCCTCCATTTTTAAAGAGTGGAGTGACACTTTCCTCTGGAACCATGCTAGAATCAAGTGATTCTTGAAAGATCATGACCAATGCAAATGATAAAACATAGAAGCTTACAGCACATTACAGGCCCTTCGGCCCACAATGTTGTGCCGACCATGTAACCTACTCTAGAAACTGCCTAGAATTTCCCTAGTGCATAGCGCTCTATTTTCCTAAGCTCCATGTACCTATCTAAGAGCCTCTTAAAAGGACCTATTGTATCTGCCTCCACCACCTTCACTGGCAGTGTATTCCATTCACCCACCACTCTCTGTGTAAAAAACTAACCTCTGACATCTCCTCGCTACCTGTTTCCAAGCACCTTAAAACTATGCCTCCTCGTGTTAGCCTTTTCAGCCCCGGGAAAAAGCCTCTGGCTATCCACATGATCAATGCTCCTCATCATATTCTACACCTTTATCAAGTCACCAGTCATCCTCCATCACTCCAAGGAGAAAAGGCCAAGTTCACTCAACTTATTCTCATAAGGTAAATCCTCCAATCCAGGCAGCATCCTTGTAAATCTCCTCTGCACTCTCTCCATAGTATCTACATCCTTCCTGTAGTGAGGTGACCAGAA
The DNA here is from genome assembly GCF_048418815.1 of Hemitrygon akajei. Lineage (NCBI taxonomy): Eukaryota > Metazoa > Chordata > Chondrichthyes > Myliobatiformes > Dasyatidae > Hemitrygon > Hemitrygon akajei. The sequence goes on from NC_133153.1 coordinate 43,010,731, forward strand.
CTGAACACAGTACTCCAAGTGGGGTCTGACCAAGGTCTTATATAGTTGTAACATTACCTCTCGGCTCTTGAACTCAATCCCATGGTTGATGAAGACCAACACACCACATGCCTTCTTAACAACACTGTCAATCTGCGCAGCAGTTTTGAGTGTCCTGTGGACATGGACCCCATGATCTCTCAGATCCTCCATACTGCCAAGAGTCTTACCATTTATATTATATTCTTTTATTTGGACCAAGCAAAATGAACCACTTCATACTTATCTGGGTTGAAGTCCATCTGCCACTTCTCAGGTCACTTCTGCATTCTATCAATGTTCCACTGTAATCTCTGATACCCCTCCAGACTATCCACAACACCCCCAACCTTTGTATCACCAGCAAACATACTCGCTCTTTTACTTCTTTATCCAGGTCATTCATAAAAATCACAAAGACGATGGGGCCTGCGGAACACCACTGGTTACTGACCTCCATGCAGAATATGAACCATCTACAACCACCCTTTGCCTTCTGTGGGCAAACCAGTTCTGGTTCCACAGAGCAAACTCTCCTTGGAACCCATGCCTTCTTATTTTCTGAAGGAGCCTTGCATGGGGAACATTATCAAATGCCTCACTGAAATTCATATACACTACATCCACTGCTCTACCTTCATCAGTGTGTCTTGTTACATCCTCAAAGAATTCAATCAAGCTCTTAAGGCACGACCTGCCCTTGACAAAGCCATGTTGACTATCCCTAATCAGATTATGTCTCTCCAAATGTTCATAAATCCTGCCTCTCAGAATCTTCTCCAACAACTTGCCCACCACTGAAGTCCTGGTCTATAATTTCCTGGGTTATCCCTACTCCCTTTCTTGAACAAGGGAACAGCATTTGCAACCCTCCAATCCTCTGGTACTTCTCCCATCCCTATTGATGACGCAAAGATCATCACGAGAGGCTCAGCAATCTCCTCCCTTGCCTCCCACAGCAGCCTGGGGTACATCTCATCTGGTCCCAGTGAGTTATCCAACTTAATGCTTTTCAAAAGTTTCAGCGCATCCTCTTTCTTAATGTCTGTATGCTCAAGAGTTTCAGTCCGCTGTAAGTCATCCCTCCAATCACCAAGACCCTTTACCCTGGTGAATACTGAAGCAAAGTATTCATTAATTGCCTCCTCTACCTCCTCTGACTCCATGCGCACATTTCCACTATCACACCTGATTGGTCCTATTCTCACATGGCTTATCCTCTTGTTCTTCACAAACTTGTAGAATGCCTTGGCGTTTTCCTTAATCCTCCTCACCAAGGCCTTCTCATGGTCCCTTCTGGCTCTCCTAATTTCATTCTTAAGCTCCTTCCCAGAAATAGTACCTTGTTTTTTGAACCTTTTGTAAGCTTTTCTTTTCTCCCCATAACCTTTGACACCCTTACTAATCAAGAACCTATCTACCTCTGCTTTAAAGCTACCTAATATCTTGGTTTCCACAGTCATCTGCAGCAATGAATTTCACAGATTCATCACCCTTTGGCCAAAGAAATTCCTCTTCATCTCTGTTCTAAGTCCTCTGGTCTTAGTCTCCCCCACTATTGGAGAGTCTCAGACCAGAGGACACAGCCTCAGAAACATTCTCTCCATATCAACTTTCAATATTCTATAGGTTTCAGTGAGATTCCCTCCCCACCCCCTTCATTCTTCTAAACTCCTTTACGTACAGGCCCAGAGCCTTCAAACTCTCCTCACATGTTAACCCTTTCATTCCTGGGCTCAATCTCATAAACCTCCTCTGGATCCTCTCCAATGCTGGTCATCTTTTCTCAGGTATGGGGCCCAATAACTCCAATGACAGGAGGGAAGCTCTAGAAAATTCCTCTTGTACCCCAAGTTCATTGAGACAAGTGCAGACTACTCTTGGAGGTTGGACATTCTTTCCCTCCTAAGATTCGTTCTATTGACTTCCAGTGGTGCTGAGAAATAGGATTGTGAAGGAGGGTGGCAGAATCACCTCTGAGACTTGCAATCCGGCACCTTCAGGAGGAAGTTTGGGAACATTCTGACTGCACCCAGAGTTACTGGAGCAATGATAAATTACAGCAATGGTGAAACTGGAGGCAGGCGGATGAATTGATGCTCCCAACTCGTCTTGTAAACAATGTAGAAAGGCCAGCTGCTACTGGATGGGGGAATGAGGAAGTGCACATACTTGCCTGCCTGTGAATTGCGGAACATTAATCACTGATCACTGAGATAAAGGAAAACAGCAGTTTCTGGCAGCTTTACAAAAGTAAAGCAGGGGAGGTCGAGCAGAAGCAAAGGAAGTAAATCCCAGTAAGATGGAAAGAGAACAGAGAAAATTTACAAAGATGTTGCTGGGACTTGAGGACCTGAGTTACAGGGAAAGATTAAACAGGTTAGGTCCTTTTAACCTACTCCAAGATCAAATCCAACGCTTCCCTCCTGCATAGCCCTCCACCTTTCTTTCATCCATGTGCCCATCTGAGTCTCTTAAACATCCCAAATGTTTCAGCCTCTACCACCAAACCTGGCAGAGTGTTCCACGCACCCACCACGCTGTGTTTAAAAAAACTACCTCTGACGCCCACCCATACTTTCCTCCAATCACCTTAAAATTATGCCCCCTTGTACTAGCTATTTCCCCCGGGATAAAGTCTCTGGCTCCACACTCCTTAAAGCCTCTTCATCTTTTACACCTCTAACAAGTCACTTTTCATCCTCTTTCACTCCAAAGAAAGAAGCCCCAGCTCACTCAACTTCTCCTCATATGACATGCTGTCGAATCCAGGCAGCATTCTGATAAATCTTTGCATCCTCTCTAAAGCTTTCACATTCTTCCTTTGACTAATCAAGAACCTGTTGATCTCTGCTTTAAATATCCCCACCAACTTGACCTCCACTGCCGCCTGTGGCAATGAATTCCACAGATTCACCACCTTCTAGCTAAAGAAATTCCTCTTCATCTCTGTTCTAAATGGACATCCCTCTAATCTGAACCTGAGACCTCTGGTCTTGGACTTTCCCACTATAGGAAATATTCTTTCTTGTCCACTCTGTCTAGGCCTTTCAATGTTCAATAGGTTTCAAGGAGATCACCCCCCTCAGTCTTCTAAACTCTAACAAGTACAGGCCCAGAGTCATCAAACAGTCCACTTACAGGAGGAGCATTCCTCTACCTGAACTACCATCCTCTAGCATTCCTCTACCTGAACTACCATCCTCTAGCATTCCTCTACCTGAACTACCATCCTCTAGCATTCCTCTACCTGAACTACCATCCTCTAGCATTCCTCTACCTGAACTACCATCCTCTAGCATTCCTCTACCTGAACTACCATCCTCTAGCATTCCTCTACCTGAACTACCATCCTCTAGCATTCCTCTACCTGAACTACCATCCTCTAGCATTCCTCTACCTGAACTACCATCCTCTAGCATTCCTCTACCTGAACTACCATCCTCTAGCATTCCTCTACCTGAACTACCATCCTCTAGCATTCCTCTACCTGAACTACCATCCTCTAGCATTCCTCTACCTGAACTACCATCCTCTAGCATTCCTCTACCTGAACTACCATCCTCTAGCATTCCTCTACCTGAACTACCATCCTCTAGCATTCCTCTACCTGAACTACCATCCTCTAGCATTCCTCTACCTGAACTACCATCCTCTAGCATTCCTCTACCTGAACTACCATCCTCTAGCATTCCTCTACCTGAACTACCATCCTCTAGCATTCCTCTACCTGAACTACCATCCTCTAGCATTCCTCTACCTGAACTACCATCCTCTAGCATTCCTCTACCTGAACTACCATCCTTCCTAGACTTGTTATAGCTTTGGCTCTAACTTTTTAAGCTTAGAGTCTACAATCAACTAAATGATTCCGAACGACTCAGCACCCTTATCCTCTGACTGTTCTCACTGAAGCCTGTTGAGCCAAAGCCTGACCACTCTAACACTGGCCCATCACACAGTGGCTGCTCCCACAATTAGACTACCTGGTCTTTATAAAGTAGATATAAGTGATGAAAAGGGCTGCAGAGAACATGAAATGATACTTAAAAGTGTTTTCAAAATTAACATAAAAGATCTCTGTAATTATATTAAAAGCTGGAGAGGCAAGGATATTGTGTCCCATTAAAATCTAACACATATGCAGAAAGCCAGCATGGGTTCAGAAAGTGGAGATCATATTTTACGAATATGCTGGAGTTCTATGAAGAGACAACCAAAATTTATGATAACAATAGAGCAATTGATATCATTTACTTGAACTTTTAGAAGGTTTTTGACAAGATATTAATAATCAAATTACAAGATGTTAATAATCAAATTACAAGAGATAGGGATTCAGGGTAAGGTGTGCAAGATTGGCTCAAAAATAGAAAACATCGAGTTATGGTTAGAGGATCATTTTCATACCTAGAAAATGTTAAAAATGGGGTTCCGTAGGGATCAGTTTTGGGGCTGCTGCTGTTTTCAATTTACATTAATGATTTGGATAAGCACATGACAAATAAACTAGTCAAATTTGCAGATGAAACAAAATTAAGGGGATGAGCTGATAACATTCAGGCAGCAGAATCAATACAGTTAGATCTAAACAAAATCCAGATGTGGGTAGCTAAATGGCCGATGAAATTTAATGTAAGTAATTTTAAAGTGTTGCATATAGGAGGTAGAAATATTAGATATAAATATACAATGGGAGGGTTTGAGTTAGAAAGTATACTGTATGAGAAGGATTTGGGTGTCCTGGTAGATTCATCACTGTCAACATCCAGACAATGCACGGAAGCGATTAGGAAGGCTAATAGAATGTTTGTGTATATAATCGCTCAGTGGAGTTCAAATCAAGAGACCTTCTCCGTAAGCTGTATAATTCACTTGGGAGGCTGCACCTTGAGTACTGTGTAAATTTTGGTCTCCATGTTTTGTGAGGGATGTGAAGGCCCTGGAGAGAGTTCAGAGAACGGCAGTGGGACTCGTTCCAGGTCTGCCGGGTATGAGTTATGAAAAAAGATTGAAAGAATTAAATATTTTTCACCTAAGCAGACGTAGAATGTGAGGAGAGATGATAGAAGTGTTCATAATCATTAAGGGTATCAGTAAAGTGGGTGCCAGCTGTTAACTTCAAAAACTAATCCATCAATGAGGACATGGGGCCATAGATGGAGACTGGTTAAAGGGAGATTTTAGATTAACATCAGGATGCATTTCTTTATACAGCAAGTTGTGGACTGACACATGGACCAAACTACCTAGTTGTGTAGTTGAGAGGAGTGCGTAGAGACTTTCAAATCAAAACTCGATAGTTATTTCAACACACTATGGAATAGGAATTCGGCAAGCTTTGTTGGGCCTAACAGCCTGCTCTTGTCGAAAACTTTCTAATGTTGCAAATGGAAGTAAGAAAATGATGGACATTGAATAATTACATCATGCCTGTCTTTAAAGTTGAGACAGGACTAAAGAAATAGGCTCCTGGTTCATTAACTGTTCCTAGGAGTGTGTATCTTACCCACATACCAGTGTCATCTCATGCCTCCTCTTTTTGACCCTCTATCCTCACCGAAATCTTCTACAAGCCTGTGTTTTATTTGTGTGCAAGTTGCAGTTCAAGTTTATTTGATGTTAAATGGCACCTGGCAATCTCCCAGAGACCGTTGTTTGGGGAATATCAGATTCGCAGCTGCATTGGTGTCCTCTGGACTGGCTCTGACTGTGGCCTTCATTGGAACAAAGCAGGGGAGCTGACCCAGGAACCCCTGAAGCACATAGCCCATTGAGAAAGGTTTGAATAAAATGCTTTTATTTTATTGTTTAAATGGTGCAGGGGGGAGGGATCTCATTGACCTATTGAACATTAAAAGGCCTGATCAGGGGTCCCAGCCTTTTTAATGCATGGACCAATACCATTGAACAAAGTGTCTGTGGACCCCCGATTGGGAATCTCTGGCCTAGGTAGAGTAGGCATGGAGAAGGTGTTTCCTAGAGCGGGGGAGTTCAGGCCAAGAGGGCGCAGCCTCAGAATGGAGGGACATCATTTTAGAACAGACATTAGAAGGATTTTTTTTTAGCCAGAGGGTGGTGAATCTGTGGAATTTGTTGTCACAGAAGGCTGTGGAGGCCAAGTCATTGGGCATGATTACAGCAGGAGTTAATAGGCTCTTGATTAACCAGGGTGTCAAAGGTTACAGGGAGAAGGCAGGAGAATGGGGTTGAGACAGATAATAAATCAGCCATGATGGAATGTGGAGCAGACTCGATGGGCCAAAAGGCCTAATTCTCTGCCTATATTTTATAGTCTGTCAAGGTCTTTTTGCCTCAAACCTCTGTCAAACACTACATTGCAAGCAGCTGCCTTTGGTTTGCTCTCTGTTTGCATCTGAAACAATGTTTGGAGACGTGTGTCCTCAACACTCACTAACCAGTGACAGGGTTGAGGCAGTACTGCCTCAGTTTGTAGCTTTTCTATTTAATCTCCCTGGTGTTTCACTGTCACTTGTCACTGGATGGTAAATGCAGGAACTCCAGAAGCCAGGAGAAATAAGGGACTAATGAATGAAATCTGACGTCAGGTTGAGATGCAACACTGCACCCTTGCAGTGTCTGGTTGAGATGCAACACTGCACCCTTGCAGTGTCTGGTTGAGGTGCAACACTGCACCCTTGCAGTGTCTGGTTGAGGTGCAACACTGCACCCTTGCAGTGTCTGGTTGAGGTGCAACACTGCACCCTTGCAGTGTCTGGTTGAGGTGCAACACTGCACCCTTGCAGTGTCTGGTTGAGGTGCAACACTGCACCCTTGCAGTGTCTGGTTGAGATGCAACACTGCACCCTTGCAGTGTCTGGTTGAGGTGCAACACTGCACCCTTGCAGTGTCTGGTTGAGATGCAACACTGCACCCTTACGGTGTCTGGTTGAGATGCAACACTGCACCCTTGCAGTGTCTGGTTGAGATGCAACACTGCACCCTTGCAGTGTCTGGTTGAGATGCAACACTGCACCCTTGCAGTGTCTGGTTGAGGTGCAACACTGCACCCTTGCAGTGTCTGGTTGAGATGATGCTTCCACAGCTACCAGGCAGGAGAGCTGGGGAGTCTTGGGCTTTAAGTTACAGGAGTCAACATTCAGTGAGTTCTGTGTGATTGTAAACTCCAAGACCTGACGGCCTAATGTGACGGCAGTTCCTTGAAAGCTACTGTAAATAATTCTCAGCTCAACAGAGACGAGCAGAGAGGTCAGAACCCAAGGAATGTGGATCTAAGGGCTGTGGTAGAATCACTGGAGGGGTGATGAAAAGGAGAATTTTCACCCGTAAGTTACAAGAGTAGAATTAGGCCATTCAACCCATCAAGTCTGCTCCATTTCATCATGGCTGGTTTATTTTCCCTTCTGCCTTCTCCCAGTAACCTTTGACACCAACCTTTTTAGGAATCTATCAACCTCTGCTCCCAGAGCCTATGGATGAGGTGAAAGCGGAGACAGGCGCTCATCGCACGTGAACTTAAAGAGTTGAGCCCTGCAGTGATAGAGAGCCGGTGCTGGGAGGTGAAGTTAGGTTGCATGGTTCTTTCTCAAAAGCACAATGCAACGGGCCGAATGGTCTCTGTGTCACGCACACTTCCCAGCCCAACTCACAAAAGGCTCTGGGTCACAAGAAGCGAGTGGGGGATCCAACAGGCTGGTTTAAGTATTGTGTCTGGATGAGGGTAGCGGACACTTTGACCAGCAGCAGGAGAGCTCAGGATCCACACACAGAGAGGGAGCCGGCTCTACCGGGCTGTGGTGTCTGAGTGTCGCAGTGCAGCCGAGTAAAACGTGACATCAGACAGAGTCCACATGGACCCCGAGGTACTCTTCATTCTAGGGTCTGTCACCAAAGGTTCCAGCAAATTCCTACAGATGTAGCGTGGGGAGCATCATCATCCTGTACAGAGGGGCCGCTGGAAAAAGCTGTCGAGGGCTGTAAACTCAGCCAACTCCCCAATACCTTCAATGCCTCAACAAGGCGGCATCCACCATTAAAGATCCACATCGCCCTGGATGCGCTCTCTTTTTATTGTTACCATCAGGGAGGAGATACAGAAACCTGGAAGCACACACTCAGCGATTCAGGAACAGCTTCTTTCCCTCCGCCATCCAATTTCTGAATGGACATTGAACCGATGAATGCTACCTCACTACTTAGTTAGCTTTTTGCACTAATTATTTAATTTCAGAATCGGGTTTAATACCACTGGCATATGTTGTAAAATCAGTTGTTATTTGGCTGCAGTACAGTGCAATATACAATAACTAAATTACAGTAAGTATATACAGGTGAAGTCAGAAGTCCACATACACCTTGGCCAAATACATTTAAACTCAGTTTTTCACAATTCCTGACATTTAATCCTAGAAAACATTCAGTGTGTTAGGTCAGTTAGGATCACTACTTTATTTTAAGAATGTGAAATGTCAGAATAATAGTAGAGAAAATGATTTATTTCAGCTTTAATTTCTTTCATCACTTTCCCAGTGGGTTAGAAGTTTACATAACTTTGTTAGTATTTGGTAGCATTGCCTTTAAATTGTTCAACTAGGGTCAAACGTTTTGGGTAGCCTTCCACAAGCTTCTCACAGTAAGTTGCTGGAATTTTGTTCCATTCCTCCAGACAGAACTGGTGTAACTGAGTCAGGTTTGTAGACCTCCTTGCTCGCACACGCTGTTTCAGTTCTGCCCACCGTGAAGCATGGGGGTGGCAGCATCATGTTGTGGGGGTGCTTTGCTGAAGGAGGGACTGGTGCACTTCACAAAATAGATGGCATCATGAGGAAGGAAAATTATGTGGATATATTGAAGCAACATCTCAAGACATCAGCCAGGAAGTTAAAGCTCAGTCGCAGATGGGCCTTCCAAATGGACAATGACCCCAAGCATACCTCCAAAGTTGTAGCAAAATTGCTTAAGGACAACAAAGTCAAGGTATTGGAGTGGCCATCACAAAGCCCTGACCTCAATCCGATAGAAGATTTATGGGCAGAACTGAAAAAGCATGTGCGAGCAAGGAGGCCTACAAACCTGACTCAGTTACACCAGTTCTGTCTGGAGGAATGGAACAAAATTCCAGCAACTTACTGTGAGAAGCTTGTGGAAGGCTACCCAAAACATTTGACCCTAGTTGAACAATTTAAAGGCAATGCTACCAAATACTAACAAAATATATGTAAACTTCTAACCCACTGGGAATGTGATGTAAGAAATAAAAGCTGAAATAAATCATTCTCTCTACTATTATTCTGACATTTCACATTCTTAAAATAAAGTAGTGATCCTAACTGACCTAACACACTGAATGTTTTCTAGGATTAAATGTCAGGAATTGTGAAAAACTGAGTTTAAGTGTATTTGGCCAAGGTGTATGTAAACTTCTGACTTCAACTGTATATTTAAAACATTTAATTAAATAAGTAATACAATAAGAGAAAAAAAGAAAAAGCAGTGAGGTAGTGTTCATGGTTCAAAGTCCATTCAGAAATCGGATGGCAGAGGGGAAGAAACTGTTCCTGAATCATTGGGTGTGTGTCTTCAGGCTCCTGTACCTCCTCCTGATGGTAGCAGTGAGAAGGCGGCATGGTGACAGGGGTCCCTAATGATGGATGCTGCCTTTTTGAGGCATCGCTCCATGAAGATGTCCTGGATGCTGGGGAGGCGAGTGCCCGTGATCGAGCCGACTGAGCTTAAAACTTTGAGCTACTTTTTCCGATCCTGTGCAGTAGCCCCTCCACACCCGACAGTGATGCAACCAGTCAGAATGCTCTCCACAGAGCATCTGGTGACACCAAATCTCCTCAAGTGCAATTATATATATAATTATTTAATAATTCAACACATATTTGATATACATAGTGAGTAATTCTTACTGTGATTTACAGTTTTTATTCTGTATTGCAATGTACTGCTGCTGCATAGCAACAAATTTCACGACACCGGCCAGTGAGATTAAACCTGATTCTGAAATTGTGATTGATCTGAACTGACTTCCATTTGTGAGAAAACTCCATCGATCACAATCTTCAAAGTGTTGAGGCGGCTCAGATGAAATGAGAAAACTTTCACGTTTCATTCCAAACGGTGCAGGTCAAATTCTAACGATCCTCCCCACTCCGCCCCACCCCGACACAGTTCCCAATTTCTGGCTCTCTACCCGACCTGCAGCCACATCTAACACCCTGTCCCCTGCCTCAGAGCCCAGGCAGTGAGTCAGCCACTGGGGGGGAGGCATCTGACCCAGTGGCAATCTGCCTACATCCCTGCCATTTCTATAATGCAACATTTCTTTCAAAACTATAACAACACACACAAAATGCTGGAGGAACTCAGCAGGCCAGGCAGCATCTATGGAAAAGAGGACAGTTGGTGTTTCGGGCCGAAACCCTTCGGCAGGACTGGGGAGAAAAAATCTGAGGAGTAAGGTGGGGGGAGGGAGAGAGAAACACCAGGCGATAGGTGAAACTTGGAGGGAGAGGGATGAAGCAAAGGGCTGGGAAGATGGTTGGTGAAGGAGACAGAAGGCCATGGAAAACAGAAGAAAGGTGGGAGGGAGGTGATGGGTGGGCAAAGAGATAACATGCGAGACAGACATGGGGATGGGAAATGGTGAAGGTGGGGAGGAGGTTCGAGAAATCGATGTTCATGCCATCAGGTTGGAGGCTACCCAAACGGAATATAAGGTGTTGTTCCTCCAATTGAAGTGTGGCCTCATCACGACAGTGGAGGAGACCATGAATGGACATCGGAATGGGAATGGGAAGTGGAATTAAAATGTGTGGCCATTGGGAGATCCCACTTGTTCTGGCAGATGGAGTGTAGATACCCAGCAAAGCGGTCTCCCAATCTTCGTCGGGTCTCACCAATATACGGGAGGCCACACTGGACATAGTAAATGACCCCAACAGACTCACAGGTGAAGTGTTGCCTCACCTGGAAGGACTGTTTGAGGCCCTGAATGGTGTGAGGGAGGAGGTATAGGGGCAGGTGTAGCACTTGTTCCGCTTGCAAGGATAAGTGCTAGGAGGGAGATCGGTGGGGAGGAATTAATGGACAAGGGAGTCGCGTAGGGAGCAATCCCTGCGGAAAGCAAAACGTGGGGGGGGGGGGGAGGGAACGATGTGCTTGGTAGTGGGATCCCATTGGAGGTGGCAGAAGTTTCGGAGAATTATGTGCTGGACGTGGAGGCCGGTGGAGTGGTAGGTGAGGACAACAGTGGAGGAGGCCATGGATGGATATATCAGAATGGGAATGGTAAGTGGAATTATCCCTGGTAGGGTGGCGGGAGGATGGGGTGAGAGCAGACGTGTGTGAAATGGAAGAGATGCAGTTGAGGGCAGTGTTGATGATGGAGGAAGGGAAGCCCCTTTCTTTGAAAAAGGAGGGCATCTCCTTCATTCTGGAATGAAAACCCTCATTCTGAGAGCAGATGCGGCAGAGATGGAGGAATTCTGAGAAGGGGATGGCATTTTTACAAGTAGCAGGGTGGGAAGAGGCATAGTTCAGGTAGCTGTGAGACCCCGTTGGTTTATAATTGACATCAGTAGATAAGCTGTCTCTGGAGATAGAGACAGTGAGATCAAGAAAGGGGAGGGAGGTGTTGGAAATGGACCAGGTAAATTTGAGGGCAGGGTGGATGTTGGAGGCAAAGTGGACGAAGTTGACGAGTTCAGCATGGGTGCAGGAAACAGCACCAATGTCGTCGTTGGCGTAGCGTAGGAAAAGTGCGGGACAGTCGCCAGTGTAGGCTTAGAACAAAGACTGTTCCATGTAGCTGACAAACAAACAGGCATAGCTGAGAGCCATATGAGTGCCCGTGGCTACACCGTTTGTTTGAAGGAAGTGGGAAGAGCCAGTGGAGAAATTATTTAGAATGAGGACAAGTTCCGCTATTTCCCATCCCCACATCACTCTCTCATGTTACCTCCTTGCCCATCCATCGCCTCCCTCTGGTGCTCCCCCCTCCCTTCTTTCTTCCATGGCCATCTGTCTCTTTCACCAATCAGCTTCCCAGCTCTTTACTTCATCCCTCCCCCTTCAGGTTTCACCTATCACCTGGTGTTTATCTCTCCCCTCCCACCACCACCTTTCAAATCTACTCCTCAGCTTTTTTCTCTCCAGTCCTGCCAAAGGGGCTCAGCCTGAAACGTCGACTGTGCTCTTTCCCATAGATGCTGCCTGGCCTGCTGAGTTCCTCCAGCATTTCCTGTATGTTGCTCGGATTTCCAGCATCTGCAGATTTTCTCTTGTTTGTGAAAATGAAAACAATCTGAGACCCGGCTTGTAGCCCCGATGGGGACAGCACCTTTCCTTTTCCTTTCCTGCTCTGTATCTGGCTGTTGGCATCTGGTCATCTCTGGGTCTCTCAAACAAGGAAGGAGACCCAGCTTGTAGCCCCGATGGGGACGCCAGCCCTTCCTTTCCTGCCCTGTATCCGGTCATTAGCATCTGGTCATCTCTGGGTCTCACCTTTCATTTTGGTCTCTTGTTCAGCCTTTCTGCTTGCCCTTCCTTTGGCCATACTGTCCATTACTTCAGCCTTCTGCTTAAACTTCACTGCAAACAAAAGAGATGTTACAGAAAGAGAAGGTTCTGCAAGGTCTCAGCTGACACTGAAAGATCTGCCCTGGAACCTTCTGGCTCCTGGGACAACCTGATATTCCATATGAGAGTGGACCAGGTGAAAGTAGAACTGATGTTTTGTTGTCACTGTAGAACCTCCTTAACAACAATGGTTTGGAAAGTAATTTGAAGGATCATGTCCCAGTGAGCCTGGACAAAAGATGTTGAAAGGCCAACTAAGGTCAGGCATCAAGTCAAATGATGGGCTGAGTGGCCTCTTCCAGAGCTGTCCAATTCAGTGGTTCAGCCGGAGGGCTGAGGCAGCACTGCAGAGCCCTGAAACTTCCAAGAGCAAGTTAGGAGATGGAGGGGGGGGGGGCTTAGTTTTCTCTTTGGATGAAAATGCAAAACTAAAAGAAATATAATCTTGATCACATTCACCTTGTGAATCATTTCAACAGAAATCTAATGGCAGAGTTTAAGCTGATGATGATCAGCTTAAAAAAAGTCTCCGTGGGGCAGAAGTGGCTAATACAAGGGCTCATAATATTAAGGTGATTGGAGGAAAGTTTGGGAGGGGTGTCAGATGAGGTATTTTACACGGAGGGCGTTGGGTGTGCGGATGACCCTGCCAGGGGTAGTGGGGGTGTCAGAGGGAGGTATTTTACACGGAAGGCGTTGGGTGTGCGGATGACCCTGCCAGGGGTAGTGGGGGTGTCAGAGGGAGGTATTTTACACGGAGAGCGTTGGGTGTGCGGAACACCCTGCCAGGGGTAGTGAGGGTGCCAGAGGGAGGTATTTTACACGGAGAGCGTTGGGTGTGCGGAACACCCTGCCAGGGGTAGTGAGGTTGTCAGAGGGAGGTATTTTACACGGAGGGCGTTGGGTGTGCGGAACACCCTGCCAGGGGTAGTGGGGGTGCCAGAGGGAGGTATTTTACACGGAGAGCGTTGGGTGTGCGGAACACCCTGCCAGGGGTAGTGAGGGTGCCAGAGGGAGGTATTTTACACGGAGAGCATTGGGTGTGCGGAACACCCTGCCAGGGGTAGTGGGGGTGTCAGAGGGAGGTATTTTACACGGAGGGCGTTGGGTGTGCGGAATACCCTGCCAGGGGTAGTGAGGGTGTCAGAGGGAGGTATTTTACACGGAGGGCGTTGGGTGTGCGGAACACCCTGCCAGGGATAGTGGGGGTGTCAGAGGGAGGTATTTTACACGGAGGGCGTTGGGTGTGCGGAACACCCTGCCAGGGGTAGTGGGGGTGTCAGAGGGAGGTATTTTACACGGAGGGCGTTGGGTGTGCGGAACACCCTGCCAGGGGTAGTGGGGGTGCCAGAGGGAGGTATTTTACACGGAGAGCGTTGGGTGTGCGGAACACCCTGCCAGGGGTAGTGGGGGTGCCAGAGGGAGGTATTTTACACGGAGAGCGTTGGGTGTGCGGAACACCCTGCCAGGGGTAGTGGGGGTGTCAGAGGCAGATACATTTGGGACATTGAAGAAACTCTTAGACATATGAATGACTGAAAAATGGAGGGTTATGTAGAAGGGAAGGTTAGATTGATCTTAGAGTAGGTTAAAGGGCTGAAGGGCCTGTACTGTGCTGTAGTTTTCTATGTTCTATCATCAGTGACCTAGCACCAGATTGTTCCAGAATTCTTCCTGACCCAGCATAATGTCCACCTGTTCTCATAGGCTGAAACCCGCCTTACCCCGGATTATCTGAGACTTTTCACACACGGTACAACATTACTTTAAGATAAAGCACAGTGCAGGCATTTCAAACAATGATGTTATACCGACCTTTCAACCCACTCCAAGATGAATCTAACACTTTCCTCCTACGTAGCCCTCCTTTTCTCTACCGTCCATGTGCATCTCTGAGCCTCTTCAATGTCCTTAATGTACCTGCCTCTACCACCACCCCTGCCGAAGCGTTCCACACACTCACCACTCCCTGTGTAAAATACCTCCCTCTGACATCTCCCCCCACCCCTGCCAACGCGTTCCACACACTCACCAGTCCCTGTGTAAAATACCTCCCTCTGACATCTCCCCCACCCCTGCCAATGCGTTCCACACACTCACCACTCCCTGTGTAAAATACCTCCCTCTGATATCCCCACCCCACCCCTGCCAACGCGTTCCACACACTCACCACTCCCTGTGTAAAATACCTCCCTCTGACATCTCCCCCCACCCCTGGCAGCGCGTTCCACACACTCACCACTTCCTGTGTAAAATACCTCCCTCTGACATCCCCACTACCCCTGGCAGTGCGTTCCACACACTCACCACTCCCTGTATAAAATACCTCCCTCTGACATCCCCACCACCCCTGCCAACGCGATCCACACACTCACCACGCCCTGTGTAAAATACCTCCCTCTGACATCCCCACCACCCCTGCCAACGCGATCCACACACTCACCACGCCCTGTGTAAAATACCTCCCTCTGACATCCCCACCAGCCCTGGCAGCGCGTTCCACACACTCACCACTCCCTGTGTAAAATACCTCCCTCTGACATCCCCACTACCCCTGGCAGCGCGTTCCACACACTCACCACTCCCTGTGTAAAATACCTCCCTCTGACATCCCCCCCACCCCTGGCAGCGCGTTCCACACACTCACCACGCCCTGTGTAAAATACCTCCCTCTGACATCCCCACCAGCCCTGGCAGCGCGTTCCACACACTCACCACTCCCTGTGTAAAATACCTCCCTCTGACATCCCCACTACCCCTGGCAGCGCGTTCCACACACTCACCACTCCCTGTGTAAAATACCTCCCTCTGACATCCCCCCCACCCCTGGCAGCGCGTTCCACACATTCACCACTCCCTGTGTAAAATACCTCCCTCTGACATCCCCCCCACCCCTGCCAACGCGTTCCACACACTCACCACTCCCTGTGTAAAATACCTCCCTCTGACATCCCCACCACCCCTGGCAGCACGTTCCACACACTCACCACTCCCTGTGTAAAATACCTCCCTCTGACATCCCCACTACCCCTGGCAGCGCGTTCCACACACTCACCACTCCCTGTGTAAAATACCTCCCTCTGACATCCCCACCACCCCTGCCAACGCGTTCCACACACTCACCACTCCCTGTGTAAAATACCTCCCTCTGACATCCCCCCCACCCCTGCCAACGCGTTCCACACACTCACCACTCCCTGTGTAAAATACCTCCCTCTGACATCCCCACTACCCCTGGCAGCGCGTTCCACACACTCACCACTCCCTGTGTAAAATACCTCCCTCTGACATCTCCCCCACCCCTGGCATCGCATTCCACACACTCACCACTCCCTGTGTAAAATACCTCCCTCTGACATCTCCACTACCCCTGGCAGCGCGTTCCACACACTCACCACTCCCTGTGTAAAATACCTCCCTCTGACATCCCCCCCCCCCACCCCTGGCAGCGCGTTCCACACACTCACCACTCCCTGTGTAAAATACCTCCCTCTGACATCCCCACCACCCCTGGCAGCACGTTCCACACACTCACCACTCCCTGTGTAAAATACCTCCCTCTGACATCCCCACCACCCCTGCCAACGCGATCCACACACTCACCACGCCCTGTGTAAAATACCTCCCTCTGACATCCCCACCACCCCTGCCAACGCGATCCACACACTCACCACGCCCTGTGTAAAATACCTCCCTCTGACATCCCCACCAGCCCTGGCAGCGCGTTCCACACACTCACCACTCCCTGTGTAAAATACCTCCCTCTGACATCCCCACTACCCCTGGCAGCGCGTTCCACACACTCACCACTCCCTGTGTAAAATACCTCCCTCTGACATCCCCCCCACCCCTGGCAGCGCGTTCCACACACTCACCACGCCCTGTGTAAAATACCTCCCTCTGACATCCCCACCAGCCCTGGCAGCGCGTTCCACACACTCACCACTCCCTGTGTAAAATACCTCCCTCTGACATCCCCACTACCCCTGGCAGCGCGTTCCACACACTCACCACTCCCTGTGTAAAATACCTCCCTCTGACATCCCCACTACCCCTGGCAGCGCGTTCCACACACTCACCACTCCCTGTGTAAAATACCTCCCTCTGACATCCCCCCCACCCCTGGCAGCGCGTTCCACACACTCACCACTCCCTGTGTAAAATACCTCCCTCTGACATCCCCCCCACCCCTGCCAACGCGTTCCACACACTCACCACTCCCTGTGTAAAATACCTCCCTCTGACATCCCCACCACCCCTGGCAGCACGTTCCACACACTCACCACTCCCTGTGTAAAATACCTCCCTCTGACATCCCCACTACCCCTGGCAGCGCGTTCCACACACTCACCACTCCCTGTGTAAAATACCTCCCTCTGACATCCCCACCACCCCTGCCAACGCGTTCCACACACTCACCACTCCCTGTGTAAAATACCTCCCTCTGACATCCCCCCCACCCCTGCCAACGCGTTCCACACACTCACCACTCCCTGTGTAAAATACCTCCCTCTGACATCCCCACTACCCCTGGCAGCGCGTTCCACACACTCACCACTCCCTGTGTAAAATACCTCCCTCTGACATCTCCCCCACCCCTGGCAGCATGTTCCACACACTCACCACTCCCTGTGTAAAATACCTCCCTCTGACATCCCCACCACCCCTGGCAGCGCGTTCCACACACTCACCACTCCCTGTGTAAAATACCTCCCTCTGACATCCCACCCACCCCTGCCAACGCGATCCACACACTCACCACTCCCTGTGTAAAATACCTCCCTCTGACATCCCCCCCACCCCTGCCAACGCGTTCCACACACTCACCACGCCCTGTGTAAAATACCTCCCTCTGACATCCCCACCACCCCTGGCAGCGCGTTCCACACACTCACCACTCCCTGTGTAAAATACCTCCCTCTGACATCTCCCCCCACCCCTGGCAGCGCGTTCCACACACTCACCACTCCCTGTGTAAAATACCTCCCTCTGACATCCCCACTACCCCTGGCATCGCATTCCACACACTCACCACTCCCTGTGTAAAATACCTCCCTCTGACATCCCCCCCACCCCTGCCAACGCGTTCCACACACTCACCACTCCCTGTGTAAAATACCTCCCTCTGACATCTCCCCCACCCCTGGCAGTGCGTTCCACACACTCACCACTCCCTGTGTAAAATACCTCCCTCTGACATCCCCACCACCCCTGGCAGCGCGTTCCACACACTCACCACTCCCTGTGTAAAATACCTCCCTCTGACATCCCACCCACCCCTGCCAACGCGTTCCACACACTCACCACGCCCTGTGTAAAATACCTCCCTCTGACATCCCCCCCCACCCCTGGCAGCGCGTTCCACACACTCACCACTTCCTGTGTAAAATACCTCCCTCTGACATCTCCCCCCACCCCTGGCAGCACGTTCCACACACTCACCACTCCCTGTGTAAAATACCTCCCTCTGACATCCCACCCACCCCTGCCAACGCGTTCCACACACTCACCACGCCCTGTGTAAAATACCTCCCTCTGACATCCCCCCCACCCCTGCCAACGCGTTCCACACACTCACCACGCCCTGTGTAAAATACCTCCCTCTGACATCCCCACCACCCCTGGCAGCGCGTTCCACACACTCACCACTCCCTGTGTAAAATACCTCCCTCTGACATCCCACCCACCCCTGCCAACGCGTTCCACACACTCACCACTCCCTGTGTAAAATACCTCCCTCTGACATCTCCACTACCCCTGGCAGCGCATTCCAAACACTCACCACTCCCTGTGTAAAATACCTCCCTCTGACATCCCCACTACCCCTGGCAGCGCGTTCCACACACTCACCAGTCCCTGTGTAAAATACCTCCCTCTGACATCCCCACTACCCCTGGCATCGCATTCCACACACTCACCACTCCCTGTGTAAAATACCTCCCTCTGACATCTCCCCCCACCCCTGCCAACGCGTTCCACACACTCACCACTCCCTGTGTAAAATACCTCCCTCTGACATCCCCACTACCCCTGGCAGCGCGTTCCACACACTCACCACTCCCTCTGTAAAATACCTCCCTCTGACATCCCCACCACCCCTGGCAGCGCGTTCCACACACTCACCACTCCCTGTGTAAAATACCTCCCTCTGACATCCCCACTACCCCTGCCAACGCGTTCCACACACTCACCACTCCCTGTGTAAAATACCTCCCTCTGACATCCCCACTACCCCTGGCAGCGCGTTCCACACACTCACCACGCCGTGTAAAATACCTCCCTCTGACATCTCCCCCCACCCCTGGCAGCGCGTTCCACACACTCACCACTCCCTGTGTAAAATACCTCCCTCTGACATCCCCACTACCCCTGGCAGCGCGTTCCACACACTCACCACGCCCTGTGTAAAATACCTCCCTCTGACATCTCCCCATACTTTCCTCCAATCACCTTGAAATTCTGCCCCCTCGTATTCGTCGTTTCTGACCTGGGAAAAAGTCTCTGACTGTCCACTCTATCCAGTCAACAGCCAATAGCAGTATCTTTTCAACACTCCCTCTGGCATTTCTACAAATGTGTAGCCACGATGACAAACCACAGCACTCCCTGCAACTGTGGCTGTAAGATTTACTGTAGACTGGGGCATTCCTGAACGGAAGGCCAGGTGCGCTTGCACTAGGTCTCACTGTTACTGCGGTCACAGACAGAGATCTGAGCAGGATTGGGTTTAAAGTGGGCGGTAGCAAGAGCCTCGGTCACCCTGTGGAGAGTTCACAAGTTTTCTACACTATTGCCTCCCTGCCTATGTTTGTTACCCAGGTTCCTGCGAACACTGACTTCAGTTCACTCATCCAGAAGGCCAAGTGAATGGCTGCCGGCTTGGATCCCGGAATGATGGGAAGGGAAGAGGTGAAAGGACGTTATGGGTTGTATACAATTGTGAATGGTATCAAGCTGGTAAATTATTCAATACAGGGAAGATTAAGTGAGTGTGGGGATGAGGAGAATGAGTGAGTGAGAGGATGAGTGAGTGTGGGAATGAGGTGAGTGAGTGTGTGATGAATGGTTGAGGTTGTGTGATGGGACTTTGAGCGATGGAAGGTAGTGATGGGACTTTGTGCAATGGAAGGTAGTGATGGGACTTTGAGCGATGGAAGAGGTGATGGGACTTTGTGTGATGGAAGAGGTGATGGGACTTTGAGCGATGGAAGGTAGTGATGGGACTTTGAGCGATGGAAGAGGTGATGGGACTTTGAGCGATGGAAGGTAGTGATGGGACTTTGAGCAATGGAAGAGGTGATGAGACTGTGCAATGGAAGGTAGTGATGGGACTTTGAGCGATGGAAGGTAGTGATGGGACTTTGAGCAATGGAAGAGGTGATGAGACTGTGCAATGGAAGGTAGTGATGGGACTTTGAGCGATGGAAGAGGTGATGGGACTTTGTGGGATGGAAGGTAGTGACTGGACTTTGTTTGATGGAAGACGTGATGGGACTTTGAGCGATGGAAGGTAGTGATGGGACTTTGTGCGATGGAAGAGGTGATGGGACTTTGTGTGATGGAAGAGGTGATGGGACTTTGAGCGATGGAAGGTAGTGACTGGACTTTGTGTGATGGAAGAGGTGATGGGCCTTTGAGCGATGGAAGGTAGTGATGGGACTTTGTGCGATGGAAGAGGTGATGGGACTTTGTGTGATGCAAGAGGTGATGGGACTTTGAGCAATGGAAGGTAGTGATTGGACTTTGTGTGATGGAAGAGGTGATGGGCCTTTGAGCGATGGAAGGTAGTGATGGGACTTTGTGCAATGGAAGAGGTGATGGGACTTTGTGTGATGCAAGAGGTGATGGGACTTTGAGCAATGGAAGGTAGTGATTGGACTTTGTGCGATGGAAGAGGTGATGGGACTTTGAGCGATGGAAGGTAGTGATTGGACTTTGTGTGATGCAAGAGGTGATGGGACTGAGCGATGGAAGGTAGTGATTGGACTTTGTGTGATGGAAGAGGTGATGGGCCTTTGAGCGATGGAAGGTAGTGATGGGACTTTGTGCGATGGAAGAGGTGATGGGACTTTGAGCGATGGAAGGTAGTGATGGGACTTTGTGTGATGCAAGAGGTGATGGGACTTTGAGCAATGGAAGGTAGTGATTGGACTTTGTGTGATGGAAGAGGTGATGGGCCTTTGAGCGATGGAAGGTAGTGATGGGACTTTGTGCGATGGAAGAGGTGATGGGACTTTGTGTGATGCAAGAGGTGATGGGACTTTGAGCGATGGAAGGTAGTGATGGGACTTTGTGCGATGGAAGAGGTGATGGGACTGAGCGATGGAAGGTAGTGATGGGACTGTGTGATGGAAGAGGTGATGGGACTTTGTGCGATGGAAGAGGTGATGGGACTTTGTGTGATGGAAGAGGTGATGGGCCTTTGAGCGATGGAAGGTAGTGATGGGACTTTGTGCAATGGAAGAGGTGATGGGACTTTGTGTGATGCAAGAGGTGATGGGACTTTGAGCAATGGAAGGTAGTGATTGGACTTTGTGTGATGGAAGAGGTGATGGGCCTTTGAGCGATGGAAGGTAGTGATGGGACTTTGTGTGATGCAAGAGGTGATGGGACTTTGAGCGATGGAAGGTAGTGATTGGACTTTGTGTGATGGAAGAGGTGATGGGCCTTTGAGCGATGGAAGGTAGTGATGGGACTTTGAGCGATGGAAGAGGTGATGGGACTTTGAGCGACGGAAGGTAGAGATGGGACTTTGAGCGATGGAAGGTAGTGATGGGACTTTGAGCGATGGAAGAGATGATGGGACTTTGTGGGATGGAAGGTAGTGATGGGACTTTGAGCGATGGAAGAGGTGATGGGACTTTGAGCGATGGAAGGTAGTGATGGGACTTTGAGCGATGGAAGAGGTGATGGGACTTTGTGGGATGGAAGGTAGTGATTGGACTTTGTGTGATGGAAGGCAGTGATGGGACTTTGAGCGTTGGAAGAGGTGATGGAACTTTGAGCGATGGAAGAGGTGATGGGACTTTGTGTGATGGAAGGTAGTGATGGGACTTTGAGCGATGGAAGAGGTGATGGGATTTCGCGCAATGGAAGGTAGTGATGGGACTTTGAGCGATGGAAGAGGTGATGGGACTTTGAGCGATGGAAGAGGTGTTGGGACTTTGTGTGATGGAAGGTAGTGATGGGACTTTGAGCGATGGAAGAGGTGATGGGACTTTGTGTGATGGAAGGTAGTGATGGGACTTTGAGCAATGGAAGAGGTGATGGAACTTTGAGCGATGGAAGAGGTGATGGGACTTTGTGGGATGGAAGGTAGTGATTGGACTTTGTGGGATGGAAGGTAGTGATGGGACTTTGAGCAATGGAAGAAGTGATGGGACTTTGTGGGATGGAAGAGGTGATGGGACTTTGAGCGATGGAAGAGGTGATGGGACTTTGAGCGATGGAAGAGGTGATGGGACTTTGAGCGATGGAAGGTAGTGATGGGACTTTGAGCGATGGAAGAGGTGATGGGACTTTGTGGGATGGAAGGTAGTGATGGGACTTTGAGCGATGGAAGAGGTGATGGGACTTTGTGGGATGGAAGGTAGTGATGGGACTTTGAGCGATGGAAGAGGTGATGGGACTTTGAGCGATGGAAGGTAGTGATGGGACTTTGAGCGATGGAAGGTAGTGATGGGACTTTGAGCGATGGAAGAGGTGATGGGACTTTGAGCGATGGAAGGTAGTGATGGGACTTTGAGCGATGGAAGAGGTGATGGGACTTTGTGGGATGGAAGGTAGTGATTGGACTTTGTGTGATGGAAGGTAGTGATGGGACTTTGAGCGTTGGAAGAGGTGATGGAACTTTGAGCGATGGAAGAAGTGATGGGACTTTGAGCGATGGAAGAGGTGATGGGACTTTGTGGGATGGAAGGTAGTGATTGGACTTTGTGTGATGGAAGGTAGTGATGGGACTTTGAGCAATGGAAGAGGTGATGGAACTTTGTGTGATGGAAGAGGTGATGGGACTTTGAGCAATGGAAGGTAGTGATGGGACTTTGAGCGATGGAAGAGGTGATGGGACTTTGAGCAATGGAAGAGGTGATGGAACTTTGTGTGATGGAAGAGGTGATGGGACTTTGAGCAATGGAAGGTAGTGATGGGACTTTGAGCGATGGAAGAGGTGATGGGACTTTGAGCGATGGAAGGTAGTGATTGGACTTTGTGTTATGGAAGGTAGTGATGGGACTTTGAGCGATGGAAGAGGTGATGGAACTTTGAGCGATGGAAGAGGTGATGGGACTTTGTGGGATGGAAGGTAGTGATTGGACTTTGTGTGATGGAAGAGGTGATAGGACTTTGTTCGATGGATAGGGGTGATGGCGATATTTGATGGGAAGGTTTCATAAGGGAAAGGGTGATGTCCACCATGGTTCTATGGTTCTGAAGTTTCTACACTTACCCCTCTGCTCCCGGGTCACAGAAGCCTTTACACTCTGGTCTGTGATCATCTCTACAGAATGAAATGAGCAAAGTTCAGAGTGTCAGAGGAGAGGGATTGTTTTTGCAAGAAAATGGATGACCCTGAGCTCTCGTCTCTCTGGACACCACACCCTGTGAATCGCTCATCCACCCTGAGCTCACCTTTCTCTGGACACCACACCCTGTGAATCGCTCATCCACCCTGAGCTCACCTCTCTCTGGACACCACACCCTGTGAATCGCTCATCCACCCTGAGCTCACCTCTCTCTGGACACCACACCCTGTGAATCGCTCATCCACCCTGAGCTCACCTTTGTCTGGACGTTTCTGTTTGGGGCAGCATGGTAGGGTAGCGGGTCATGGAACAGTTTACACCGCCAGTGGCTCAGGTTTAATTCCTGTAAGTGGTTTATACTCTGGCCACCATGCTGGACATTAGTTGTCACTGGTCATCCCACTGGACATCACCGATACTGCACAGGGCACTAGGCACCATGCTAGACATTACCAGCACTGCAAGGGACATCACTGGGCACTGGGCACCACACTGGGCATTACTGGGAATTAGTTACTGTGCTGGACATTACTAGTCACTGGTTGCCATAGTAGACATTATTGGGCACTGGACATTACTGGGTGTTAGTTATCATTGGGCACTGGACCCTGCACTGGACATTATTGGGTGCTGGTCACTAAGCGGGACTTTACTAGCCATTGAACTGTGTTTGTACAGGGGAGGCTGTGTGAGTTATTCAAAGAGCTTTCCAATGCCATGGACCTTGACGTGAATGGGTTCACCACCTCCTGTCCTCAGGTGTTCAGTCCATGAGCCAGGAGATGGAGGAAGCCTTCTGACCCCTTTTCCCTGTTCCTCCACTCACCCCGATCTCTGCTGCACTGACCTGTGTCCCACGGCACATCTAACGTATGGATATCTATCTGTCTTGGCCGTGAGTTTACCCAGTAACTGGCATCCACTACCTGGACAGAAGAGTCTTCACCCTTTTAGAAAATGTACAGTATTTTAAAAAGATACCTTTAAAAAAATTCTTCACCTCTTTTTAAAAAGAGATGACAGATGTAATTTAATGTCAAGTGTTACATTGTGGTAGGAGGGATGATTTGCAGTAAAGGGCTAAGTACAGACTGGCTGAGAAAGTTTGGGAATATCAATGTCAAAGCAAGGATTCTGGGTTTTGTAAACAGGAGCAAGGACATGAGAAACCATTTAATCCACTGGGCTAAACACATGGCGGTGTTTAAATCGCTAGTTAACACACAGTGGTGTTTAAATCACTAGTTAACACACAATGGTGTTTAAATCACTAGTTAACACATGCTGGTGTCTAAGTCCCTAGCTAATACACACTGGAGTTCAATCCGCAGGCTCACACACAAAATATTGGAGGAACGCAGCAAGTCGAGGTGCATCTACGAGGGGAATAACCAGCTGGTATTTTGGATTGAGACCTTTCATCAGGACTCGGCCCAAAATGTTGGCAGTTTGTTCCTCTCAATAGATGCTGCCTGACTTGCTGAGTTCTTTCGACATTGCATGTGCGTTGCTCAGGAACTCCAACATCTACAACATTTCTTGTGTTAGTTTGAAATCATTGGATTTGGTTCAGGATCAATCAGCCTCTGAAGAGAATCTCCAAATGGTTTCAGGGATGAATAGACTGGAGGAGGTGAGATTGTTTTTGGAACAGAGCTGGATGCCAGAGGATCAGACAGAAGGGTTTAGATCCCTGTGGATTGTGGACAAAGAGAATCCGTTCCCATTGGTGGAGGAGCTGGGAATTCGGGATAGGGAATAAAGCTACCTGGCAAAGAAGCCAAGAGTGACCCGGGAGATACTTACTTGTCAAGCAAGTAGAAATCCAAGGCTACGGAATTGGTGGGTCAGGATTCACGCATGGCCTTGACAAAGAAACTTCGGTAAGAATTGATTTGTGACCCATGGGAGAGGGCAGAGTGTGGGGAGTTGTGGACTCGGCAGCTGAATGGACATCTCTGTGCTGAAACCGTTGTGTGGCTGTGTGGATCCAGTCATCAGTGTGCCAGCCTTGCACCGACTCATCGCCTGGTGTTAAACTAATTGGCTCTCGCTGTGATCAGCTTTTCCTCAAATCCGATTAAAACACAAGAACTTTCTTTCATCTGACACACTTTCCGTGACACGAACTGGTGATGATATCACACCAGGTTACCAGGAAGGTCAAACATGGGATTTGCACAGAGACCAGCACTCAATGATCGGTGAATTTTACTTAAAATCAGTTCCCTTCGTCCTTTCACTGAACTATCATTGTGTGACCTTAGGAAACAATTCTGACGTCAGGAACAGAGATTTGAGAAGGATCCATCCCTGACACTGAAACTAACAGACTTTACGTTTAGTAACGGGACAGTAAAGAGCCTAGCTGTATCCTGGGAAAGTGCAGTTTAATTTTTTCCCCTGAACCTTGAGAGGAAATTTAAACCCAGGCCATTAGTTTTGACCCAGAAAAAGTTGGAGCTCTGAGGGAGGAGCTGTGAGTGTGGGTTGCACTGTGGAATTGTGCTTTTCCTTGTAGTTTAACTTGGTTATGCTTGTTAGTATTTGTATATAATGACCGATAGACATGTAATTGTTCAGTGAGAGTTTCAGTGGCTGTAGTGGCCTTTGTATCTTTCTGGAAACAGTATCAGTGGTGGGCATCGTCTAGGGGCTATTTTATTGGTTAATTTAAGCAGTGGAATGTGTGGATAAGAGGACCGGACCACACTGGTCGTTCTTTTCCTTTGACTCTCTCTTTCATCTCTGTTCTTCCTTCTTGTCATTAGTCTTTGCTTTTGCTCTTTGCTATCTTCCTGCTTCATTCCTTTGTTCTTGCAGCGCTTTATAAAAGCAAACGTAAGCAACAAGCTTCCTGCCTCATTCTTGACTCTGAAGAACCTCGGCCACAAGCACATTCTGATCCAACGGGAGAGAGGTTGCAGCTGCTGAGCTCGGGACCAAGGCTGGGTGATTCTGTTGGTACAGAACGTACCAGCTTCATGAGCACAGGGCAGAGCCTCAGAATAGAGCAGGGGTTCCCGACCTTTTATGCCATGAGCCAATACCATTCATCAAGGGGTCCACGGACCACAGGTTCATATCCTCGGGATAAAGGGACGTCCATTTAAACGGCGATGAGGAGGAATTTCTTTAGCCAGAGGCTGATGAATCTGTGGAATTCGTTGGCACGGGTGTCTGTGGAGACCCAGTGATTGGGTATATTTGAGGCAGAGTTGGATAGATTCCTGATTGGTCAGGGCACCAAGGGTTACGGGGAGAAGGCAGGAGATTGGGGTTGAGAGGGATAATAAATTGGGCATGATCGAATGTCAGAGCAGACTTGATGGGCCAAATGGCCTAATTCTGCTCCTGATGGTGGATAGGTGAGGTTGAAGATTCTGCGTTGAAAACCTACCTGCAGTGTGTATAAATCAGTCCATTAATCATCTCTGTCCAGTGCCGATATGGTTACACAAAATGAAACATCTTTACACCAAACACAGGCGGTGAAATGAGAAAGCCGATCCCGCTTTAATAATCTGTCTTCTTTTGATAAAATAGAACTCTTTGGAAATTAAAGGTATGGCTTCCATGTGTGGAGTTGGGCAGAGGGCCTGGGTATGACAGCGCCACTTGTAAAAGCAGGTTTCCGTTCCCGTTGCTGTCTGTAAGCAGTTTGTACGTTCTCCATGTCACTGTGTGGGTTTCCTCCAGGTGCTCCAGTTTCCTCCCACATTCCAAAGATGTATGGGTTAGGGTTTGTAATTAGTGGGCATGCAGTGTCTGCATGGCAATACTTGTGGGCTACCCCCAGCACGTCCTCAGACTGTGTTGGTCATTGATGCAAATGACGCCTTTTACTGAATGTTTCGACATACAGGTGACAAATAGAGTTCATCTTTTAAAACT